>NC_044596.1:4496103-4796103 GCF_901933205.1 Camarhynchus parvulus | reverse complement strand
TTGTGAGGTGAATAATGAAGTTTTTTATCCCACTTTGCTCTTGGGCTGTGCATGAAAAATGTGGCTGAAAAACGTGATTTTCATGCTTTATAACAACTAGACTGCAAGAGAAGCAGATAAGTCACTAAATCCCTAGCACTGGAAGCCAGAGCTGGCTTGAAGCAGCTCAGTGCCCGTTCCCCACAGACAGGGTTGGGCAGGGGTGGGCTCTGGGGCTGCTCTGGTGGGTTTTTCATTGTTGTTTTGTTGTTGCAGGTGCAGGGGCAGCCTCTGATGGTGCAGGTGAGCGGGGGGCAGCTCATCACCTCCACGGGCCAGCCCATCATGGTGCAGGCCGTGCCCGGGGGCCAGGGCCAGACCATCATGCAGGTGCCCGTGTCTGGCACACAGGGGCTGCAGCAGGTGAGACACTCTGGGGGCCCTGCACAGCTCTGGGATGCTGCCACTGCCACACAGGGCTCTGCTCAGCACCCCAAAACCAGGCTGAGCTGGTGCTGGGTGGCTCTGGCACGGTGGGAATGAGTGGAAGTCCTTTATGAACTGGTTTTTTATGGCCTGGTGCAAAGATTTTAGTGCTAAAACACAGCTGGGTTGGTTTGGGGTTTTTCATCATGGAATGGGGTGGATTAGACCTTAAAGCTCATCCAGTTGTACCCCCCTGCCAGAGGTGGGGATACCTTCCTAAGGGGTTTTTCATCATGGAATGATTTGGGTTGGATGAGACCTTAAAGCTCATCCAGTTGCACCTTCCTGGCATAGGCAGGGATGCCTTCCTGTGGGAATAGGGATACCTGTGATAAGGATATCTGTCATGTGGGATACCTTCCCACAGAGCAGGATTTTTGTTTGTTGAGCAAAAGCAGGCTGAGGTGGTGCTTGGTAGCTCTGGCACAGTGGGAATGAGTGGAAGTCCTTAATGAGCTCAGTTTTTATGGTTTATGGCCTGGTGCAAAGATTTTAGTGCTAAAACACAGCTGGGTTGGTTTGGGATTTTTTATTGGAGTATGATGCAACACACTGCAACAGTTTTTCATCATGGAATGATTTGGGTTGGATGAGACCGTAAAGCTCATCCAGTTGCACCTTCCTGGCATAGGCAGGGATACTTTCCTATGGGAATAGGGATACCTATGATGGGGATGTAGGATACCTTCCCACAGAGCAGGATTTTTGTCTCTTGGGATATTTTTATCTGGCCTTTGCAATCTAGTTGGGGATCTGGTGCCTGTTCAATTTATGGCTCAGAAAGAGGATTTTAAAAAAAAATTATTTAAGAAAGCTTCTTGCAGGTAATTTGTCCTTGAGCCCATCTAATGTGTGATGGCTGAAGGGGGATTTAAACATCCCTGTTGCACAGAAGGCAGTAGTGAAGGAGGTACAGAAAATGGATTTTTTTTGGGAGTAATTACTTGTTTAAAAGACAGTTGGTAAATTTAAGGAGGTGGTTGAAGTGTTAATGAAAAGCAAAGGGAAGAACTGTAACCATGGCATAATGAAAGTGTCCTGATGATTTAGGGTGGGATTTAGGAACCCAGCACAGTCCAGGAAGGCAAACGATGTCTTGGTGTTTTGAGAGGTTTATTTAATATTTCCTTTGTTGCAAACCACTGTAATTTGTATGAGGTTCTTCTCAGTCTGGTTGGTGGAGGAAAATCAATAACTATGTTTTTAAACACAAACTTCAAACCGTATTCCAGCTCTTCTTTTTTAATCTAAGAATGTTCCACAGTGGTGGAAAGACTGCAAAGCTGAGGCCAACTTTATAAATCCCAGAAATACTTCTGAGTGCTGGATAATTAACACCCCCTAGATGTCTTAAATCTCAGTCCTCCTCTTCCACCTGCCTGTTTGTTCCCAGTGGATGTGAATAATTGATTTCTCCTGCGTGATTTATTGTGTAAGCAGTGCAGAGCTGCTGGAGCACGGTGACACAGCCCGCTGCTCCCTCTGCCCTGGGTGGCTGTGTCACAGGGAGCAATCCATCCCAACTCCTCACTCTCAACTGGAAAAAGAGAAGACTCCCTGCTTCCTTTTTCTGTGCAACAGTAAATCACCCTCAGAGATGACTTGGTCATGCTGAGGCTGAGGAGGGAGAAATCAGAGGCATAGTTAATGTTCCTTTCTGACTCTTTCTTCCACAGATTCAGTTGGTCCAGCCAGGTCAGATTCAGATTCAAGGTGGGCAGGCTGTGCAGGTACAGGGGCAGCAGGGCCAGACCCAGCAGATCATTATACAGCAGCCCCAGACTGCAGTTACTGCTGGCCAGACACAGGTAACTGCACCAGCATGAAAGGCTTTTCTGCAGAGGAACAGGAAGAGAAATTTTTAAAGATGTGGTTAAGTTAAAAAAAAAAAAAAAAAAAAAAAAAAAAAAAAAAAAAAAAAAAAAAAAAAAAAAAAAAAAGGAATTATTAATATTGAGGAGAACTTGAGAATAAGTGTCATGTTTTTGTAGTGTTTCATACATGACTCTGGGGCAGAAAAATCAGATTGCATGTTTTTCTCCATCGTGTTTCTGTATTTTATTGGTTCGTGGTTGTTTTTGTCTCTTTGTTGGATTTTGAAAACATGAAGCATTGCTAATTCCATACTTGGGCCATTGTGTGCAGCAGTCCAGTCACACCTGGGGTTTCTGCTGATGCTTTTGGTTAGGGGCCAAAATTAAATTTTGGAGCAGAACAGTTCTTCCTTTCACATCTTCATAGTGAGACAGGAAACTTAGAATTTGGGGTTTTTTTCATTATTGAACTGTTGGAAAATGCATCGTACATGTGCTTCAGGTGTTTGATCTCCAGGTGTTTGCTCTGTGCTCCAGCCTATTTCTTACTGCTGCTAATGAGGCAGCAGAAATAGACACCTGGAACACCTCAAGCACCATGTGTTCATTCAGGAATTGTAAATACTGTGAAAAAGAGGCAATTTGTAACGTTTCTGTGCTCTTTGTTTTGTTCAGACCCAGCAGCAGATTGCAGTGCAAGGCCAGCAGGTTGCCCAGGCTGCTGAGGGCCAGACCATCGTGTACCAGCCTGTGAATGCTGATGGAACCATCCTGCAGCAAGGTAGGAGGGCTGGGAGGAGCCAGGACACCTCTTGGAGAGGCTTTTTATTTATTGAGGTGTTTGTGTGCCCTGCAGGGATTCATTCCAGGGTTCTTTGCCCAGAAACAGAAAATCTCCTTGTCTCTGGCAAGGGCTGGTAGAATAAAACCCCTGAATTTTGCTTTCCCACCTCAAGAGTACATGGTTACTCACAATGAGGTTACAAATGCAAAAACCAGGAATTCTGATGGAATTTAATCCCCCACTGTAGCACTTTCTGACTCTCTGCATGTTTTGAAAGGATGAATGAGTAAAACACAGAAGTGGGACTAATGCTGTTCCCTTCTTTTTTGTGTGCGTGTTTCTGTTTCTTTTCTCTTTCTCTCTCTCTCTCTCTTTTTTTTTTTTTGGTCTCGTTTTTTCTTTTTCTTTTTTCCTTTCCTTTTGTTTTCTACTTCCTTAAAGTTACAGTCCCTGTTACAGGCATGATCACCATTCCTGCAGCCAGCCTGGCTGGAGCCCAGATTGTCCAAACAGGAGCCAACACCAACACCACCAGCAGTGGCCAGGGGACGGTGACAGTGACACTGCCGGTGGCTGGGAACGTGGTCAATTCAGGGGGAATGGTCATGGTAGGTGTGAAATCCCCACTGCTGCCTCTGGAGGCTGAGCTTTGAGGTGTTTTGTACTCAAATCTAGCAGGATTTGCACAGGGGTAGGGATGGGATGGTGGGAATGGCTTTAAGTGGAAGGAGGGCAGGGTTGGGTGGGATACTGGGGAGGAATTTCTCCCTGGAGGTGGGGAGGTCCTGGCACAGGGACCCCAGAGAAGCTGTGGCTGCTCCATCCCTGCCTGGAGCACCCTGGGATAGTGGAGGTGTCCCTGAAGGTTGGAATTGGGGGATCCTAAAGATCCCTTCCACCCCAAACCATCCTTTGGTTCCCTGGTTCTCTGATAAACTCTTGTCTGAGATTGAGATACCATGGTCACTGCTCTTTGTAAGTTCCATTAGTTTAAAGTTTAAACAATACAAATTATCAGCTTCAAAGGCCTGGATCCTGCTGTGATCTTTGCTCTGGACTTTCTCCCACAGCAGCTCTAGAAACTGAAATCCAAATCTAGAAACTGAAATCCAAACTGAGCTGCAAGCTGATCAGCAAAGGTTTAAATAGATTGAGTCACTTCTGGTTTTCTTGAGGATCCCTTAGGATTTGTTTCCATCATTTATAGAGATTTTTCCTGCCAGTTCCTGTTTCTTTGTAGTGTGAGCCTCTTGAATGTTGCTGGTCCCCACTAGATGTCAGCAGCTCTGCAGTGTTGGCTTAGAGGTGCTCTGAAATGAAATAATTGAAATAAAAGATCACCCAAAAGAAAGGGAAGCACCAGCCATGTCCTGTTTGTTTCATTGTCCAAGAAGCAGCAACACAAGGAATTGTACTGAAATGTCACCTTTATTGGCACAGACATATTCTATGAAAAATCCTTTTGCTGGGTTTTTTTTCTCCTAAGAAGCTGAGAGGCCTCAGAAACAAAATCTAAACAATGATTATCTGCTGCTTGGGGATGCAACAGGTGCATCTTTGATTGGTCTCATGTGGTTGTTTTTAATTAATAGCCAATCACAGTCCAGCTGTCTCAGACTCTCTGAGAGTCACAAGATTTTATTATCATTTCATTCCTTTCCTATCAAGCCTTCTGATAAAATCCTTTTTATATTCTTTTTACTAAAAGTTTACTATAGTTTTAATATCATATATATATCATAAAATAATAAATCAGCCTTCTGAAACGTGGAGTCAAGATTCTCATCTCTTCCCTTGTCCTGGGACCCCTGTGAACACTGCCACACTTTTTATCAGGAAAACCCAGCAGGATTGATGGGGAATTGTTGGTTTAGATTGGTTTTGCATAGGCTTAGATTGGTTTTGCAAAGGTTTAGATTGGTTTTTCATAGGTTTTTAGATTGGTTTTAGATGTGTTTGCAGTTTGAGAGCAGCTTCATTGCTCCTTTTCATTTAAGCAGCTGCACTACCCGAGCAAAACCAACTTTGGATTTCAATATTGGGCTTTTTAATGCCGTTTTTGTGTGGGGTTTGTGTGCTGAGCTGCAAGCACTAAACCCCCCTGTGTGTACAGATGGTGCCTGGAGCTGGCTCAGTCCCAGCCATCCAGAGGATCCCCTTGCCTGGAGCAGAGATGCTGGAAGAGGAGCCCCTCTATGTCAATGCCAAGCAGTACCACCGCATCCTGAAGAGGAGGCAGGCACGGGCCAAGCTGGAAGCAGAGGGAAAAATCCCCAAAGAGAGAAGGGTGAGGGTAAAACTCAGGTTTAACACGGGGTTGCTCTGTGGCAAAGGCACAGAATCCCACTTGGGCTGGAAAACGAGGGTTGGAATGTTGGTGTTCCTCAGTTTTACAGTGGTTTTGTTGTTGTTAATGAGCTGCATCAGAGGAAATTTTTTTAAGTCCCTTGAGGATAATTCTGCTTATTTTGGGAGTGTTTGGAGCTGTGTGTGAGCATGTACTGACTGTCAGCACAGTGTCTGTGGGGCAGGGGATGGATGGGCACTGGGAATTTCCCCTGGGAAGGCAGTGAGTGGGAGTCTCTGGGACAGAAGATGAATAGGGACTGGGAATTTCCCCTGGGAAGGCAGTGACTGGGAATTTCTTCTGGGAAAGCAGTAACTGGGAGTTTGTGGGGCAGGGGATGGATGGGACTGAGAGTTTCCTTTGAGAAACCAGTGACTGGGAATCTGTGGGACTGGGAATTTTCTCTGGAGAGGCAGTGACTGGGAATATGTAGGGCAGAGGATGGATGAGAACTGGAATTTCCCTTGGAGAGGCAGTGACTGGGAGTCTGTGGGGCAGAGGATGGATGGATGGATGGATGGATGGATGGATGGATGGATGGATGGATGGACGGGCGGGCGGGCGGGCGGGCGGGCACTGGGAATTACCCCTGGGAAAGCAGAGTGGCTGCTCCCTGAGCTGCCCTCCCTCCCTCCCTCCCTGCAGAAATACCTGCACGAGTCCCGGCACCGGCACGCCATGGCCAGGAAACGGGGAGAGGGCGGTCGCTTCTTCTCCCCCAAGGAAAAGGACAGCCCTCACATGCAGGTGAGTGGGGTTTGGGGCAATTCCCCTTTTCAACCCTTCAGGACACACACCAGAAGTGTCTGTGCTGCTTTGTTTGGGTTTTTGGGCTTGGCTGCTTGTCCCTCCCTGCCTCTGAATTTGTCATCTGCTGCCCCTTGGCCCTCCCTGCCTTTCGATTTATTCCAAGCATGAAATAAATAAAACCTGGGAATAAAACCTCCTGTCACTGCTTGTGGAGAGCAAGGGGTGTTTGCCCTGAGGAATTAAATGACAATAATGTGGATAGAAGCGTGTTCACTTTGTAGTTCTTGGGATAAATGCACACAAACATTGTGTGTTTGTAAAACAGCCTTTCTGGCTGGGTACTGGGGTGTTCTTTCAGGACATGAATTAAAGGTAGAGACTCCTTAGCTTTGCATCTGATGGAAAATTAAAAAATGGGAATATCTGATTCTTAGCTGCATCTTGATTTGCATAAAAACTGCAAGGCATTTTTCAAAGGAAGGGACATAATGGAGTAGAATGAGCAGGTTCTGTGGTTGCTCAGTGCTTTAGACCAGCCCTATGCCTTTAAGGAGTGTTTCTTATTTTGAGCCAAAATAATTCCTAAATACTGGTCCTAAATACCAGAAACAACAAATTCCTGGGAGGTCTTTAGGATTTTTGTGGCCTGTAAAACCCAGGAAAAGCAGGACAGTTTTGGGGATCAAGGGAAGTGCAGGAGTGTGTCCTCCTGATGGTGGTGTGTGGGTCTCTCTGCTTCATGGCAAAATGTGGCATTTCCACCCTTTTGTGTCTGCAGGATCCATCTCAAAGCAACGAAGAAGCAATGACACAGATGATCAGGGTCTCCTAACCCCTGCTTCCAGGGAAAAACACCTGAAGGGAATTCCCATCCCTCCTGCCAGCCTGCCCTGCCTGCCCAGAGTGCCCAGTGAACCCTGGAGTGGGACAATCTCCATGTCACAGCCTGTCCTTTTCCACAGAGCAAGCACCACGTGTTGAGGACGTGCTTGAGGTTCCAACTCATCCAACAGAACCTTTCAGACTCCTTGGTGCCCTCTCCTGATCCAGCACAGGGAATTCAGAGTCCGAGCGCTCATCTCTGGTTTTCCTTCATTTTCCCACCTCAGTCCCTGTGGCTGGTGCAGCTCAGCCCTGTCCAGGGACAGATTCCAGCTCCTCCAGCAGCACTGAGGGCTGGGGTTGAGATTTGTTATTCCATCCACTCCTCTCCCCTTTGGACTTGGTTTTCCCTGAGCTGGGCATTGCTGTTGCACTTCTGGCCCTGGCAGAAACTGAAGGGGATTCTTTTCAATTCCACCTTGTACATGTGTAAAGAAGCTCTTCTCTGGGAAAGGTTCAGCCATCCAATCAATGCTAGAAATAGTCAAGATTACTGCAGGACTTGATGTGTTGTGTCTCTGTTGCAAGTGGGGTGGGAGAGGGAGATGTGGGGGGGATTGGGTCAGTAAATCAGTCTCTGGCTGGGTTTGGATGTTCATTGCCAGTACTTGTTGCTTTGGAAGAAAACTGGATGTGAGTATAGAAAGGATTGAAACTTTTCAGTGACTCTCTTCCAAAGAATTTTTTTTTTTAATCCTTTTTTTCTCAACTGCCAGTGAAGTGCATGGTTCCTCCAAGAGATGTGGAACCCTCAGTGTCACAGTGGTGGCACTTGGCCGTGGCCGGGATGGAGTTTCTGATGCCTAAATCATTTCTACAGTTGCAGAGTGAGGGCTGATTCAGGACAGCAGCAGCTGGGGCAGCTCAGCCTGAGCTACCTGAAGGACTCAGCAGATACTGATGAACCTTTCATGCTTTTTATAAATTAAGCTCTTAAAAACAAAACAGAAGTTGCACTTAGCAAAGGAGCAATACTTACATTATTAAAAAATAGGATTTTTCCCATGACCTACAGCTGGCTTTGTCTGAGCATCTCCACAGAACAGAGTTTTAATTTAGATTCTAAGCCTGCTCTGTTATAATTTGAATTTTGGTGATGGGAGCAGTAGTTAAAAGCATTTAACAGGTGATTGCTCACCTTGATGAGTTACACAGCTGCTCTGGGGATCATCTGCCTGCTGGAGTCCCAGAATTTCCAGTTTTTTGTGTCCTGTAGCTCAAACTGGATCACAGCAGTGAAATTTGGGGTGGGGAATGTGCTGGGTGAATGTGAACCTGGCCAGGGGAAGCTGAAGAGTGAGGAAATGCTGCCAGGGATGGGTGAGACTGGGTTCAGTCCAGTGAATGCTGAATTCAAGTGACAAGGAAATGCAGCTTGGAAATGATATTTCCTCCCTCCCATCTTTTCCCATTTACTGGAACCTTATGGCTAAAGACAAAGTGGAGGACAAATCGAGAGGATACAAAAGAACAGAGCCTGGAAAATGCAATTTCCTTTGGATGAAATAAAAATACTGAGAAGGGAGGAGGAATGTTGGATCCTTGGAGTGAGCAGGCAGTCCTGGAGGAAGAGGGAGCCTGTTGAGGTGGAAGAACAAGGAGCAGCTGCAGAGGGGTTTGGGATTGGATCTCCAAAAGCAGCTCAGCTCCTTGCTGTGCTCCTGGTTCCTGTCCCTCCCCACAGCTGGGAAGGACACTCAGGGACACCTGCAGGAGGAGCTGGCCTGGCTCCTGGCAGGCAAATAAATCTCCTTCCTTTCAGTTTTTGTCCCAGGTTAGATGAGTAATCTGCCACTCTGCTCACGGCTCTTAATTAGGATTTATTTCTAATAATTCCAAGGGCATTTTTAACGTTGATGGATCCTCAGGGCCTTGGTTGCTTCTGCCTTAAATCCTTGTCCAGTTCCAGTGCTGGTTTTGCTCAGCTGGCACCTGAAACTCACCCAGCATTTCCTGGGCTCTCCCCATGCCAGGAATGTGCAGCTCTCCTTAAGGGATTTTAGTTGAATTTGCAGCATTACTGTAAATATTTTTTTTGGAGCATCTGTACATTTTGTTGGTGGAATATTTGCGTGCTGGAGTAAGACTCTCTCCGTGATATTTTTTGCTCTTCAGTTGATGTTAAATCTCTGTCCTGAAACATCTTTATGAGAGCTGGAAATTCAGGAAGCAAGATTATTGCTCTGACATAGATTTTGTTTCATTTTTAAAATAAAAATTTACTTTTCTTAAAGAACTTGTAAACTTTTTCCCAATATCCCTTCATATCTAGGTTCTCTGATCTGCTGTTGTAGGTTGTGTGTGAAGAAATAAGGATTTGTGTTCTAGAAAGTCTTACTGTTAATATTTTTAAATAGTGATGTGAAAGCCCAAGTGCTCCTATCATTTTTTTTTAATTTGTTTTGTGTTCTGTGTATCACTGCTGAAAGTTGTGTTTATTTGGTGAGGTTGGAGCCAGCAGTCAACACCACGGTACCAGAAATATCTGTTTTCTTTTCCAGGCAAATCTGTGAAAACTGGAGACATGTTCAGTTCAAAACCTCCCTAGTAATTAAATTAAAATTCTTTGTAGATTGGCTACACTTGAGTAAAAACTTCACTTTAGGGGTGAGGATGAAAGAAGAGGTTTGGGGAGAAATGTGTTTGATTGACCCAGAGCAGTGAAGCATCAAAACCCAGATTTATAGGAGTGTAAAGATCAGGATTTGGAAGAAAATGGTCCTCAAGTGATGCTAAATGCATGTTAAAAAAGAGGGAAAAAAATAAACTTTTCTTTGTGAAGGGGCGTGGGAGGGTCCTGAGCTTAACATAATGTCAGGCAAAGTTTGTACATAGTTCAAAGTTTTTAATTTTTTTTATATGATGCATTTTTTCAAGTGTATTTTGGTCTTTAATAGATGCAATTGTAAGTACTGTGTACACTCTCCAGCTAATAAAATTTATAAACTGAGAAGCTTTTGCTCTTTGTTGGGAATTTTGTGTTGGGCCGTGGGAGGGCAGCACAAACTCCACACCAACATTTCACCATCTCAAAACCCCCCAGAGCACAGAGCTGGCAGTTGTGAATTCCTTCCAGAATTGGTCAACACAGTGATGATCACACACACACAAAAAAAAAAAACCCTAATGCAAACAAACAAAAAAAAAGAAGGAAATGACAGCATGTAAGCTCAGAGAATGGGAAGCTGGGCAGGAAATGAGGAGAACAATCATGCAAGCCTGTTTAGGAAGTCAGAAATCAGTTTTTTTAGCTATTATGATGTAATTTTCTAGCTTTTTTCTTCAGACAATTTGCAGTAGAATAATAAAATAATCTCAGATACAATGGTTAAAAAACTTGGTATTGTGTAGCCACATCAAAGCAGTCACCAAGAGTTTACTTTTCTCTCTCACCCTCACCTTCAGAACTGCAGAATCGCTCAGAGAGCAGAGTTTATCCAATCCATGATGTATTCCCTGCCTTCCCACCTTCTTCCCTCCCCTGCCACCCACTACCCAGGCTGGAATCTTCCTGCAATCTTGATATCCAAAAATCAAACCCAATTTTGTGCCCTGTTCAGCATCCTCGGTCTGTAGCTCACGGAATTAAGAGGAAAATCTCAGTCAGCTGAATTTGGGGATTTCTCCATAATCCCTGAGGGATGTTTGCTCGTATCACCACGATCACAGCATTCTGCAGTCGGATCAACAGGGGTGTAATTTGTAATAAAGTCAAGCTGGATTTATCCTGGAGGACAGGTGTGTGTTAATCAACAACAAACAGGGAAATACAGAGTTATTTCTTTGGAAAACAAATCACTAAATTGGAGTGTAAATTCCACCCCAGGAGCTCAAACTGATGACAATTGATACTATAAAGTAGACAAATATTTTCCAAGAATCTCCTTGTTTATTAGAACATGTCGAAATGCATTACTTGTCTCTCTGAAGCCCAGGAAAAATCTCATAGGTTTAAAATAAAGCAGATTTTTTACCACTTTGCTGAATCTCATCAGAATGGGCAGTAATTGATACTTTTTTTGGTGAATATTTAGGCCCAGAGGAAGGAGGTCACTTGGCCTGGCTGTGGTGCTGTATCAGCTGCTGCCAGACACGAGCAGTTTCCTGTATTTGGGTTTATAGCTCCCTGCTATTTAAAAAACAGAGTAATTTGGAAAAGCAAATGCACCACAGCTTTCCTCTGGGTTTGCCCACCTGTGCTGTTAGAAAAGTGCAGTTATTTTCCAGAATTCTGCATCCAGGTCTTTCTTTTCTCTCACTCCATCCCCACCCTCAGCAGCTGGGTACAAACCGAGCTGGGTGGTTTTAACTGAAGTGGTTTTGGCTTCTGGACATCAGCCTCGGTTCATCTACAGCTGCAAATGTTTCCTCCTTGCCTCATGAAACTGGGGAAGAGCAGAGGGGATGTGTGGTAAAAGGGAATGTGAGCTTTAATGGGGCTTTGATCGGAGTTGCCTTGAATTTGGGACAGAATTTTGCACCAAACACAGGGCTGGAGTTTCCTGCTGGCTCTCACAGGATGGGAGCACTGAGGGACAGGGAGTTCCTTTTTTTGTTTTTTTTTGCAAACAGCCCCAAAAGTTCTTGATGAACCTCGAGTTGTGATTCATTGAGGGGGAAGAGAGGAAAAAACAATCCCCACAGGTCACAGAGCCAACGTCAGCACAGAGGGAACAGGGGAAGGGAAGGACAGAACCAGCCCCAGAAATGTTTCTGCCCCAAACCCATTTGGTTTTGATTAATACAATCCTACCAAATTACATTAATCGTTTTTGATGGTAATCAGTAAGTTATTCATTATTTCTTTTTATTTCCTTGGAGATATTTTTATTTCAGATGGCAAATTCTTCTCTGTGGATGCAATCATACAGCAAGTCACTGTTCAGACCAGAAGACAGCAACAAACACAGAATTTCTTCCCCAAAAGTTGCTGATTTAAGACTGAGAACCTCACAGTGGTGGGAGGGAAAGACCTTGGAAGGTCAAAAGTTGCCAGATGTCCCACCATGAATTTCAATTTCTGGACAAAACACAGAACTACTCTAAAAATGAGAACCCAAAGTGTAATTAAAATAAGCAAATTTCAGTTATTGCTTCTGTGGGCAATGAGAGGTTGGGCTCTGAGCTGCTGCTCCTGCTGGCTCTGGATGTTCCAGCCTGTCCTGCAGGCTCTGAGTGTTCCTGGATGTTCTGAACACCCCGGGGTGTCCCAAGCATCACCTCTGCTCTGGGACACAACTGTCACCTGCTGTCCTGCAGGAATCCACACCAAGCCAGAGAATCAGCTGGATTTTATTCAGTTTTGCAGGGAAAAAGAAACGTGAGTGCCCATGGGTTTGGAGCCTGTGTTCACAAAGTCCCTTCAGAGAGGAGAAGCTGGCTCAGGGATGCAAGGAGACCCCATCCCTGTCCTGGTGTGTCCTGCAGTTCCTCACACATTTCCACAGGGATTTTCTCCAAGCATCCCCACTGCCCAAAGGAGCTTTTGGGAGCTGCTCTTCCTCACCTTGGAAAGACAGAATCTGCCACCTGAGGTGACAGGAAGCTGATGGGTGTCAGTTCAGACTGTGAGGGAATGGTCCTGGGAATGAGGTCTGCAATAACTGCCTGGGGATGACACACCAAGGGGAAGAGGTGATGAAGAAGATGGGAACCTCTCCAGAGTGACAGGTTCTTCCAGACCTGTGTTTAGTAGTGGTCCTTTTCTTATGGCAGGCGGCCTTTTCCATGGATTTGCCTTTTCCCTGGATTCCCTTTGGCTTGGCTCACGCAGAGCTCTCCCAGGAGAGGCCGATCCCATCATGTCCAAGGTCAGCAGGGAGTGGGAGCTCCTGCTGCTCACCCAGCTCTGGGTTCTGCCCTCTCTTGCTGTTCTTCCTGCTGTGGGCGACAGCACCGACCAGCACGGCCACCATGAACTTGGCCACCAGGAATCCAGCCAGGATGTAGAAAACAGTGAAATCCACGTCAGGAGGGGTCCTGTGGGGAACCAGAATAACAACCATGAAGGGGATGGGCTCAACCTTGTAAAAAATCTCTCGTGGTGCTGGCTTAGTCCTAGGAAGACGAGAGATCTCAGCACGAGGAGTTGTGGGCTCACCTGGAGATGCTCTGCACAGCTCTGGGCTCCTCTGGCACGTGGGTCACCAGGTCAGCTGCTGATGGAAACACAAGAGTTTAGTCTGCAGATGTTTCTGGGTGATGTTCAGCTGGGCAGGGAGCCCAGGGGCACTGGGAGCAATAAGGAGGGGACGTGTCAGATACTCTCTAACGGTGAGGTTACACTGCTGAAAATCAGGAATAAAGAGAAGCAATGAAACACAGAACCTCCTTAGAGCGAGACAAAAGTAGATGTTGACTCAAGTGGGCCCTTGGCAGCTGCAGACACCCATGAAATTCCAATAGGAACCTGTGAAATTCCAGTAGGAACCCGTGAAATTCCAGTAGGGACACATGAGATTCTAGTAGGAACCCATGAAATTCCAATAGGAACCCCTGAAATTTCAGTAGGAACATGTGAAATTCCAGTAGGAACCTCTGAAATTCCAACAGGAACCCATTAAATTTCAATACAAACCCATGAAATTCCAGTAGGAACCTGTGAAATTCCAGTAGGGACACATGAGATTCTAGTAGGAACCCATGAAATTCCAATAGAAACGCATAAAATTCCAGTAGGGACATGCGAAATTCCTTGAGGAACCCATGAAATTCCCACAGGAACCCATGAAATTCCAGTAGGGACATGTGAAATTCCTTGAGGAACCTGTGAAATTCCCACAGGAACCCATGAAATTCCAGTAGGGACATGTGAAATTCCTTGAGGAACCCGTGAAATTCCCACAGGAACCCATGAAATTCCAGTAGGGACACGTGAAATTCCTTGAGGAACCCCTGAAATTCCAATACGAACCTGTGAAATTCCAATACGAACCCATGAAATTCCAGTAGGGACACGTGAAATTCCTTGAGGAACCCATGAAATTCCATGAGGAAGCCTCCAAACTTGGACATACCTGCCAGCACTTCCACCTGCACCCTCCTGAGGCTCCGTGTGTGGCCCAGGAACTCTGTCTGGCACTGGTAGAGCCCCGCGTCCTCCCGGCGCAGGCCCCTGATGGTGACGGTGAGGAGCCCGGCGCGGGCGTCGTCCCTGATGGAGGTGCTGCCCCTGCTGGGTCTGGGCACGGGCAGCCAGGCGGGCGGGGCGCTCGCCACGGGCTGGCAGCGCCGCTGCCCCAGCTGCCGGCACCAGCTCTTCTGCCGCCACCACTGCCGCGCGTCGTACGAGCAGTTGACGGAAATGGTGTCGCCCTCCACGGCCACCACGGTGATGTTCTCGGCAGCGCAGGATGCTACGAGGGACGGAGGGATGGAGGGATGGAGGGACGGAGGGATGGAGGGACGGAGGGATGGAGGGATGGAGGGACGGAGGGATGGAGGGATGGAGGGACGGAGGGATGGAGGGACGGAGGGATGGAGGGACGGAGGGATGGAGGGATGGAGGGATGGAGGGATGGAGGGATGGAGGAGGGAGGGACGGAGGGACGGAGGGACGGAGGGATGGAGGGACGGAGGGACGGAGGGACGGAGGGATGGAGGGATGGAGGGATGGAGGGATGGAGGAACGGAGGGATGGAGGGACAGAGGGATGGAGGGATGGAGGGAGAGAGGGACGGAGGGACAGAGGGAGAAAGGGACGGAGGGACGGAGGGACGGAGGGACGGAGGGAGGGGTGAGCCAAGGCTCTTTCACATCTATCCCTCATTGTGGGGAACATCATTTCTATCCTCTTGTGATGTCACCTGTCACCCTGTTTTTTTAAGATTCTCTAAGCCTTCTGATGTTTACATACTTATAACAAACTTTCTCACAGCCTTTTTGTAAATAACTCATTGTTTTGCATTCTTTTTATAGAAGAAGAGAAATTTGATGGACTGTTGGTTTGTCCAGCGTCATTGGAGAGGTGGCACTGTCACCCTCTAATCCACTGTCACTTTTAGAAAACTATAAATGTTAAAGTCAGAAAATAAACTTCCCTTTTTTCTTCACCTTAAGAGCAGTGGTGTGCGCTTGTGTTCTTTCGTGTCCTGTAGTGACAGTCACCTGTAGGGCTATCACCCATAGGGATGTCACCTGTGGAGTGTCACCCATAGGGCTGTCACCTCTGGAACGTCGCCTGTGGGGTTGCACCTGTAGGGCTGTCACCTGTAGGGATGTCACCTGGGAGGTTATCCCCTGTAGGTGTGTCTCTGCAGGGCTGTCACCCATAGGCTGTCACCTGAAGGACTGTCACTTATGAGGCTGTCACCCTCAGGGCTGTCACCTGTGGGATGTCACCTGTCCACTTTCCCCACGACCAACCCACTGTGCTCAGATCTTGGCTCAGATATTCTGGAATTTGTCCCAGTGACACCTCCAAACCAGCCCCCTGCTCACTGGTTCCTTCTGAATCCCACTCATCAAATCCAGTTTAACTTTTTTTTCCACCCTATCTTTTAATACCTTACTAATTTTAACCATGTTGACAACTGGTCTTTGTCTGCTTTACTTTTTTTTTTTTTAATTGTCTTGGTTCCTTATTTTTAATTTCCATTCCTCTTTGTGACAGGCAGAGGGGACAGTCTGAGCTATTAATACTTCCAGAGAGACGTGCAGTGTGGTATTTGTGGAAATCTCTATTTCTAGTGAAAAAAAGTCACAGGCAAATGCTTCTGTGAGATCATAAATAATGACAAAACAGAAGGAAATTTAAAAATAGGCTCTTGTGAGGACTTTGTGCTGGCTGAGCCTTTTAATAACACTTCTTACAATAATTTCAACAATTGTAAGTGAATTGTAAACTAAAGACCATGAAGTTCTTTCAGCTTGACTAGAAGATCTAAAACGGATCTCCGCAATCCAACAGCGACAGGGCTTTATCCTGATGTGTTGCTCCATTTGATTGTTCCAGTCAGAGTTTACCTCATGGAATATCCATCCCAGTCCTGTTCAATCCCTCCAAAACTCTTTAACTGCTTCTCCCATTTCCCCTTCCCTCCTCCAGCTCTGCCCCTTCAGCCCCAGAATTCCCACAGCACTGCAAAACATCTCTCAAACAGAATCGCTGACGGATTCCCTGACGTCCCCCTGGACAATTTGTCATTCTCTTTTCAACCAACTCTGCTGACAGATCATAAACTCTTGATGCTCCTCCTCTCTTCTTGGGCGCAAAGCACAGTGAACTTTTCCCAAACTCATCCCAATTTTTGGGACAGGTCCCTGTGCTCCCTCAGCCTGAGTCTGTTGCCTTTCCCTGCTCTGCTGCGAGGATCTGGGACCCCCAAAGTGCTGCAGAGAGCCCCAGCTGGGCCCTGCGCCTCATTTCAGATGGGCATTCCTTTCCAAGCTGGAAATGGACATTCCTTTCAGATGGACACTCCTTTCCAAGCTGGAAACCCCAAGTGTGTGGGATTTCAGAGCTGTGCCCTTCATTTGGTTTCATTTCCCTGCCCCTGAGCCCCACCTGTGGTCATTTGCATCTATGTGAATCCCATTTGCTAATGCAAACAACCTGGAATTTTGCAATTTCACGTTGCACACAAGACTTCTCTCATCAGTGTTTCCTGTTCTGACTCAAAAGGATCCCTGTGGGGAAACCTGGGAGCTCTGGGATCACCCTTTGATGGGTGGTTTGCTAAATAGAGGGAAAACTGAGGACGGAACCGTCAGACAGAGCCAAAGCTTTGCCTTAATCCTTCCCCCTTTACCTGACCCCAAAACCACGTGTGGATCTTACCTGACAGCAAGACCAAGGTGAGGTTCAGGAGCTTCTCCATGGGGCTGAGTGGAGAAGGAGCAGGAGAGGAGCAGGAGAGGAGCAGGAGAGGAGCAGGGAGCAGGGAGCAGCGAGCTGGCTCAGCCCAGGGGCAGCTCCTCTCCCCCTGTGCTTCCTGTGACGGAAGGAAGGAGCACAGGAACTTGGCATCTTCTTCATCCTGCACATTGAGCAATTCTCCAGGGACAGGCATTGCCCTCGTGGGCCGAAAACTCAGGCATCAGCACTGCCCAGCTCGCGCGGCCTGGGAGGGAGCAGCACGTGGTGGGCTGGAGCCACAGGCCGGGTGTCTGCTCCCACCAGAGCCGGATTTCATGGAATTATGGAATCACAGAGTGGTTTGGGTTGGAAGGACCTTAAAGCTCATCCAGCTCCATCCCTGCCATGGCAGAGACACTTTCCACCATCCCAGGCTGCTCCAAGCCCCATCCAGCCTGGCCTGGACATTTCCAGGGATCCATGGGCAGGGACACCTTCCACCATCCCAGGTTGCTCCAAGCCCCATCCAGCCTGGCCTTGGACACTGCCAGGGATCCAGGGGCAGCCACAGCCTCTCTGGGCACCCTGTGCCAGGGCCTGCCCACCCTCCCAGGGAACAATTCCTGCCCAAAATCCCTGTGGTGGTGGGAATCCACCCCCTCGTGCTGGCACTCCAAGCGCGATGGAGATAAATCATAAATTATAAATGAATTATTTACAGGAGCTGTGCACGGAGGGAATTTCTGGAAAGATGAAAGGGAGGATCTCCTGGTAGCTCTGGCAGCATCCTGGGGGTGAAGAAGAATAATCTTCCCAAAAATGCCTCTCTTCCACTCCACTGTTTTTTGCTATTACTCTTCCACAGCTTGACCCAGTGCAAGTGCACGAAGAGCAAATTGTTGGGGGAGTGTTGGGCTGAATGAACCATTTCCAGAAACGTTTTCTTTTTTCTTTCTGTCAGGTCAACTCTGAAAAAATGTCAAAAACATTTCCATCAGCCTCCCTGCTGCAGGCCTGGCAAGAGGAGCCTGGTGGATGTGAATGAGGGCTGGGTCAGGCTCCTTTGGTCTGTCAGCTCCAGCAGGGCCTGGGGCAGGGAAATCAGGAGTGGTATTTGTGGAAATCTCCGTTTCTAGTGAAAAAAAGTCACAGGCAAATGCTTCTGTGAGATCATAACAGAAGTAAATTTAAAAATAGGCTCTTGTGAGGACTCTGTGCTGGCTGAGCCTTTTAATAACACTTCTTACAATAATTTCAACAATTGTAAGTGAATTGTAAACTAAAAACTATGAAGTTCTTTCTGCTCAACTAGAAGAAGACCTAAAATGGATCTCTGCAATCCAAAAACTGAGCCCCAAAACCACATTTCACGTTGCTTGCCCATGTGACTGTTAAATAAAATGTGTCATTTGGAGCGTTTCCAGCAGAGACAGGGAAGTGCAGGAGCTGGTTCTGCTTTTTCTTGGAATCCAGCACATCCCCAGCCCATTCCATGAAAATGAACCCAGCCACAGCAAGGTTTGAGTTTGGTCCCTGCAGCACTGGAATGGGTTTGTTTGGCCACAGGAGCTGAATTCATGGGATTGGGGCAGGGTTTGCACCAGGATATCCCACCCAGCCACGTCCACACTGCTCCTTTGCACACCTGCCTCTCCAAGGTTCTGCACTTTAATGGCATTGGAAAAGCAGATGTACAAGAGATCCTGGGAATGCCCCCACAGCTCTGCCTGACCTGAGGCAATCTGCCACAAGAGTGGCAAAACCTCTGCTTCCTAAAACAGGAGAGAGGGCTGAAAATGCTCAGGCAACACCACACACACAGCAGCAAAACTCAGCATGTCCATCCACACACCTCCTATCCTCATTCCCACTGCGTATTCCAGTCCCTTCCTCCCATTCCCGGCTCGTTTGGGATTCTGTGCTTCATTCCCTGCTGCTCCTTGGGGACTGGTTGAAGGCAATGATGGCATATTCCACGTGCTGGGGGTTCCTGGGAGCCTGGCTCGGTTCCACATTGCAGTAAAGAGGATCCTCAGGGCTGGGCTGGGATTGCACATCCAGGTTGATGTATGCTGGCCCTTTGCTGCCATCCGGAGAACTTTCCCTCCTCCCAGCGCTGCCAGGCTGGGAAAAAAAAAAACGGGAAAACACTTTTGTTAGCATGAGTCAGTGCCAGGGCACAGCTGCTGCCAGGAGAAGGAGATTTTCCCACAAGGAAAGGGAGAAGCTGTGCCAAATTTTACCTCTGATTTTCCTTCCCAAGGAAAGGAGAAGCTCTGTCCAATTTTACCTCTGATTTTCCTTCCCAAGGAAAGGAGAAGCTCTGTCCAATTTTACCTCTGGTCATGACAGAGGTGAAGGAACAGAGAGTTCTTTTCTTCCCCACCTCTCCTGGATACAAGTGGAGCCTCATGCTCTGACCCTGCTTGCTACTCCTTGAGTCTCTTCTCAGGAGTTACCAGAATTTCTCCACTGGGTTTGTTCCTCCTTGTATTAATTACCCCCCTTTCTCTCCAGCTATGAATATTCCTCTCTCTGCTGCCATTAAATACAATTCCCCTCCTGTTTATGAGCTCCAAGTTCCTCTACCAGGTGGGTCTGACAGTTCCTCCCAGACTGCTGGTCAGGGGTTTGGCACCATGTGGGAAATGTTTCATTTTCCTTACCTGTGCTGTGCCCTCTGCTCTGTCACTGGTGCCCTCTGCTTCTGCGATACCTTGGAATGAGGCAAAATCAGAGCGTTCAGATGAGGAGAAATCCATGTAAAACGCTGCATGAGGAGGTTTGGGAGGGCTGTGGGGCTGCCCAGGATGGATGTGCCTCTGTCCTGGGCCTGGGGAACACTTTTTGCTCTCTTTACTCCTCCTCTAAGGTGTTTGCACCTCTGGAGGAACCTGGGTTTGATTTATTCAGAGGGGAGGCAGGGAGGAGCCTGCCTTGAGACCTCCAACTTGACTGTTGAAGATTGCAATGCAAGATGTTTTCAATTGCCATCTGTATGGCAGATTACCTTTGTCAAGTGGGCAGTTTGCCTTATCTCTCTCTCTGAGTGACCACAATCACTCCTCCCTCAGGGGAGAGATCTGCTGATAACAGACTATTGGATGTCACTGCATGGCTGATAAGAACTACAGCATCCCATTGGGAGATGTGAGCCCAGAGGGAGGAGCCAAGCATTGCTACCCGGATATAATCTGGAGATTTCAAACATTCCTGCCTGGATATAATCTGGAGATTCTGGAACACCAGCACGGCTTCTGCACTGGATTCCCCAGAGGAACAGCAGCTGCCTCTTCTTCCACTGGATCTTCAGAGGAAGAATCCATCCTTCTCTACAGGATCCCTGCTCCAGCAGAACCACCCCTGACACTGCAGGAGGGCTGAGCCACAATTCCAATGGGACTGCTACCAACACCCAGGGCTCTGAGCTCACCTGGCACAATCCCAGCCCCACGTACCTGTTCTCAGGAGCAGCCTGTAGTACCTGACAGCCAGGGCTGTGCAGGTGAGCAGGGCCAGGAGCAGCAGGAGGAGCAGCACCACGGACAGGATGAGGAAGGTGTTCCCACTGCAGCTGGAGGGGAGGAAGGCAGTTACCAGGGTGGGATGGTTTAACAGCCCATCACCAAACAGGCACCAAAAGAGGGACAGGGACAGGTTTTATGTGCTCAGTTGGAAGGAGGGTCTGGTTCTCCTGCAAGAGAGATCCTGCAGGGTCCTCCATCTATGAGCTTGGGCAAGTCCCTGCTGATTCAGAAGGGGAAAAAAGCACTGGGGACCTTCCCTGGTTCCTGATTCTTGATTTTTCTACTTGGCTGTATCTTCTGAGCTTTTTCTAAACCATTCTCCAGGCTTTAGAAACAAGCCACTGTTCAGAGCTCCGAGCACAATTCCAGGCTCTCTGGAGCAGGGATGATTCTGCTCTTAGGTGCTGCTGTGGCATTGATGACAGCAGATGTACA
Organism: Camarhynchus parvulus; assembly: GCF_901933205.1. Classification (NCBI taxonomy): domain Eukaryota; kingdom Metazoa; phylum Chordata; class Aves; order Passeriformes; family Thraupidae; genus Camarhynchus; species Camarhynchus parvulus. The sequence goes on along the minus strand of NC_044596.1, from coordinate 4,775,303 downwards.
AAGGGAGAAAAATCCTTTACATTTAACTGGTAAATGGAGTAATAACAGACAAGGACTGTCCCATTGTTAAATACTCAGACAGGAGGGAATAAAGTTGAGGCTGAGGGGCAGAATTTGGGGGTTCTGTTCATGTGAAATGCAGAGCCCAAAGAGAGACGAGACGAGACGAGACGAGACGAGACGAGACGAGACGAGACGAGACGAGACGAGACGAGACGAGACGAGACGAGAAGAGAAGAGAAGAGAAGAGAAGAGAAGAGAAGAGAAGAGAAGAGAAGAGAAGAGAAGAGAAGAGAAGAGAAGAGAAGAGAAGAGAAGAGAAGAGAAGAGAAGAGAAGAGAAGAGAAGAGAAGAGAAGAGAAGAGAAGAGAAGAGAAGAGAAGAGGAGGCACCTGCAGAAGGCTCTGACATGATTTTACCAATCTGCCTCTTTGGAATCAGGGTTAGGGCAGGAGCTGGAGGAGGAGAGGCCACCTTTGGTGAGGATCCTGTCATATCCAATTCCTCTACAGGCACCCAGGGCCTGCCTGCCCCAGGTGTACAACACGAGTAACCTGTGAGTGCTCAGGCTCAGGGATTCATTTAGGCCTTACCTGTCATCCAGAGGAGTTTCTTCACTTTGGTTTTCAGAGCCTGGAAAACCTCTTCGAGGCAACGCTGCAATCACAGACACGAGGAGAGGAATGGTCACTGTGGGGCTGCTCTGCATTCAGCAGTGAAACCTCTGCCCCTGCATTCCCATGGCCCTGATCCCCTGGGTTTGTCCAGAGCATCCCAATGTCCCCTCTCATCATCTGCACTGCTTGTTCTTGGTGCTGCAGGAGCCAGGCTGCAGCCTGGTGCTGCCCTGCCATGACCAGGGCCCTCAGTGCCTTCCCTTACCATTGAAACATTGTCTGACAGAGAACCCACAAGCCACAGATCTGTAAAATCCCAGTCTAAAGTTGTTCCCTTGACAACCCACGGGAAGATCTCTGAAAGCCAAAGGATGAATCACTCTAAAAGGGCTCTAAAGTCACTCTAAAGAACTGATCCAAACCCTCCATCAGAACCGACTCCTTTCCTTCACCATCGCCTTAAACCTTTTCCAGTGGAGTTGTACAACGCCCAAGCAGCACCGACCCTGTTATGGGGGAAGCACCACACAGCACCACCAAAGTCCTGTAGGCTGGATTGTCCCACACAGCGCCAGCCAAATCTGTGGGGTGACACCACACACCCAGCCAGCCAAAAGTGTCTGTGGGGTGAAACACCACACACCCAGCCAGCCAAAAGTGTCTGTGGGTGAAACACCACACAGCCAGCCAGCCAAAAGTGTCTGTGGGGTGAAACACCACAGCTGCCACTGTTTAGTTCAGCAGCAAGGGCCAGACAAGCTCAGGCACGTCCTGTCCAGCTGGATTGGTAAAAATACCAACACCCACCCTTGGAAACGTTGAGTGTGATCTCCTCCATGCGGAGCAGCCTGGAGCCGTCCTGCAGTGCGCACCAGTACACGCCCGAGTCCTGCACCTGCAGCTGCTCCATGGTGACGGTCACAATGCCCTGCTGGGTGTCATCCTGGATCCTGACACCTTTCTGAGCTGTGCTGTTTGCTGCTGGGGACTCTGACCTGGTGGTGACCAGCACGTTGCACGTTTTCCCCTCTTCTCTTTTGCACCAGGCTTTGCTGACAGCGCTGTAGTCGGCGATCTTGTAGAGACACTTGACAGTGATGTCGTCTGACTCCTTGGCTGTGAGCTTCTGGGTCCCTGCAAAACACCCAGGATGCGTGCTGAGACCCCAAAGGGGGATCCCACAGTGGGACACCCCCTCCCCAGCACTGCAATACCTCTGGGTCCCTGCAAAACACCCAGGATGTGTGCTGAGACCCCAAAGAGAGCATGGCAGGTACTCACTCTTGGACACAGAGAACATGGCAAGTACTCATAGAGACACAAGAACATGGCAGGTACTCACTCTTGGACACAGAGAACACGGCAGGTACTCACAGAGACACAGAGAACAGGGCAAGTACTCACAGAGACACAGAGAACAGGGCAGGTACTCACAGAGACACAGAGAACACGGCAGGTACTCACAGAGACACAGAGAACACAGCAGGTACTCACAGAGACACAGAGAGCATGGCAGGTACTCACTCTTGAACACAGAGAGCACGACCTCCATTTTCCTGGTGTGCCCATAGTCCAGCGCACACCAGTACACACCAGAGTCCTGGATCTGCAGGTTCTTCATGGTGACAACGAGAGCCCCTTGAGCATTTTGCTGTATTGACACTCTGTCCTGCAGGGATTTCGTTTCGCTCTGTTTTGAAGATCTTTGTCTCCTCACCGGGGCTGTGCAGTTAGTCTGCCCCTGGCACCAGGCATTACTCCACGCTGGGCACTGCACTGTCAGGGTGTCCAGCTCCCACTGGAGCAGCTCTGTGAAACACCAAAGGTGGCATTGCCCAGTCAGTGCTGGGCAAACACCATGCCCTGGGGCAATTCCCTCAGGAGGTGGGGCAGGAGCTGGGAGCCAGGAGGACCAGGCAGGGCTGTGGGGCTCCTTCTCTCCCTGTGTGGAAGGGAAAGCAGGGAGCAAGGCTGGGGGGACCAGGGGAAGCTGCTCAGCTGTGGGGGAGAGGGGGGTAGAGCAGGGGAAGGAGTGATGTTGCTTCCCGACAAGTTTTGGCTTTGGGTGGGGTGCAGGTACTCACCCCTGAAAACAATCAGTGAGATCATCCTTAGCCGTGGATATTCATTGTAATATTTGTAAATAGCACAGAAATATGTGCCTGAGTCCTCTGCCTTGAGGCCACTCATGGTGACAGAAACAGTCTCAGTAGCGGTGTCATCCTTTATTTGAATTCTCCCATCCTGGGATTGTTTCCTGTATGTGTTCACTAAGTCTTTACATCCTCCATTTTCCAGGAGGCACCAGTATTTTGTCTGCTGGCCAATAATCCGCCCTGCATAAGGACACTGGATGTACAGAGTGTCCCCTTCCCGTCGTCTCTGGGCTCCTGGGGCTTGGCCTTGGAGACCTGGAAGGATCAGATGTGGTGAGGGAGAGGGGAGCTGATCACAGAACCACAGAATTGCAGCACGACAGAATCACAGAACCAACAGGGCTGGAAAAGACCTTTGAGATCACCTCCCATGTCCTCACACCACCCTGCCGCCCAGACCATGGCACTCAGTGCCACAACCAGTCTGTTCTTGAACACCTGCAGGGGCGGTGACTCCACCAGCCCCCTGGGCAGCCCTTTCCCTTCCCCATCACCCTTTCTGTGAAGGTGCAGAGCTGCCCCTCAGGGCACACAGCAAAACTCTGCCTCCAACCTCCCCCCGTGGACCCTGGCGGCTGGAAGGACTCCAGAACCCAAAATCCCTTCCCCATGCTGAATTCACCTGCTTGGAAACGGCAAGGGCAGCATTGAGATTTGAGCTGGGGATTAAATCTGCTCCAGCTGCAGCTGGCAGCTCCCAGCAGGGCCCTGCACCCAGGCCCTTTGCAATAAACCCCAAATTCCACGACCAGAAGAAGATTTATTGTAACGGGAACCTTGCCCTCTGATCCTCTCTTTTACTCTCCTATCCTCTCTTTACCACGCTCTTGCCTTCTCTCTCTTTACCTCTTTGGGGGCTGCTCTGAGCTGCGGCTGGCAGCTCCCAGCAGGGCTCTGCACCCAGGCCCTTTGCAATAACCCCAAGTTTCACAACCTGGCTTCAGAGATCTCTCATCTCCATCCATCCCCGCTGTGCTACCCCCTGATGCTCCTACAGCCAGGGAACTGGGGCTGCCCTTCCCTGCCACCCACTGTCCTTCCCTGCCACCCACTGCTCTTCCCTGCCACCCACCGCCCAGCTCAGAGCCTGGTGCTGCTGCTGGAGGAGCTCCCGGGGCAGCAGGAAGGAAGTGGGGAAGGTTCTCCCCGTCCCCAGGGACACCCCCAGCCCTTCCCCTACCTGGGAAGCAGAGTGGCAGCAGGAACAGGGCTCTGAGCTCCATGGCCACGCTCAGGCCCAGGGAAGGGGCATCACTGGGGGCTGCCCAGCGTGTGCCGTGCCAGCCTGGGTGCCCCTGGCCTCTCCTGCCTGGCAGTGACACAGCTGGGCGGGGAGTGCTGAGTTCTCGCTCTTGCCTCAAGCGGAAACACCTCCCCATGTTTTGTTACAAAATTAATATGACAGCAATCTCAGGGCGCTTTTGGGGAAGTGGCTGAGCCTAAAGCACAACCTCTCCTGGCGCCAAAGGCTGTTGCTGCTCTCGCCTGGGTGGTGGCATTGGTTTTGTCACCCTCCTGTCCCCTCCAAGCCTGTGGTGAGGTCGACACACCTGGCTCCTCTTCCTCCCTGGCTGGTGAGAGAGAAATGTTCCAGGGTTTGAAATTTCAAATTCCGAATTTGAAGTTTGAATTTCACACGAGTTTCCTGCAGCTGATTGTGCACCCGGGTGCTCTGCAGTCAGCCAGGGCTAACAGAGGGAATGAGGAACGGCTTCTTTCCCTCCTTTTCTCCAGCCTCTGAGGAACTCTGCCTCCTACAAACCCACACAAAGCTCCCGTGCAATCCTCCAGGTGAGTCCTGGAGCTGCTGTGTGTGCATCCCACCACCACAGTTCCCTCTGGGGGCAGCTGCCCCAGCTCTGGGGGGCTCCCTCATGATCCCCCACACCTGCTTCTGTCCCAAACAGCTGCCTGGGGAAGCAGGAGCAGTGCCAGGGCTTATCTGCCTCGAGGCCACGCTTCCCTGGCTGTAGGAGTGCCAGGGGGTGGGATGGTGGGGATGGATGGAGACCAGAGATCTCTGAAGCCAGGTCATGGAATTTGGGGTTTATTGCAAAGGGTCAAGTGCAGGGCCCTGCTGGGAGCTGCCAGCCACAGCTGGAGCAGGACTGAGAGAAGAGAGGGGGAGAGAGGATGAGAGAGAGAGAGAGGGTGAGAGGGTAAGAGGGTAAGAGAGCGAGGTTCCCGTTACAATACCATAAATCTTCTTCTGTGCTGAATATTCTAATTCTCATTAACCAATCTAGCACAACATACAAATCCTATGGCATTTACATACAGCCTGTAAGAATCATTACATTACCATACTGTGTTAAATTTTAAACCCTAAAAACTCCTCTTTGGGTCTCTTCTGCCAAGCCTAAAAACTCCTCTTTGGAAACCCTAAAAACTGCTCTTTGAAAACCCTAAAAACTCCTCTTTGGGACCCTTCTGCCAAGCTGGCAGGCTCTGCTCTGACCCTTGGGCCTGTCTGCAAGCAGAGGGTGTTGTTCCACCAAAAGGGGATCACCTTCAGCCGGCCACACCATTGTTTTCTCGTTGTTCAGTAACTAAGATATCTCAAAGCTTGCTTTCAATTCAATCTCACTTATAGTTTCTATATTTTCAAAACATTAGAATATAGAAACTATATTATTTTCTATATTCTCAAAATCTTTTGCCAGACAATCATATTTATAAGGCTTTCCTGTTCCACCTTCCCCAGCACCTGCCCTTTCTCTGGGTGCTGTAAGGAGAAGGCCTGTGCTTTTCCCTGCTCCCAGACACCCCGTGCTTCCACACTGGGAATGGTGTCCCTCACCAGCAGGGCTTGGCTGAGCCTTTCTGCCTCTCCTTCACCTCCCTGTGTCCTTCCCTGCCCTTGAAGGAGGAGCAGGAGCTGCTGTGCCAGCACGGCGTCCCCTGGGCCGGTACCTGCCCCGCTCCAGCAGAGCAGCACACTCAGGCTCCACTGACACCCCAGCTGCAAAGAATTTCCAATTAGATGAATAAGCAGCTTATTAACAATACATTCCGGCTAATCATTTTGTGCTAGATATCTCTGCATTGTCTCGTCCCCAAATCCCTCTCTCATCAGGCACTTGATGCTCGGTAACGAGAAGGGGGAACACGCTCGGGCTCTGCTGAACAAATCCCAGGAGGCTGCAATTAGTTCAGTTCCTGCAACTGGTTGCCTCCAAACTGAGCCAAGAGCTGCTCCTCAGCCCTTCCCACGGCGTTTGCTGCATCCGTGGGAGGTCCTGGCCCAGGGGAGAGGCTCTGTGGGGCAGGACAGGCCGTGAGGAGGTGCCCATCCAGGGCCTGGCATCTTGGAGCAGCAGGAATGTGATGAAGTTGGGCCTTTTGCTGCATCTCTGGCAGAGGATCAATGTGATTTTAATTATAGAATCGCAGGGAAGAAGATGAACGTTGTTTCAGGAGGTCACTTCAGCCAGCCCAGTGACACAGCAGGAGCAGGCCTGCCCATGGCATTTCTAAAGATCTCTTTAAGGAGTTGAAGTTGCAGCATTTTCCTGTTCCAGTGAGGCACCAGCCCCATCTGAACACTCCTCCCGGCTCTGCCTCTCCCTGCCCTTTGATGCCTTGCTCCACTTTAATGCTCTTGTACCCACTGTGACCTTGGAGATCATTCCCATTCCCATTCCCATTCTCCCCTCAGTCCTTCCACTCCAGACTGACTCCAGACAGTTGCATCCCAAATATTTTGATTTTCCCTCCTCAGCTGTGTTCCTGACAACTCGGATCATTTTCTCCCCCTTTCTCTGAGCTCTGTTATCAATCCACCTCTTCTCTGTCTTCTTGGATTCCCCAAAGCTCCTTTGGAGCTTGAGGATGGAGCCATCCCCTCTCTGCTGCCTCCCAGCAAACCCTGGAACTGCAGCTGATTGCAGCTGATTGACTCTGGCTGCTCTCACACCCACAGAAGCTTCTCTGGGTTAGACTTTTCTGAAAATATCAGAAATATTTGGGATTTGGGGTTTTTGGGGGTTTTTGGAGCAGAGGGGGCTGCAGTGGCAGAGCGGGGCCGCCAGGGGGCGGGGGAGGCTCAGGAATGAGCCCCGGTGACACCCGCGAGTGCCCCGGGCCGGGGACAGCAGCGAGAGCCCGGGGCCCCCTCAGGGCCACCCTGGGACCCCGACACTGCCCCCAGGGCCATCCTCAGGGCCACCCTGGGACCCCGACACTGCCCCCAGGCCACCCTGGGACCCCGACACTGCCCCCAGTGCCACTCTGGGACCCCGGCACTGCCCCCAGTGCCACCCTCAGAGCCACCCTGGGCCCCGCCCCCAGGGCCACCTGGCCCCGCACTGCCCCCACTGCCACTCTGGGACCCCGACACTGCCCCCAGTGCCACTCTGGGACCCTGACACTGCCCCCAGGGCCACCCTGGGACCCCGACACTGCCCCCAGTGCCACTCTGGGACCGCGGCACTGCCCCCAGTGCCACCCTCAGAGCCACCCTGGGACCCCGACACTGCCCCCAGTGCCACTCTGAGACCATACTGAGCCACTGAGCCTGCAGTGCCACCCTGGGACCCCTGACACTGCCCCCAGTGCCACTCTGGGACCCCTGACACAGCCCCCAGGGCCACCCTGGAACTCCGACACTGCCCCCAGTGCCACTCTGGGACTGCACCGAGCCCCTTGTGCCACCCTGGGACCCCCGACACAGCCCCCAGTGCCACCTTGTCATGGCAGGGACACCTCCCACAGCCCCCAGTGCCAGCCTGGGACTACACTGAGCTCCCACTGCCACCCTGGAACCCCTGCCACAGCTCCCACTGCCACCTTGGGATCCCTGCCACAGCCCCCAGTCCCTGGCCCACTTGTCCCTGTCACCTGCTCGCTGCAGGCAGGTCCCCAAACATGGCAGTTTGTGCCCCCCAAGCCCGGCTTATCCACGCTGCAAACTTTGGAGAGGAGGTGCACGGAAATTCTGTGAGACATCAGAGCAGCTGTGGCTGCCCCATCCCTGGCAGTGCCCAAGGCCAGGCTGGACTGGGCTTGGAGCAGCCTGGGATGGTGGAAGGTGTCCCTGCCCACGGCACAGGGTGGCACTGGGTGATCTTTCACATCCCTTCCAACCCAAACCATTCCTCAGTTCAAAGAGATTCTTGCCTCACCTGCAGTGGGCTTTACAAAACTCTTCTCTCCCAAACTCTGAGCTGATTGCAGACCCAGCACCGGAGTGCTGAGCTGGGGGAGCCCACCAGGCCCTCCCTGGGACATCACCACGAGTTGCATCAACATGGAGCAGCCCCTCACCCTCACCCAGCTCTGCAGGGACTGGGGGGAACCGATCCCAAACCATCCTGGGAAAGGGGGATAATGGGATGAGGGAGACTCTCAGAATAAAGTGCTGAAAGATGGCTCAGGAAGGAGCAGAGGCAGTGAGAGGGGGGAGCTGGGAGTGCAGGGGCTGCTGGACCCTGCTCAGGAGCTGGACACTGCTCAGGGCTCCTGAGGAGGAGGAGAGGCCCCACAGCAGCAGCTTAGTGAGGGGCCTGGTGTTTGGTCTGTTCCACATCAATGGGGCATCCAGCTGTGGCTGAGGATGAAAGCGAGAGAGAGAGAGAGAGAGAGAGAGAGAGAGAGAGAGAGAGAGATTAAAGGCTCCCAGGGTCTCCTCTAACCCGCCTCAGACTCGCCAAGAGGGCAGTGTGAGGCTTCAGGAAGGCTTCTTCATATGGAAAATATTATGGGAGGGAGAGAAAGAGGAGGGGGAAGGGAGCAGGGAGAGAGGGAGACTCTGTCCAGGGAGTGCTGGGGGAGGACTGACCACTGAAAGGCTCTTGGAGCCACAGGAGAAAGTGCTGAGCTCTGCTGGTGGGGCACAGGTGAGATGAGCCTGGGAGGCCTGGAGACAAGAGAGACACAGCAAGGGGAAAAAAGGGATGAAAGGAAAGTGGAGAATGGGAGCAAAAGGGAGGAGAGAGGGGAGAGGTGGCAGGGGAGGTGGTGAAAGGTGGGCTGGGGGCTGGCAGGGGATGTCAGGCAGCTGGGGGGGCCAGGTAGGGAGCCCCTGCCTGCTGGGAATGTTCCAGGGGTGGGGAAGGAATTTCTCCCAGCACTGAGACATTCTGCACCGAGTTTCCAGCACAGGGTTTCCTGTCAGAGGTGTGGAGCCCTCTGGGGCAGGATAATCCCGGGATGGTCCAGGGATGGAGAATGAATTTCTACCAGGCAGCTCTCTGCTCCTTGCTATGGGGGCCAGGTGGGAGCCCACCTGCCTGCTGCTCTGCTCCCAGGAATGTTCCAGGGATGGAGAATGAATTTCTCCCAGCACTGAGACATTCTGCACCCAGCACCAGCGAGTTTCCACCAGGGTTTGCTGTCAGAGGCGTGGAGCTCTCCTGCCTCTGGGGCAGGATAATCCCAGGATGTTCCAGGGATGGAGAATGAATTTCTACCAGGCAGCTCTCTGCTCCTTGCTGTGGGGGCCAGGTGAGAGCCCACCTACCTGCTGCTCTGCTCCCAGGAATGTTCCAGAAATGGGGAAGGAATTTCTCCCAGCACTGAGACATTCTGCACCGAGTTTCCAGCAGGGTTTCCTGTCAGAGGTGTGGAGCCCTCCTGCCTCCGGGGCAGGATAATCCCGGGAGTTAACACCCAGCCCTGCTTATGGCCAGGATGAGGGACCTTTCCTGCCTCCTGTTCTGGCTGCCACCGTTTCCCTGCTCCCATTCCTGGGATTTTCTGCTCCCCCACGTGTGGCATTCCCGTTCTCATCAGCCATTCCTCCCCCACCACTGCTGAGAGCTCCCTGGCATCCACAGGCTCCCACTCCACTCCCCGCCTTGGTTTATCCTGAATGACCTTCCTCACCCTCATTTCCAGCACACAGGGCACTGGAGGAGGGCAGTTTGTCCTTCCCTTGCTGTCCTGCTGCTGCTCACACCAGGCTGGGTGTCCAGCACCCAAATCTGCAGCACCCTGCACACCAGGGTCAGGGATATTGGAAGATTTGGGCTGAAAAACACAGCTTTTCCACTTCCACCCTGTGCCATGGGCAGGGACACCTCCCACCATCCCAGGCTGCTCCAGCCTGGTCTTGGGCACTGCCAGGGATCCAGGGGCAGCCCCAGCTGCTCTGGGCATCCCTGTGCCTCACCAGCCTCACGAGGAGAAATGTCCAGCCTGGCCTGGGTTGCTGTGTTCTTGGCCATCCCTGCAGCAGCTGAAGTCATTCCAGACAGTCCAGAAATTCCAAATGCAGAGCTGGGAGATGTGCCCTGACCCCCCAGTATGGACACACCTGCCAGGTGAGGGGATTCCTATGACCAGGAATGTCCTGGTGCCTCGTGACTCCTCACAGGATGAGTGGATTTTAACAGCAGAGAGATCACTTCTCCCTCCTCCCTAGAAAACACTTCTCAGTGTCTGCTCCGGGGTCTGAGGGATTTCAAAATAAAATCTCAAGTCAAGATCTCAAAATCTCACGTTTCAGATGAAAATCTCAAGTCTGAAGTGTCATTGGAGCAGCCACCCCAAAGGTGCTGCTGGGTTTGGGGGCAGCAGCTCAGCTCTGATCCTTTTGGGCACTCAGCTGCTCCCTTCACATCCCAAAGCTGAGTCTCTTCCACACTTCTCCTACAGAGCTGGCAAAGCTTTTTGCCCCTTCCCTCGCCCAGCAGGGCACAAATCCCTCTGCCCCCAGTGTGGAAATGTGCCTTCCTGTCCCTCCCTTCCCTGCCTTCCTGGGCAGCCAGCGTGGATGCCGTGCTGCCTGTCTGAGCCGCTTTAGTTAAGAATAATAAACAAATTCCGAAATGGAAGGATATTCTTTAAACCTGCCTTGTGCTGCCTGCCAGGGAATGCAGAGCCCACCTCCTGTCCCCCTGCAGCCCCGGCTCCAGGCTCTCCTGAAACCTGAGCTGCTTCTCTGTGGAGCTGCTCCGTGGCCTCTGCATGCACCTTCCCCCCTGACCCCGTCTGGATTCTCCTGTCCTTTTCCTGACACGCTCCTGGTGAGCTCCTGGGGCTGGCCACACTGTGGGTTTACATCACGGAATCGTGGAATGGTTTGGGCTGGGGGGGACCTTAAAGATCACGCAGTGCCACCCCCTGCCATGGCAGAGACACTTCCACCATCCCAGGGTGCTCCAAACCCTGTCCAGCCTGGCCTTGGATATTTCCAGGGATGGGGCAGGCACAGTTCTCTGGGAATGCTGTGCCAGGGCCTGCCCGCCCTCACAGGGAACAATCCCTTCCCATTGTCCCATTGTCCCATTGTCCTTTTCCCTGTCAGCACAGCTCTGATCTCACCTTTTCTCCTTCCCCTCTGCAGCTCCTCTGACACCGGGATGCCTTTCCCTTCCCTTTCCCTTCCTCCCCACATTGCTCCTGCACGTTTTGCTGAGATCTTTTCCCACCTTGTCCTGCTGGTTCCCCCTCCCAGCTCTCGCAGTTTCCCCCCTGTCCTTCTCGGTGGCCCATTTTCCTCACCCAGCACTCCCAGCCCTCAGGAAGCCGATGTCAGTTGGAGGCTGAGCAGTCCCTGGGACCCTCTGGCCCTGCCACACTTTTCAACCCACTTCTCATTTTTCTTCTTCTCCTCCTGTAATTTATTGTTTTCGGCTCTCCTCCTCCTCCTCAGCTCCATCCCCTGCCTCTTCCCTGTGTTTTCATCTGGAGAAAAAAAGGGAAAAACCCATTTTGCTCTTTCCCCAGCTCCAATTCCCCTTCCACCCCCACAGCCTCCCACCTCCCCTCCCAGCCCTGGAACCTTTCCCTGGTAGTGTTGCTGTAACTGTTCAATTAAAGGAGCAATTACAAAATCAATCAAACCAAACCAGAGCTGAGCACCGAGGGGGGCCCAGCTGGGGACAGGGACGGTGCCAGAGCCCTGCCCAGCCTGGGGCAGCTCCACTCAGTGTTGGGGACGCCCAGGACAGGGTGGCACTGGCACCACCAGCCTCACACCCCCTGTAGAAAACCCTGGAAAAGCTGCTGGTGCTCCCCATGGTTTGGATCAGCCGTTCTGTGATTTTAACAGGATAAATCCACACGTGGATGGGTTTATCTGAGATTTCTTGGGGTTTCCCATGCTGATTCCCTTTCCCCTTTGGATGGGTGCTCCTGGAATCCCTGTGTCCCCTTTGTCACACGCTGTCCTTTCACCAGGTGACACTCACAGTGTCTCACTCCCCACTGTCCCTGTCTCCTTGGAGCCACATCCATGATTTTCACTGCTGGAATTCCCTCCCAACACCTGCAGCCCCCTTGGTGCTGTCACAGCCAAGCCTGTCCCTGGCAGAGAGAGACAAATCCTTCCAAACTCATCCCAAACAAGGCAAGATGAGCTGGGAAATGGGTTGGATTAAGGGAAAGTTGTACAATGAGTTTGGGTTCATCTGTGGGCAGAATCCTGGCAGCTTTCCACAAGGAATTTGGCTTTGGCACAAGGATTTTTCCAAGGAGAAAATCCTGCTCCTGGTGGCACCAGGGAAAGCCCCATCACCACCTGGAAAGGCTGATTTCTTTGATTTCTTCTTGGGAGGACATCCATGAGAGGAAGAGCTCCTGGGAGCCTTGGGATGATCCGTCAGGAGCACACCTTGGTGTCACTGCTGGGTTCTGGGCCAGCTCCTCAGGGAAGACCCCTCTGATGGAAGGGGGCTGCTTTCCACAAGGAATTCAGCTTTGGCACAAGGATTTTTCCAAGGAGACCCAGATCCTGCTCCTGGTGGCCCCAGGGAAAGCCCCATCACCACCACATCCCTGGAAAGGCTGAAGCAAACCAAGGAGAATTTGGGATGAAAATGATGGGAAATGCTTTGTTGTCTTCTTGGGAAGACATCCATGAGAGGAAGAGCTCCTGGGAGCCTTGGGATGACCCATGAGGAGCACACCTTGGTGTCACTGCTGGGTCCTGGGAAGACCCCTCTGATGGAAGGCAAGCAGGACTGGAGCCATTTAATGAGGAGCTCTGATCCCACACTCACGCCTGGTTGTGCAGAGTCAGAGAAGCAGCATCCCAAAGGTTTATCATTCCTTTCAGAGCAGGAATCTGGCAGCATTCCTGGGGCAGGAGTCCAGTTTGGCTCTCATTCTCAGTGAGCAATCCCAAAAGCCCTGTCACCCTGCAGGTCCCAGGCACTCAGGGCTGTGACACTTCCCAGTGTGGCACCAGGGACAAATCCATTTGCCAGGATGCTTTAAGGAGGTCCCCATCCCTGTTTTTTTAATTTCTTTTGTCACCCCCAGCTCAGAGGTTGATATCTATTAAATATTGAAGATAAGCACACAACTTCCCCCCCGTTCCCAAGCTCCCATATCTGACATTTTTGCTGCTGCAAAACTCCTCGATTTCCCCACCCACCTGGAAACACAGGATGAGGAGGGCTGGAAAGGCAGGAATTTGGCACAGGGGTGGGTTGATTTTCCTGCCCCTTATCAGGCTGGTGCCAGGTTATCTTGGATTGTGCTGATACCATTGAGGGTGGATTTACTGGGTGTGCCCACGGCCTTGGTGTTTGGATAAATCCAAGGAAATCGGGCTGTTTCCAAGCTCTTTAAAGCCTGAAACATCAGCCCAGCTGTGCAGGTGATGCAAGTCTGCAGGTGCTGCTGGATTGGGACTATTTGGTCATCTATAATTTGGGAAAATCCCCAAGGTTTTGTCCTTTGGCTCCCAGTCCTAACTCGATTTTAATTTGTGACTTTCACACAGCCTTTGGTTGGAAGGATCAGCTGAGAGCTTGGATGAGATTCCCATTTTTTCCTGGCGGGTTTGGGGCTGGGGAGAAGAACCATGATGGGAATGACCTCCAATGGCAGGTGGGACAAGGAGAGATGTTATTTCACAAGCCTTTTGTCCCAGTGCCACCAACCTGTCACCCGTCCATCATGGCTGGCAAGGAGCAGATCCCAGTTCAGGAGGGAGGAAAACCCACCTGGCTCCTTGGACGAACAGCAGATAAAGATCCAAAAACTCTGCTGGGCTGAGAGATCCCAGTTCCAGTTCCCAGTTTGCTGGGGTGGGGTGGAGGTGGATAATGGACCTGGACATGCTCCCACTTGGTTCCTGTCAGGTGGGAAATCACAGTCCCATGGGGATTGACTCCTGATCTGTGGGGGTCTCGCTCCTGACTTGCAGCAGGATAAATAATGGGAATTATGTTACAGTGAGGCCCTGGCACAGGTTGTCCATGGACGCTGTGGTGCCCCTGGACCCCTGGCAGTGCCCAAGGCCAGGTTGGATGGGACTTGGAGCACACTGGGATGGTGGAAGTGTCCCTGCTCATAGCAGGGGGGGGATAAAATGATTTTTAACCCAACCCAACCCATCTTGTGATTCCACAAACACCCAAATCCTGTGCTCCCAGATGAAGCCTGGCGTTCCTGTAGCTCTGCTCCCAGCTCCTGTGTCCCTGTGGAGTGACAGGGGGTCTGTGGGGACACGGCCATGTGCCCGGGTGGTGGCACCATGGACGAGCCTCTGGCCATGTCCATGTTCTTTGCCATCTATATTTGGTCAAAAAATGACTGAGAATTGTTTGTTTGTGGCTCCTTGGAAACCCCCCCGTGGAAATGGCTCCTTTTGTTTGGTTACTTGGGAAAAAATATTTTCCTCTCCTTCTTTCCCTATTTTGAAACACGAAAAAAGCCAAGCTTTAAAAAGCCCAGGAATATCCTGGAGTGTCACCAGGCTCCAGCTCTGCCCGTGGCTCCATCTCTCCCTGACACTCTGCTCCACCTTCCTGCACATCCTGACAATGGAAACACCATTTAAATGTCCTCCAAGTTTCTCTTCCCATTGAAAGAGGGGATTTAATTCTCTTTTTTTTTTCTTTTTTTTTTTTTTTAAATCAGAATTAATGTGATTCTAATGTGTTCCTTTTGATCTTCAGGGGATTTTTTACACTGATGATCCCTAATTTCAAATTTTTTTTTCTCCCTCTCCTTTTCTTTTTTTTTTTTTTGGTTTTAATTGTTTTAAAAAGCTTCAGCGAAAAGGGGGAGAAGAAAAAAAAAATCCATCCTCCTTCTTTGGCACATCTTTAACCTTTAAGTACCTCTGGAAAAAAAAATGTTTAAAATATATTATACATTTTTAAAGAGGGTGCGTTTGACAGGTCAGTCTCAAACCTCTCTCTCTTTTTTCGCGCTGTGTTGGAATAAGACAATTTTGCAGCTTGGATTTTTTTGACAGTTAAATTGCAATGTAGGCAGAGGGTGGAATAGGGATCCTGTCTCTTTAACTCTCGAACTAGACAAAGACTTTTCCCCTCTGAGAGCTGAGCCCGAGATCAGAACTGTCAGATGATCTCGTAGCACTTGGGAGAGTTTGCAAAGTCATAATTATATCTTTTAACCTGTCTTGCTCTTTGCAAAAGAAAGGTCCTATTATATTGAAATGAGATTATTAGCCATCAAATACTTTCTTTCTTGGGATTCTTCTTTCCTTAAAAAAAAATAAAATATATGTATATATATATATATAAAATTCAAATACCTTAACTACTTTGCAATTGAATTTTTATAAAATTTACTTTTCGCTAAATAAATGTTCGGGAGCAGCTGGGTTTTTTTTGAAAGTGTTTTTAAATGGGTGTTTTCAATATGCAGATGCAAAACAAAAAAAAAAAATCTGACTAAATGTCTGAAATGTCACCTGGATAATTAAAGGAAGGTAAAGTTTCAGAGCTCAGTTCAGGTTTTTTCTCTAACCCTGGTGCTTTTCCTCATTTCAATGCCAAAAATATCTTTTCCCCCAAAACCCAATCATTTTCAACCTTCCCTTTTCTCTTTATTTTTTTTTCCTGTCTTTTCTTCCTGAGAAAATGAAAATGAAACCCCAAATAACTGAAAAGGGTTTTTTTTTTTTAACCCCCACAATTAAAATCCCCACACTGCAGTGTCAGTGTGGGCTGCAACAAAAGGGGATGAGTGCTTTAAAGGAATTAAAGTGTCACCAAAATCACAGGAAAATCCCATCCCAAATTCAAGGAAAAGCCTCTTCAAGGAGCTCATCCAGTACCAGTTGGCACAACAGTTACACCCAGGCAAAATTTGGAATTCGGGATTAGGAAACGGCAGATATTTAGCATATTTTAAAATATCTGGCTGAATAAGGATTGAAAGGATATAAAATAGTTGAAATCCATAGAAAATCCGAGCCTGATCCCAAGATCTCTGAAGCCAGTGAGGATCCTTCCACCTGCCCAGTGGCTCCAGCAGCTTTTGCTGGGAGGGACTGGTGGCTTTAATGAGGTGATTAAAGTGCTGCCATTCATGGCCTTATAATTCAGATTGTCCTTTAGAAACTCCCTTTTCAGGGCTGGCCATACAATTCCATCCTGAGATTAAACTCAGATTTAACAAAGGGTGCAAACCCCTGTCCCAGGGTGACAGGAGCTCACCGCTGGTTTATGGGGCTTTTAAAAGACATTAAAAAATTAATTTTTAAAAAAATAATTTTTAAAATGCTCTGTAGGGTCCTGCAGGAGTCTCCATCACTTCACCAGTGTGAAGTTTAAGACAAGGGGAACTGTTACCATGAGTAAAGTTACTCCCAGGTTAAGTCTGGTGTGTGTTTGGTGCACACCTCAGCTTGTATTTTCTTTTCCTGTGGACCAAATTCTGTTTGTTTTTTTTTAATTCCAAAGTCCATTCTTTAACCCCTGATTAACCACAGAGATGTCTCCTCGCCCACAACCCAGGTGAGTGACAGACCCACCCCACCCACCCCATGTCACACCAGCCCCTGATTTGGAACCAAACCACCCCAGGAAAGGTTTTTATTTTTGATGGAAAGAACATTTTAACATTTTTCAGGACAGGAAAGTCTGGGATTCACTGAGCTGCACATCAGCACCTGCTGAATGTTCCAGAAACCCAGGCACCTGCTCAGGGGTTCTGTGTCTCCAGAGCTCCCTCATGCTCCTTTGCTACTGAAACCTCTCCCTGCCTTACCTGCTTTTAATACCCACAAACTAACCTGCTTGAACCCATTTCAAACTAAAACCACATATATCCCCCTGATTTATAGAACAAAACATTCAAGGAAATCACTGGACACTCTCAGCAGGTGTTCTGTGTCCCTCCAGCTTTTGCTTTTCCTGCTGAAGCTGCAGCTCCGAGTTCAAGGCAGGAGCAAATGTCTGCTTTCACTCCTGCATTTTTGCCCTTCTATTTCTTTTCCAAGGGGATGACTTCAGAGCAGAGAGTGGCAGAGATTCATGGAGTGCCTGCCTGAGCTGCCTTTAATTGTCCCTGCGTGCTGGGGAGCCAGGAGATAAGAGCGGAGAGCCACTTCAACCTGTGTGAATTGGCAGCGGTTCCCTGACTCGCTGGAGCAGCCTCAGTTTACACCACCGAGGATCTGACTTGGAATTTCAAGGCTTTCCAGTTGCTATCATAAATATATCTTCTTTTTCTTGGCAATGAAGTCATCTAGAGAGTGGTTCCAAAAAATTAAAAGAAGCTGTTGGCAGATGTGTCTATTAGTTTGAGCTGGAGGGGTTTGGCTTTTTTGGAGGCTTGAGCTCAGACGTGGTGTAGCCTGGAGGCTTCTGGACGTCCACAGTAGCTTTACCTTTGGCTGGGCTCTTGTTCCTGGAGGAATGTGCTTTGTTGAGGTATAGGAGAGGTTTAAATGAGAGATCAGGGAGAAATGGGGAATGGGAAGAATTCCAAAGCTGCCCCTTGTCTCACTGACGGCCCCAGTGAATCCCCCAGTCCCAGGGATGAGCGTGTGCTAGGCCATGTGAGGTGATATCCAAATTTGCACATTTAAAACACAAACCCAGCACCTTTCCCAAGGGCAAACTCCTTTTTTTTTCCCAGTAGAAAACTCTCCCAGCCTCCTGGGAGCAGAATTCCTCAGCAGGGCTGTGCTGGGGAAGCCCGGCCCAGCCAGGCCTGCCATGGCCGGGGCGCGGGGCTGGCGCCGCTCTGGGTGTGGGTGTAAACACGAGCCAGGAATGCCAAAATCAGCCAGGTGTGCCAAGCCCAGCGTGCCCCAGGTGTGCCAAGCCCAGTGTGCCAAGCCCAGCGTGCCCTGGCTGTGCAGGGCTGGCTTCTCTGCAGTCTCTCTGGAGCCATCCATGCCCCCACTCCCGGCTCCAGGAGATGTGGAAGTTGCTGTGTTTGCTCTCCTTTAGCAGCCCCTGGAGGCTTCCTTGAAGGTGAGGGTGGCTTTGCAGAGTAGGGCTGGGAAAAAAAAACGAAGCTGTGTTTTGGAGAAATGAGGTTTTGGTTGGTGGAACTCACCCCAGAGGGACCCACACATGTCCTGCTGGGCCTGTCTGCGGCCTGTGCTCACACCACCTACACAAATCAAGGTGAAACTCTCTACAAATTTCCAGCTGGAGCTGAAATTGCCTGGATTTTATCATTTGGACTTGGGAGTCTCTCAGAAAGAGCATCAAAGCTCCATGACTGAGTTAAACTGGCTTTGGGGGCTCAGCTGCCCACACTCCTTGGAGAGCAGAGCAGCGCACAAATAGCCATGTGCTGCTCTCCTGGGCTGTGCCAGCCAGGAACCAGAGCCACCAGGAGCTCAAATCCCATTTCTCTGTGTAGTGTCACCCTTCCTGACGGGAATCACTCATCAGGAAGGGTGATAATCAGCAGCAGCTCCCAGGAGGGGAGGAAGCACTTGCTGTGGGCACCATTCACCTTGGCAGCTCTCTAAGGAGTTTGGTGTGGGCCCAGAGAGCAGCATGGGCAGGATTTGTGTTGGTGCAGCCTTTTTGGGCAATACCAGCTCCCCAAACTTTGCTAAGTGGAGCATTTTTTCCTAAAGCAGCTCTGCTTCTTGCTGCCAAGACAGTCCTATCACCTCCAGATACTCGGCACTTTCCAGGCTGGATCAATGGGCAATTGTTCCAGAAACACATGGAACTCCCCAGCCTGCCTCTCTCCTTCTGTTGTCTTGTGTTTTCATTGGGTTTTTCTTGTTCTTTTTTTTTTGAAAATTTTATTTCAACCTTAAACAAAACCCCCAGAGATCCGAGCAAAAAATAGCACGAATAAGAAAACAAATTCTATCATAATTTTTCTCCAGGCCAGGGAAATAATTGCCCGGCGTGCTCTGCTCCTCCTTCCCCAGCCCCAGGAAGGTTTTACGAGCTGGAGCAGCCGCTCTCTCAGGAGGTGCTAGAGAGGAAAAGGAGCCCACAAAGCCAGGGCCGTGTTTTCCATCTGCTGTTTCCCCATGGAAGCCAGGCCCAGCAGTGACAAACCCCTCAGATCCTTGTCAGGGAGCTGAGCTGACACCTGGCCCCGGTGCAGTGACCATTCCAGGGCACTGGACTCGGCTCAATCCCACATTTTGGGTTTTCAGGCCCCTCACAATAATCACCTCTTAACTCCCCCTCCCTCCTCAGCTCTGGGCTCTGAGCAACAGCAGACGGGAGATTTCATGTGCCATAAATATTTAGATTGTGCCTGTGTGTTTATAACACTTGCTCGGGGTGGGACTGGAGCTGCTCACACTCACACCTGATGCTGGGGAAAGTTTTCCATCACCTCACGGGGACCACGGAGCAGTTTTGAGCCAGGCCTGATGGGGATCAGGGTCTGGGTTGTCCTTCCCTGTCCTCCTGCTGGAAAACAGCCCCAGGAACAATGTGAGGGGGATTTCATGGAGCTGCTGCTCCAGAGGATCCAGGGGAAAAAAAAAGAGTTGTGGTTGGGATGGAATGGGAAATTTTTGCACTGGGATTCCGTGTTGGAGAAGCCTGGAACCTCTGTGGCACACAGGGGTTCCAGGCTTCTCCAACACGGAATCCCAGCCTGGTTTGGGTTGGAAGGGACCTTAAAACCCATCTCATTCTACCCCCTGCCATGGACAGGGACACCTTCCATTATCCCAGCCTGCCAGGGGAAACAGGTCCCCTGTGTGCCCCAGAGGTTCCAGGCTTCTCCAACACAGAATCCCAGCCTGGTTTGGGTTGGAAGGGACCTTAATTCCCATCTCATTCCATGCCCTGCCATGGACAGGGACACCTTCCACCATCCCAGCCTGCTCCAAGCCCCATCCCATGGCATGGTTCCCCTGAAAAAGCTGGAATAACTAAAGCAGAGGATTTAAGAGCAGGTTAGACCACAGGAAGGGCATTAAAGGGGATTTTTGGAATGCAGAACAGCCCAGCTGAGGCTCTAGGCCCTCTTCCACAAGGATCAGGCCAAGCTGTGCTGTGCTGGTGGCCCTGGCTGGGTTGGACTGGGCAGACTGGGAGGCCCTGCAGGGCAGACCCCGTGCTCTGCCCAGCACTCTCCAGAGCACCGGGGCTCTGAAGTGTTGTGGAATTTTTGGGGCTTTAATAAACGTGTTTTTACGAATGTTTCTTTAGGGGAAAATATTTTTCTTTTGTTTCTCTGCGTAGCCTCTTTAGGACTTGCTGTGGAAGTGCAGCCAATACTTTGAGCTCTGGCTCATTTTTTTCCCTGTCCTGGGCTTTTTTTCCCTCTCCTTTTGTTTTGTTTTTTTTTTGGAGAAGAAATAAATCTCAGGTTTTAGTCCCTTCCCTTGCTCCTATTCCATCTACCTGCTGGGTTCTGTTATGTGGATTTAGAAAAAGGAAAAATGACTCCATGGCAAACTTGGGAAGGGTTTTCCTCCCTGGGCAGGAGGTTTGATATTTGTCTTTGCTCCAACCTTTTTTCTGGAGCCTTTAATGCTTATCATGGTCAGAGATAAGGCATCACCAAAGATGGTTAATAAAGGATTTTGGAGACTGTTGGTTCCTCTTTAAATTTTTAGTTTGGTGCAGCGAAGACTGGAGTGAAGAAGGAAAAAAAAAAGCCAGAGAAAAAAGAGTGAGAAAACCCTTCCTCATTTTGTTTTAGAATCAGCAGATGGAAAGGAAACATAAACTCAATTTTATGTGGATTATAAGGCACCTATAAAGAGTCATATGAACTGAGACACTTGGCTCTGGTACCCTAATGATACCTATGGAACAATATGTGAAACCTATTACACTCTCCTGGCTGTATGTGTGTGTATATATTTATATATATGGACAGAGAATGAGCGAGGGGGACGAAATATGGGGCCTTTATTTTTATTGGCTTCTGCGAAGAATAAATTACACAGCAAGGGCAAGGTTAAATTATTGTAAATGTCTGTATGAAAGGCATCACTTAATTATTAACAGTCTGCTACAAATAAAAGGTACAGATGCTAAAATGGCCTGACCTGCTGGACTGGGGGGGTTGTTTAAAGTTGGGGCTGAGGCCCACAGCTGACTTGTTCTGTCAGACAGGCTGGAAAAAGAGGCAGGGTAAGGTTTCATTGCAGGGTGGCTTCGAGCCCTCTTTCCCAGATGGCAAGGGAAGGCTTGGAAAATGGGGCAGGGGAAGGTGGGAGCATTCTGAAATCAAGGGGATTTGATTTCCACTGCCAGCTTAGAACCACCTGGATGGGGAAAAGATGGAAACTCCAAGAGTTTAACTCCCTGTAAATTTTGTCTCTCAGTTTCTCTCCCTCATGCCTTGCCCACAAAGGGCAAATCCACAGTGGATTTTTCTTAAAGTGGGATTGGGAAACTCACCCCTGTCCCAGGTAGGAAAAGGTCAGAACCCCTTTAAAGAGGGGGCTGCACCTGGGCAGTCTGCAAAAGGTAACTCACAGACAAAACCATCCCAGCATGGAATTTTCACAGGGAAACTTGGGCCTGCACCAAGTTGGGAGAAAAAAAAAAATCTGAAACTCCACCAGTCTATAGGAATGAAAACTCTGTGGAAAGCTCTCCTTTGCACTCACTCACCAAATTAAAGCTGCTTTTGGCAGGGAAGGGGCCGTGTCTGTGATTCCACGCTCAGCCTCGGGGCCAGATGGAATCCCCTGGAGCAGCTGGGCTCACCCCCTGCCCACTCCCACCCTCTCCTGCACGCTCCAGGCACTCCCTGCTGGAGCCACAGCATTGTCCCCTAGGGAGAAACATCCAGCCTTGATTTAAGACCCCCAAATCCCTGAGAATTCGCTGCCTCCCCCTCGCTAAGCCCTTCCAAAGGCTCCATGTGCCAACACCACCGTTTGCTCACGTGGAAAAACAGGATGGCGAAGGAAACACTTGGTGTGAGCTTGGTCCTGGTGGATTTTAAAGCAGTTAGACACCTGAGGGGATGGAACAAAGAGAAGGAACCCAGATAGTCACCTTCCAGTGCTCCCTACACCCATGTTTAGCTGCAGAGCATCCCCAGCCCTGTCTTTGACACAGAGTTGTGTAAAGCCACACATCACATTATTGCCATGAGCTTTCACCTGCTCATTTCCATAGCACAAACCAAACCAAAACGTGCCAATTTCATCTCCCATGTTACTGAAATTCCCATCAGGGGTTGTGTGTCTGCTTCCCCTTCATCCCCTTGGCTCTGGCTGCTCCCTCAGTGGCAATGGGATGCCCTTGTTCCAAGGCTCAGGTTTGTGGAGAAGGTGTTGAAGAAATTATTAAAAAAAAAAAAAGAATTTTGGTGTGGTTTCCCAGCCCCTCAGATGTCTGCATGAAGGTTTGGAAATATGAGCCTCGAGCTGGGGAAATTTGAAGTCCAGGTGGAGACTGGTTGGATGGAATTAGTGACAGGTAAATTCTCTGCTCCACAGGATTCCTCCCATCTCTGTGTTTTACCTTTGTGGGAGCCTGATGTTTTCCCACAAAGCCCTCGATGACAGCAGAGCAGGAAAACACTTAACCCACTGCTTCTTTGAGTTCTGGTGCTGCAGGGAAGAGGAGCAGAGGCTTTTCCCTGCTCCTGGCAGCCAGGGATGGAATCCCTGCCGGGGAAAAGCTGCCTCCACAGGAGGTACATCGCTGAACAAGGGGGAGCGTGTCGTGACCAGGCTCCAACAGTAGCACAGCCTGCTCCAGACCCCATGGGCTGCTGAGAATCCTGATCCCTCACATCTCATGGACTGCCTTGGCCCCTCTCCAAAGGCCCTTGGCAGCCGTTCAAGGCCTCGCAAGGTGCTGAACACGCCGAAGTTCCTTTGTCTCCGGCATATGTGTGTGTGTGTGGGGATGGATTACCCCAGCTTCCCTCTGGAATGGGGCTGGGATTTGGCTGGAATAGTCAGGCAGAGCTGCAGGTGAAGGGTTTGTAAGGTGCCTTCACCTTGTGTGGGAGCTCCAGCTGGTTCTCCAAAGGTTTCTGATGGGGGATCTCGGTTCTAGCTGTGGGTAAAGCTTTGGCAAAGCATCAGGAGTGTTGATGAGATCAATCCAGAGCAGGACAGATACAGATTACCCCAGTTTCCCTGCTGGAATGAGGCTGGGATTTGGCTGGAATAGTCGGGCACAGCTGCAGATGAAGGTGGCTTCACCTTGCGTGGGAGCTCCAGCTGGTTCTCCAGAGGTTCTTGGTGGGGTATCTCAGTTCCACTCATGGTTGTGGCCTGGGAGAGGTGTGGATAAAGCCTTGGCAAAGCATCAGGAATGTTGATGAGATCAATCCAGAGCAGGACAGGGGTGGAGATGTTGTTGGAAGCCCCTTTTGAGCAGCTGCTGAGTGGGAAGTGCTGGTGGTCACTGCTTGGGCCTCCTCTTTCCCTCTTGGGGCTGTTTGAGCAGGTTTTGTCTCTCCCTTTTGAGGCTTTTTGAGCCAGCTTCCTCTCTCCCTTTTGGGGCTGTTTGAGCAGGGTTTGTCTCTCCCTTTTGAGGCTTTTTGAGCCAGCTTCCTCTCTCCCTTTTGGGGCTGTGTGAGCAGGTTTTGTCTCTCCCTTTTGAGGCTTTTTGAGCCAGCTTCCTCTCTCCCTTTTGGGGCTGTTTGAGCAGGTTTTGTCTCTCCCTTTTGAGGCTTTTTGAGACAGCTTCCTCTCTCCATTTTGGGGCTGTTTGTAGCTGCAAAGGGCTCCATGGTGGGCGGCTGAATGGGGTGGGGGAATTTTTGTTGTTGGGATTCAGTGGGAAGGGTGGGGAAGAGCAGAACTGCCACCAGGAGCTGGGGCTGGGATGGGAAGGAAATTCAGAGCTTTCTGAAGGTGCAGGAGCAGGGCCAGGGCCAGGTGTGTGGGAAGGGGCTGCTCCACCAATGTCCCATTCCCATACCCCCTTCTCCCATCCAGCCCAGAGGGGAGCTGTGGCTGGGGGTGAAACTCCAGAGGCTGTAAAATCCAGCCGGGATCTCCACGAAAGGGAAAAAGTGACAGGGGGAAAAGCAGGGCCGGCCCCACCTCGCAGGGTCCGGCTGGAATGTGTTTGCTCTGGGGGGGAGCGGTGCCGGTGTTGGGTTTGTAACGTGAACCCTCTGCAAATACCTCCGGGGCAGACAGGTCCCTTTCGGGCTGTGTTTATTTAATAAAGAGCCGGTGAAGTAACTGCAATTTCATTGTCAATTTACTAATGCGTTACAGTTATGTTTCTGAACCTCATTGTTTGGGCTCAGGAGCTCGCAGTGCCTGGCCAAAACTTTCATTTTTTCTCCCCCTTATTCCTCCCCTCAAGTGTAAAACACGTTTTATTATGACTAGAATGTCTTCTATTTATCAAAAACTGGGATTAAAACCCTTGACTCCCCCCTTCCATGCACATATCCAACTTGGCAGCAGGTCAGTGATTAACCTCCTGAAAGCCTCACTTGCTCACTCTTTTTTTTTTTTTTTTAAAGTCTTTTTTTATTATTTTTAAGAGAGGTAAAACCACGCACGTTTGCGCTCACGCTGACACATAACACACACACATTTTAAAAGTTCATCTGGGAAGAATACAATGGAAACTCTGGCTGGAAAAGCCACGGAGCTGTGCGTCTTTGTGGTCTGGGAAGTCTGACTACGGCCTCCTACTCTTTTGGATGGAAATCTGGGCTTTGAAACACGATTGCATGCTCTTAATAATAATAATAATAATAATAATAATAATAATAATAATAATAATAATAATAATACCCCAAAAGTCAGCCAGCCTTCCCCAACAGAGAGTGAAAAAGAGAAATGAGGTTTTTGGATGAAGAAGGGGAGAAGGTGGCAGAGCAGCTGCTGAGTTGTTTTGGGTTGGAGCCTCAGCAGGTCCTTCCTGCTGTGCAAAGGGGTGGAGAGCAGTGGTTTGGTGGATCCCCTCTCCCACACTGGTTTATTTTCACCAAGGATCCTTGTAGGAGAGGAGTTTCCTCCTCCCAAAGCTGTGGAAGAGCCTTGGCTTCAGCAAGTTTGATTTCAGGGCTGCTGTGGTGGGAGCAGGGTGGGACAATTGGCTCCAGATAGGACACAGGAACCTTTTTGGGTTGATGTTTTTGCTCTGGAACACTGCAAACTTCCCTATCCCACATTCCCAGGCACTGGGGGGTTTTGGAAGCAGCTCTGCCTGTGGGTACCTCTGTGTGTCCACATTCCCATCAGTAACGGGGCACACCCACCGGCAAAGCTCGGCCTGTTTGACTTTCTGTCAAGGGATTTGGGGTTTCATTCTGCCCAGGACACTCCAGGTGTTGCTCCCTGGGACAGAGCTGTGCCAAGGCTGTGCCACTCGATGATGGAGCCGCCCGTGGATGTCTCAGGGTTGTTTGAACTGGGTTTGTCTGTCTCTTTTGGGGCCGTTTTAGCCCGGTTTGTCTGTCCCTTTTGGGGCCGTTTGAGCCCGGTTTTTCTGTCCCTTTTGGGGCAGTTTTAGCAGGGTTGTTTGCTCCCTTTTGGGGCTGTTTGAACTTGAGTTTGTCTCTCCCTCCTGGGGCTGTTTGACCTGGGTCTGTCTCTCCCTCTTGGGGCTGTTTGACCTGGGTCTGTCTCTCCCTTTTGAGGCTGTTTGAGCAGGTTTTGTCTCTCCCTTTTAGGGCCGTTTGAGCCAGGTTCCTCTTTCCCTCTCGGGGCTGTTTTAGCAGGTTTTCTCTCTTCCTCTCAGGGCTGTTTGAGCAGGTTTAGTCTCTCCCTTTTGAGGCTTTTTGAGCCAAGTTCCTCTCTC
Source organism: Camarhynchus parvulus (assembly GCF_901933205.1). NCBI lineage: Eukaryota > Metazoa > Chordata > Aves > Passeriformes > Thraupidae > Camarhynchus > Camarhynchus parvulus. The sequence continues at coordinate 4,749,686 of NC_044596.1, read as the reverse complement.
CCTTTTGGGGCCGTTTGAGTCGGGTCTGTTTCTGCCTTTTGAGGTTGTTTGAGCAGGTTTTGTCTCTCCCTTTTGGGGCTGGTCTGAGCACAGTTTCTCCCTTTTGGGGCCCTTTGAGCCAGGTTCCTCTCTCCCATTTGGGGCTGTTTTAGCAGGTTTTGTCTCTCACACTTGAGGCTGTTTGAGCAGGTTTTTTCTCTCCCTTTTGAGGCTTTTTGAGCCAGCTTCCTCTCTCCCTTCTGGGGCTGTCTGAGCCCAGTTTCTCTCTCCATTTTGGGGCCATTTGAGCCAGGTGCCTCTCTCCCTCTCGGGGCTGTTTGAGCAGGTTTTGTCTCTCCCTTTTGGGTTTGTCTGAGCCCAGTTTCTCTCTCCCTTTTGGGGCTGTCTGAGCCCAGTTTCTCTCTCCCTTTTGGGGCTGTCTGAGCTCAGTTTCTCTCTCCCTTTTGGGGCTGTCTGAGCCCAGTTTCTCCCTCCCCGCTCTCACCCCCACGGGATCCCGGCTCTTTCCCCTCAGCCTCTCCGGGCCTACCCCGCTCCGGCAGCTGCAGCCCAGCCCTGCCCAGGGCCGTGACCCCGGAGCTGCTCCGGCTCTGCCCTCAGAGGCCCCCATCAGCTCCCGGGGCCCTCCACAACACAGTCGTGACAAATTACATGGGGTGGCTTCAGCGGGGACCCCTCGGCCTTTGAAGCCGCCCTTGAAGCCCGGCCCGGGCCGGGGCTCCGGGAGCGGCCCCGGCGCAGCGAGTGCGGCTCGCTCGGTAATGAGAGGGAAGATTTCTGCTAATCTCCTCCTAAATGAGGGGCTAATTCCTCCCGCAGAAACTTGTCAGCTGCTTGTTAACAGCCTCTCGGACCCGCGCTCACGTGGCCTTCATTATTTTTAGGAGGTTTGGGTTTTTTCTTTTTTTTTTTTTTTTTTTTTTTTTTTTTTTTTTTTTTTTTCTTTTTATTTTTGCCTCTTTTTTTTCTTTTTCCCCCCTTTTTCTTTGTCTTTTTTTCCCCTTTTTTTTTCTCTTTTTTTTTTTTTTTTTTTTGATTTGGACCAGAAGCATAAACTTTGCTTAAACGGATCTCCTTTAACAACCCCGATGGTTTGGGAGACAAATCCAGCAAGAAATCCAGCAGCACTTGTACTAGGAGTCGTTTCGCATAGAATTTCCCCCCTTTTTTTCCCCCCTTTTTTTTTCCCTTTTTTTTCTTTTTTTTATTGGTTTGGACCATAAGCATAAACTTTGGCGAAACGGAGCTCCTTTAACAATCCTCGGCTTAAATCCGAGAGAAATTCGGCAAGAATTCCAGCAGCACTTGTACTGGAGGACGTTTCGTATTGAATTTTCCCCCCTTTTTTTTCTTTCTTTTTTCTTTTTTTTTTTTTTTCGTTTTTTAAATGTGGAAACTTTTAGGCACAATCCCGGCCCTGTGTTTAAGTCATTAAAACATCTTTAAGCATTTTCTGGTTTGAGTTTTCTTAGCAGCAGTCCTTTTCCTGGAATGTATTTTATTTTTCTTTTAAGTTGATGAAAAAAAAAAAGAAAAATAATAAAAAAATAATCCACAAAAAAAAAACCCACCCCTTGTATTTCCAGGAGATTTTTTTTTTTAAGGGGAGTGAGGAGGGAGGGTGGAGGAGGTTGTGGGATGAGGAAAGTGAGAGAACAGGGCCCTTTCTGTGCTTTATTTCTAATCCGCAGGAATCCATTTTAGCCTTTTACGGCTGTTGCACTTGCTGACAGGATTTACATTCTCCGTATGTTATCTGAAACATCACAATCTGCGGCTCTGGGATTGTTTCATGCCTGGGTTAAAAACACCACCGGTGCTTCTGGGAGGGAGCTGGGGAAGAGCAGGGAGGGAAAGCTTTTAAAAAGGGGGAAAAAAAAGGGGAAAAGTGAGAGCAGAGCACTTCACTGGAGCTGCTGTCGGCAGAGTTCACGGCCCAGACAAACTGATGTTCAAGGCAAGCAGGGAGGGTTTTAGATCCCTTTGATTCCAGCCTTGTTGGAGCACAGATCTGGGAAAGCAGCGATGGAAAAATCCTGGAAAAATCCACCCTGTGCCGGCTCTGTCTGAAGCCCCTCCGTGTTGAGCTGGGATGGAATCACAGAAGGGTTTGGGTTTGAAGAGGCCTGAATGTTCTTTCAGTCCTACCCCTTAAAATATTCCATTATCCCAGGTTGTTTCCAGCCTGGCCTTGGACACTTCCAGGGATGGGGCAGCCACCTGTGCCGGGGCCTCCATACATTTAAATTTCCCAGGGACATCCATCCATTTAAATCTTCCCCCTTTCTATTTTTCGGTCATTCCCCTTGTCCTGTCACTACAGTACTCTGGGGATGGATGGATGGATGGATGGATGGATGGATGGATGGATGGATGGATGGATGGATGGATGGATGGATGGATGGATGGACGGACAACAGCATCCAAAGACTTTCTTCTGCCCCGTGTATCAAGAGAATAAAACTTGATTTTGGTAGAAACCAAACCAAATGCCATTAAAATCCAACTTTGCCACGTGTTTGCTGAGAAAAGAGCGAACACTGAGGACGTGGTAACAATTCTCCAACAGCCCCAAACGTTGCTGTGCCCATCAGTGATCCCAAACACTCATCCCTGCCTCTGCCTCAGCCTGGATACCCCAAAACCCCAAAAAAACCCAAAAAACCCCCAGGCTGGGCTGTTCTCTGCATTCCCAGTAAGTCTGGGCCGTGTCTCTGAATGCACAAGGAGGTGCCACTCCACGTTGTTGGCTTTCTGATCATGACCAAGCTCTAAGCTCTTAAGGTAGGGACTTCAGCTTTTTAATAACTCACAGGAGAACCCAGGGAAAATGTAAGTTTTATGGAGTCTAGAGAATATTTTTAAAGGATTTAGATGTCTGGAAAAAGTGTCTTAGGAGGTTTAACTGCTTTGCAGTGGAAAAAAAAATAACACAAATATTCTTATTTCTTTGTTAGTCCCTTTTGGGGCAGAGCAGCCGCCACATGTTCCGGGCAGGGCTGTGATCCCAAGGCTCTGGGCCAAATCCCAAATCCGTGCAAGGCAGCACAGTCCAGGTAGGGTGGGCTGGAGCTTGGTCCCGTGTGTGTTTACAGGCTGAAAGCTCAGTAATCACTGGGGATCTGAGAGATGATTATTTTTGGGGTGGTGTGAAACTCTCTGTGCTGTGAAAAGCTCCGTGTTGGGGAATCAGGAACATTATCCGGGATCCTAATGCAAACAAAGGGGGATTTGGGCTCTTCTTGTACCCCCCTGTCTGTGCTCCATGCTGGTTTATCCTCTTAGTTAGCATGGAGCCACCTCTCCAGGAGCTGGATCGTGGCTGGGCACCCGCTGGGGCTTTGTGCCAAAGCAGGAGGAGCTTTCAGGTTGGTCTGTGGCACCTGAGCTCAGGAAAAGCTCAGAAATCACAGAATTACCCAGCGTGGCACTGGCACAGGCCACTCCACACATCGCTGATCTCAAATTCACAATTTCCTGATGGAAAGGGTGGTCAGATAATGGAAGGGGCTGCCCAGGGAGGTTTGGAGTCCCCATCCCTGGAGGTCTGAATGTCACACTCAGCCCTGTGGGCTGGTGACAGAGTAGGGATTGGGCACAGCTTGGCCTTGAGGAGCTTTTCCAGCCTCAGAGGTGCTGGGATTCAGTGGGACACATCACGACCCTCATCCCATGTGTGTCCCTGCTGGGTGTGTTGCCAGCGTCCCACACAGATCCCTTCCTGATCCCAAGTTTGACCTGGAGCTCCCTCTCAGATAAGAAGGAGAGCAGGTTTGGGTCAGATATAGGGAAGAAATTCCTCCCTGTGAGGGAGGTGAGGCCCTGGGGTTGCCCAGAGAAGCTGTGGCTGCCCCTGGATCCCTGGCAGTGCCCAGGGCCAGGCTGGACCAGGCTTGGAGCCACCTGGAACACTGGAAGGGATGATCCATCTCCCTTCCAACCAACCCATCCCACAGTTCTGTGAGCACCCAGCACCCTGCCTGGCCATTCCTGTCCCCCCAACAGCCACAGGGGAGGTTCTGGGGTCACTTCCACCCACCCCTCTGGCAGTGCCCACCCCCGGGCACCCCCACTGGAGCTGTGTCACCCCAACCATCCCTGTGAGTGAAAGAACCCACCTGTGTCTGTGGGGCCTGTTTGGGATTCCTTGGGAAACTTTAACCTCTATTAATACCTCTGAATTATTCCTTCATATGGCAAAGCACTTATGTAAACCGATCTCCTCCCTCCTTGGAGGAGGCAGGCGCTGCTCAGATGGATCTACCTGCTCTCAGGGGGCTCCCAAACCCTCCACATTCCTCCACAGTGCTGCTTTTTTTCCCCTTTTTTCCCCCCTTGTGCGTGTGCTGGGAGCGGGCACGTGATGGGAAAAGGGGGAGAGAGGAGAAGGAAGGGAGGAGTGAGATCACTGGGATAATTATTGGCTCCGAGGCCTCTGCAGCAGCAGCAGCAGCAGCAGCAGGTTGGGGAGAACATTTGTCTGTCTCTCCGTGAAGTTTTGCCGAGCTGGTGTCTGAGTCAGACCTCCCCAGAGCTGGAGGAAATTAGGAGGAGGCTGGCTGGGGTCAAGTGAGCTTAGCTGTCATTTACACCAACACCTTTTTGTGTCCAGAGCAGGGAATCCATGGGAACCCATGGAAATCAGAACCAGGACCTGGAGGTTCCCACCAGCACCAGGGATTCCCAGCCAGCAACACCCAGAAGCTGTGGAATCATGGGGCTGTCCTGAAATTCCTCGATTTTATTGTTTTATTTCATTTCTTGAGGTTTATGGCTTCTGCCCTTGGCTGCAAAGGCTCAGAGGGGGTTTTGGAAATAGGAACAAGTGAAGGAGAGATCAAATGTGTCACGAAATCGTGGGACTCCAGCAGATGGGGCTCAAAGGAAAGAATGCCAAATAGCTCTGGGCTGGCAGTGCTGCTGGGTGTCCCTGGGCAGAATCAGACCTGGCCTGGGGGGCAGGAGCTTCAGGGGGAAAAGTTTCTGCCTTCCTGGATGGCACTCCGAGAATCACAGAGTGCTCTGGCTTGGAAGAGACCTCAAAGTTCATCTCATTCCATGGCCCCATGGAGACACCTTCTGCTATTCCAGGTTTTTCCAAACCTCATCCAACCCGGCCTTGGACACTCCAGGGATCCAGGGGCAGCCACAGCTGCTCTGGGCACCCTGTGCCAGGGCTTCTTCACCTTGCCAGGGAAGGATTTCTTCCCAATATCCCGTCTGTCCCTGCCCTCTGACAGTCTGAAGCCATTCCCTGTGTCCTGTCCCTCCGGGCCCATGTAAATATTCCCTTTCCATCTTTCCTCAGGCACTGGAAAGCCACAATCACAATCACAAGTCACTCTGAAGCTTCTCTTCTCCACATTGAACAATCCCACTTGTCAAACTACATTTGAACCTCTCAGGGCATTCCTAAAGCAAGGATTCCTGGATCCCAGCTCCAGCTGCCAGGATCCAAAGTTGGATTTTAGCCTGGTGGGAAACCCAAGGTCACAAATGATCCCAAGCCCTTGGAGAGACTTTGGCTTTTCCAACAAGTTGGAAAAAGAGGAATGGGAAATTCTGCAGTCTTTCACCCCCTCTGATCCCCAACAGATGCTTTGGTTTGGTTTGATTTTGGTTTTTTTAAAAATTTTTTGCAAGCAGAGCTGAGGTTTGAAATTCCACCCACGTTGGGAAATTCAAAATCCATTTTCCATCTCTCCAGTCACCCTTTCTGCACGGCTGAGGAAAAGGGAATTTGGAATCCCTTTTTGCTTCGTTAGGAGCAGGTTAGAACTCAGCCTTTGGTCAGTTCTGAGAAGAGAGAAATGTCTGCACCCCCAAAATTCAGCTGTGTAGGATTTTCTGTCCATAATTGGATTAAATTAACCTCAGGTGAGGCAACAAACGTAGCAGTGCTAAAGAAATGCTGGAAATTGAGGTTTCTCTTGGCCTGCACAGTTGGCTTTGTCCTTTTGTGCTGTTGACATTCCTGGCTGGCTCTGTCCTCTCTCCCCAGCCCCAAGCACAGCAGGGACCTGATTTCTTCTGAAGCTCTGAGATGCCACCATCAAACCAGGCTGTCCCTGCTGTCCCTGCAGCCCAGGACTGCCCAGATCTCCCTGTGTGCCTCCTCCAGGTGATGCTGCACTGGCAGACCTGGAGATTTCCATGATTCCATGGCTCCAGCAGCTCAGGACTGCCCAGATCTCCCCCTGGACTGCTCCAGGTGATGCTGCACTGCAAGATCTGCCACAAGACCTGGAGATTCCTGTGATTCCATGGCTCCAGCAGCTCAGGACTGCCCAGATCTCCCCCTGGACTGCTCCAGGTGATGCTGCACTGAAGACCTGGAGATTTCCATGATTCCATGGCTCCAGCAGCCCAGGACTCCCCCTGGATTGCTCCAGGTGATGCTGCACTGCAAGACCTGCCCCAGAACCTGGAGATTTCCATGATTCCATGGCTCCAGCAGCTCAGGATTGCCCAGATGTTCCCCTGGATTGCTCCAGGTGATGCTGCACTGGAAGATCTGCCCCAGGACCTGGAGATTCCTGCGATTCCACAGCTCCAGCCTTTCTGGAAGGTTCTGGTCACTGCAGGGGATTGGGTTAAGTCTGGACAAACGGGAGACAAAGGAATTAGTGAGCAAAATGTCCTGGCCTGTCTTCTGCAGGAGGTCACCAAGATGATCTGTTTGTCCCTTCTGGCCTTTAAATCCACTAATCTATTTTCCCTTCCAGGAACTGGAACTGCATTCTGAGAACAGCCCCTTAGGAAAAGAGAAAAAAGCAGGCAAAGGAGGCCTTTGAAAAACAACAGCAAAGCAAAACCCCCTTCAACTACAAAATAAACTGAGGTACAAGGTGCAATTAACAATGCACCAACAGCAGAGCCTGGAATGTAAATTGTATTTAAATGGGGCTGTGAAGAATGTTTCAGTCCCCTAAATGGCTTCTCTCTCCTGCTGCCTTGAACCTCCAATCAAGCCCTGCCTGGGAGTAATTTGGGGCTGGAAATTGTTGCCACACGAACAGCTGAAGGCTGGCAGGGTCACCGGCCCCCCGTGTCACACCCTGTCATTTCAGATTAAGATATGCAAAGGCGACACGGCTGCGAACTTTCCCTGGGCCGTGTCCATCCCCCGGCTGCCAGGAGAGGAAGGCGTAATTGGAGTCAACTGCTTGATTATGATAATTGCTACTGTCTGGGGGAAGGAGCAGCCCAGGCCTGGAGCCTGAGCCGTGCTGCACCTTTGGGGTCCTGCCTGGCTGCTTGCCACCAGATGGGTCTGGCAGAAAATGCCCTTTTGGGCCCCATTTCGGCCCCTTGACCTCTGCTTGACCACTTGTTGTGTCGCAGGGTTTGCTGCTCCTTCTCTGCTTCCCACCAGAGGATTGGGGCTGAAGGATTTATCCCCTAGGAGGGAAAAGAGCTTTTTGTAATGTATCACAAGCAGGAGATGAGCTGCTGTGTATTTTTATCAGTTTCCAGTGTAGGGCCCAGCAGCAATCTGTGGGAAATCCATCCGGGAAGCTCTGCTGGTCAATCTGTCTCATTTCCATTTGCTGAGAGAGCAGGGACGTTCCTGGAGGTCACTGGGATGGGAATGAGGGGCAGGGATGGGAATGAGGGGCAGGGATGTTCCTGGAGGTCACTGGGATGGGAATGAGGGGCAGGGATGTTCCTGGAGGTCACTGGGATGGGAATGAGGGGCAGGGATGGGAATGAGGGGCAGGGATGCTCCTGGACGTCCCAGGATGGGAATGAGGGGCAGGCACTGGGATTTCAGCACTTCCAGCAAAATTTAGTGGGACTTGGTGGGGTTCCCTCGTGTCCCTTTGCCTTGGAGCCCCTTTGAGAAGCAACAACAAGCCCTTCTCTGCATCAGGTTTGTTTTCAAGGCTTTTAAATGGTTTTGAGTTCCTGGGATAGAGGAGGAAGGTGAAATCCTGAGGAAATGCTGTTGAATTCCCAAATCCAGCCCAGGTTTGGGCTCTGAGGGTGAAGCCTTGGAGCCATTGGCATTTCCAGGGGGAGTCAAACCCTTCCATACCCCTGGGAAGTTTGGCTGCAATTTCCCTCAGCACACTGGAGCCCAAGGTGAGGATCTTAGGCAGAGAAAGGCCCAGAATGGAGATCACATCCATAATTAAGGAATTACTGTTAATTCCTGGCTATTATTTATTAATATCAACCCTGACTGCAAAGCTGCTGCTGTAGAGCATTAAGCACAGCCAGATAATAAATAACACAATAGTAAATAACAACAAATCCATTGGATAATTGTTTCCTTGGTGTTGACTAAAATGGTGAGGTTGAACATTAAAAAAGGAAGGAGTACCTGTCAGGACACCTGGAATTCTGGACCAGAACAGTGGGATATCAGGATCCATCTGTCCCTGTGCAATCTGCAGGAGTGCCCAGCCCCAGCTGCTCCAGGACAGGGTGTTTATGCCCTCGTAGCACTTAAGGCAATGACTCAGGACCCTGTGCCTGGGGGCTGTGACACCATTGATCCCATTAATTTATGGGATAACCAGTCCTGTGGGAGAGGTTCTTCCTAATCTCCATTTAGTTCAAAATGCTTTATCCCTTTGCAGCGAGGAATTTTGCATCCCTTTCCTCTGTAGAGCTTTCTTAAAACTCCATCCCCCTGATTCTGGGGATCATTTATTTCAATTTCCGTGGTTTTGTTTTCTTTGTTTTTTTTCCAGCTCCTCGGGAATCGCTGGGGGAATGAGCAGAGTGAGGCCTGCAGGTGAACTCTGCTTCTCCATACAAGTTCAGATCTTTCTGACAGCTTTGTTTTACTTCACCAAAAAATTGCCAAAATACACTCAGGGCCTGTTCTCTCACTCCATTTTCAGTTTCAATAGGAAACTCCAAGAGCAGCTGACAAAACCCCTTTCACACTCTCCTGATTTTTCTCTTACCAAATACCGAATCCAGCAATTCCTCCTCTCTTCCATCCATCCAGGAGCTGCAGGTGTGGGGTCAGGAGCAGGATGGGGATGTGAGGGCTCTGTCCAGGTGTCCAGCTCAGCTTGGGGCTGCAAAATTCCCAGAGGAGCTGCTGGCAGTGGCTCTCTGGAATCTCATTTGTGCCAGGGAGAGCACAAAAGCTGCCGTGGAGGGGACAGGGAGACCCCAGCACCCTCTGAGCTGGGTCTGACCTCTCTGACATCACTTAAATAGAGCCATGACCTCAGGGAGAGGCAGATCCACGGTCTGGGCACTTGGGAATGTGGTGGGATGAGGGATGCAGGGATCAGAGGGATTCAGGATGCAGGGATTGGTGGGATGGATGAGAGATGCAGGGGTCAGTGGGATGAGGGATGCAGGGATCAGTGGATGCAGGGATCAGTGGGATGGATGCAGGAACTGCTGGGATCAGTGGGATGGATGCAGGGATCAGTGGGATTCAGGATGCAGGGATCAGTGGGATGGATTCAGGGATCAGTGGGATGGATGCAGGATGCAGGGATCAGTGGGATGAGGAATGCAGGGATCAGTGGGATGGATGCAGGGATCAGTGGGATTCAGGATGCAGGGATCAGTGGATGCAGGGATCAGTGGGATGAGGGATGCAGGGATCAGTGGGATGGATTCAGGGATCAGTGGGATGGATGCAGGGATCAGTGGGATGAGGGATGCAGGGATCAGTGGATGCAGGGATCAGTGGGATGAGGGATGCAGGGATCAGTGGATACAGGGATCAGTGGGATGGATGCAGGAACTGCTGGGATGCAGGAATCTCTCATTCCTCATGGCCAGCACAAGCAGCTGGAGTCTGGAAATGTTAACCAGGAGGTGATAAAACGCTGGCTTTTCTGGAACTTTCCTCACAAGTGTGAAAGCAAACCCGGGAATGTGGCTGTTCTTCCTTCTTTGATCACAAGGCGAACATGAAGGGAAAGTTTCACAGCCCTTCAGCACTCAGATGTTTCCTGGTGCCTGTGGTGCTGGAGGCAGTGAAACAAACACCCCCCTCCCCAGGCCAGCCCCGGGGCCTGGCAGCAGGAGGGAAGGAGCATCACAGAATCCTGGAATGGTCTGGTTTGGAATGGGACCTCAAAGCTCCCCTTGCCTGGGGATGATTTGGGAAACCTCACCTGCAGGAGGTGCCCTCACCTGAGGCAAAGGAGCTTTTCCCCTCCCTTTGGAGGAGGGGGTGAGGATGGCAGCCTCCCCTTGGGGTGCTTGGAAGGCTGGGAATTCCAAATGCTGCCTGAGAGCTGCTCATTGCTGCAGGGGAACTCAGCTCATGTCCCCATCCCTTTGTCCCATGTCCTCCTCCAGCTGCACAGGGTGGGGTGATGTGCTGCTCTCCATTAATTAATGGCTCTCCATTAATTAAAAGCCTGGCTCAGGAGGAGATTTCAGCTCACTGTTACCCCAGGGTTGGTGCTGGAAGTGCCAGCAGCACTTTGGGGACGTGGGAAGGGAAGGGAAGGGAAGGGAAGGGAAGGGAAGGGAAGGGAAGGGAAGGGAAGGGAAGGGAAGGGAAGGGAAGGGAAGGAAGGGAAGGGAAGGGAAAGGAAAGGAAGGGAAAGGAAAAGGAAAGGAAAGGAAAAGGAAAGGAAAGGAAAGGAAAGGAAAAGGAAAGGAAAGGAAAGGAAAAGAAAGGAAAGGAAAGGAAAGGAAAGGAAAGGAAAGGAAAGGAAAGGAAAGGAAAGGAAAGGAAAGGAAAGGAAAGGAAAGGAAAGGAAAGGAAAGGAAAGGAAAGGAAAGGAAAGGAAAGGAAAGGAAAGGAAAGGAAAGGCTGGGGAAGCACGGATGGAGCCCAGCTCTCCTGAGAGCCCAGCCAGGCTAAATCCAGAGCCCACCACGGCATCCTGCAAATCTCAGCTCCCAGAGAACAGCATCAGCTCCATCTCCCACCTCCTCCCATCACCTGTGAGGGACAGGCACAGAGAGGGGGAAAAGCTCCAAAAAAAGGGGCAGGGTGGGGAGGAGGAGGCATCTTTTCCAAAAAGAACCAAAAAAAAAAAAAAAAAACCCAACAGTAAACGCATCAAATAATAATAAAAACCCACCCTTTTCTTTGAGCCTCAATGTATGCTGGTGCAGTGCTTAGGGGATTAATCTCTTAAAAAATAAGTGCCATGTGAGTAGACAGGCAGTGATTAAGGTTTTAACTGATCAGTCTGCGTCTGACAGTGAACCAGCTATTATCTTAACGGAATCAAACGAACATTCAGAGCCTCGCTCAGCCCCAAACATGAAAGGAGATGTCATCTGCTGGCAGTTGGCAAAGCCGCAGGGGAAGGGGGAGAGGGAGAAAGGAGGGAAGGCAGGGAAAGCAAAACAAGGGTGAGAAAAAGGAGGAAAGGGCTGAGGAAGGATGGAGGGGTAAATAAAAGGGAGCAAGGGAGGGAAGGAGACAAAAGGGAGGGCAGGGAAGGTTTGGAGAAGGGCTCAGCTCTGGCGTTCCTCTCCTTCCCGCTGTCCCAAGTGGTTTGGGAGCCGCTCCCTGAGCCTTTGGAGCCCTGTCCAAGCCTTGCCCTGCCTTTTCCCACAGCGGCCGCCCTGGAGCAGGGAGGTCTGGCACTCTTGAACCTGAGGTCAGAAACAAGAGGGAGGAGAAGAATGGCCCCCAGGCCAGGGGAGGAAACCAGGGCAACGGGGTTCTTATGGGGATAAAAGGGCTTTATCTCAGAGCACTTCAACAAAACACACAAGGCTGGAGAAGAGGCTCTGTCAAGTGTCCGGCGGGGCCATGGGGGAGATGGCAAATCCCTGGGGGACAGGGGAGACCCCAAATCCCTGGAGGAAAGGAGAGACCCCAAATCCCTGCAGGATAGAGGGGTTCATTCCTTAGGGAACACCCCAAAATCCCTGAGGGAAAGGGGAGACCCCAAATCCTGAGGGATAGAGGGGCTCATTCCTTAGGGAACACCCCAAAATCCCTGAGGGATAGAGGGGCTCATTCCTCAGGGGAGACCCCAAATCCCTGCAGGACAGAGGGGCCCATTCCTTAGGGGAGACCCCAAATCCCTGCAGCAGCTCATTCCTTACACTGTGCAGCCCTGTCCCTCCCTGTTCCCTCATAACCACCTTTCACTCATGTCTTTGGAAAACTCTCTGTATTTCCCCCCAAAAAGGGGACAGAAATTCCCCTTTTTGGGGGAATATCCTGCTCTCCACCTGCCTGCCAAGCTCCCCTCCTTGTTCCTCAGGCTTTGGCTCCCTCAGACCCTGCTGGACACCCTCAGGTGTCCTTCCCCCATCCCACACCTGCCCTGGAGCATCCCAGCCCAGGGAGAATGATGAATTCTGCCCCCTCTGCCAGGCTGTTATTGCTCTGAGCTGTCCCTGCTGCCTCCATCCCTGTGCTGCTGCTGCTGCTCCGTGCCAGGAGGGCTCTGGGAGCTCCAGGGTCACGACTGCCCCATTACAGGGTGAGATTTATCCTTGGCAGGTGTGCTGCTGGATGCTATATTATCCAGGATTATGAACTGTAACAGGATAATCTCTCTAATGTAATTCAAGCTCTCGACATGGCTTATGGCTCCTTAATGTACCTCAGACTGAAGAATTACAAGAACATTTTCCCCCCTCCCTGCCTTGTCAGCTCCTAAATGATTTAGGCAATCGCCTGAAGCCAGATCTTGGCCTCCAGTCATAACTCAGAGCAGTTCAGTAAATATGATGGGGAAGGAGTTTTCTGGGCTTTGCTCTTCCTTCTTCCCACTCTGCTCAGCCCTTGGCGAGCTGGGGAGTGAGCAGGGAATGAGCTGGGGTGCACAGGGAATGGGTTGGGACTCAAAGGGAATGGGTTGGGACTCCAAGGAATGGGTTGGGACTCATGGGGAATGAGCTGGGACTCACAGGGAATGGGTTGGGACTCATGGGGAATGGGCTGGGACTCCAGAGAATGGGTTGGGACTCACAGGAATGGGTTGGGGTGCACAGGGAATGGGTTGGGACTGATGGGGAATGAGCTGGCACTCCCAGGGAATGGGTTGGGACTTCCAGGAAATTATTTGGGACTTCCCAGGGAATGATCAGGGAGAACTGGGATGCGCAGGGAAGAGGTTGGGACTACCAGGGAATGATCAGGGATTCCCAGAGAATGAGCAGGGACTCACAGGGAATTAACAGGGAGAGCTGGGATGCCCAGGGAGTGAGAAAGGAGAGCTGGAACTCCCAGGGAATCAGTTGGGACTCCCAGGGAATGATTTGGAACTCCCAGGGAATGAGCTGGGACTCCCAGGGAACGATTTGGGACTCCCAGGGAATGAGTTGGGACTCCCAGGGAATGAGCTGGAACTCACAGGGAATGAGCTGGGAATCACAGGGAATTAATAGGGAGAGCTGGGATGCCCAGGGAATGGGTTGAGACTCTCAGGGAATGAGTTGGAACTCCCAGGGAATGATCAGGGAGAGCTGGGATGCCCAGGGAGTGAGGAAGGAGAGCTGGAACTCCCAGGGAATCAGATGGGCACCCCCAGCAGCTCCTCAGGGATTTTCACGCCTGGGATGGGCACAGAGTGTGTCCTTGGTGAGGCTCCTGCTGGGCAGGCCGGGATGTGCTCACAGGGAATCTCCGTCCCCTTTTCTCCCAGGAAATTCTTGGCCATTCCTCTCCCCAGCCTGAGGCTGCATCTCCCCCCCTCCCCTTCCTCTTCCTCCTTTTCCCTCCTCTTCCTCCAGCTCTTCACACACCTGCCAGCCTCACACCAGCAACAGGTTCCGAGGCCTCACACCAGGAATGCTGAGGGAGGTTTTTTCTTTTTTCCAGGATCACTTTTTTCCACCTCATCTGCAGAGCTGCTGTTTATTTGAAGTCTGTGGCCGGGTGGAATTTGTATCCCCGCAGTTCCTGTCCTTAATCACTGCTTTTTTTCCACCTCTTCTGCTTTCTTTCCTGCCCTCCCAGCCCAGTTTACAAAGTTGATTTTGTCCTCGGGGTCACAGGAGGGATCAGGTGGGACTGGGAGCAAACTGAGCCTGGGAGAGAGGGAAGAGCTGGGCAGGGACTCCAGGGCAGGGGGATTCCTGGGGATCCTGCTGCTCCCCAGCCCAGAACATTGCTGGGATGGAGAGGCTGCCTTAATTGTCTTTTCCATAGGAACAATCCTCTTAAAATCAGCGCCACAAAATCCACCTGGAAATCAAAGCAATGAACAGAGGTGGAACAATTATGGAAAAGATGGGAATTCTTCCTCTTGGCTTAGGAGGAGAGCATGGACACCCCAGGAACAACCAACCGTGTGCACGGGGTGATTTTACACCAAACCAATGATTATTGTTGATTATCCCACAGGGAATCCCAACAGGGGAATCCCAATGGGGAACTCAGCAGAATTCCCAGTGGTTGAGGGGCTCTGAACCCCCTCTGTCACAAACTGAGCCTGGGAGAGAGGGAAGAGCTGAGCAGGGACAGTGACTCCAGGGCAAGGAGAATTCCTGGCAGGTCCCAGCTGGAATCCTGCTGCTCCCCAGCCCAGAGAATTGCTGGGATGGAGAGGCTGCCTTAATTGTCTTTTCCAGAATGATCTTCATTCCACTTAAAATCAGCACCACAAAATCCACCTGGAATTCAAAGCAATGAGCAGAAGTGGACAATTATGGAAAAGATGGGAATTTTCCCTCTTGGCTTAAGAGGAGGGCATGGAGTGAGCCTGGACTTCAAATCAGCACCACAAAATCCATCTAGGAATCAAAGCAACCACAAAAATCAGCACCACAAAATCCACCTGGAATTCAAAGCAATGAACAGAAATGGACAATTATGGAAAAGATGGGAATTCTTCTTCTTGGCTTAAGAGGAGGGCATGGAGTGAGCTTGGACACCCCAGGAACAACCAACCACGTGCACGGGGTGATTTTACACCAAACCATTGATTATTGTTGATTATCCCACAGGGAATCCCAACAGGGAACTCAGCAGAATTCCCAGTGATTGAGGGGCTCTGAACCCCCTCTGTCACAGCAGCGCCTGGAAAATCCAGAGATTCCCTGGATTTTTTTTTTCCCAGCCCCTCCAAGCCACTTGGCCTCCACCAGGACACCTCAGGTGGCAGCAGGGACGTGGCAGGGCAGGGACAGAGAGGATGGAATCTCCCACCTCCCACCTGGGGCTCCTGGCACGGCACATCCACCTCCCAGAGCATCAAAGCAGGGAAAAGAAACGGAGATGGAGAGGATGCAGACACCCGGCCGCCCGAGGGGTTTGGGAGGGGAGATTTATGAGGCTCTGTCTTGCAGAAGCTTCCAGGGAAGGGAAAAAAAAAAAAAAAAAAGAAGGGAGAAAATTCCTCTTTCAGGTGGCTGGAAATGTGTCTTGCTGCAGAGAGCAGAGAGGGGATCCTGCTCTCTGCACTCGGGAGGGTCTCCTCTCCCAGGGTGTGCACACACCTCGCTCAGGGGCTCTTTGTGCTGCTCAGCGCCACTTCCAGGCACAAAAAAGGATTTTCCTGGGGAAATCTCCCCCTCTCCTGCCTGAACTGCTGCTGTGGCTGCTGTGCCTAGCAGGGGGGTGTCCCAAGGGGGACGGTCCTGGGGTCACACAGGGACAGCCCTGTCCTAAGGGGGACGGTCCTGGGGTCTCACAGGCACAGCCCTGCTGGGAAGGGACCTGCTGGATGCCCCTCGAGGGGCTGGGGGCAGCAATCCACCCTGGAAGCTGAGGAAGGGAGGGAGGAAGGCCATGGATGGGTGGGAGGTGAGGGCAGGGGAGTGTCCTGGCTCTCCCTGCTCATCCCATGGGAGTCCAAACTCATCCCCTGGGAGTCCAAACTCATCTCCTGGGAGTCCAAACTCATCCCATGGGAGTCCAAACTCATCCCCTGGGAGTCCAAAATCATTCCCTGTTAGTCCCAAATCATTCCTTGTTAGTCCCAACTCATTCCCTGGGAGTCCCAACCCATTCTCAGCTCATTCCCTGTGAGCCTCAGCTCTCCCTGCTCACTCCCTGTACATCCCAGCTCTTTCTGATCATTCCTTGTGAGTTCCAAACCATTCCCTGGACATCCCAGCTCTCCCTATTAATTCCCTGGGAGTTCCAACTCATTCCCTGTGAGTTCCAGCTCTCCCTTCTCACTCCCTGTACATCCCAGCTCTCCCTGATCATTCCTTGTGAGTCCCAACATTCTCAACTCATTCCCTGGGAGTCCCAACCCATTCCCTGGGAATTCCAACCCATTCCCTGCTCATTCCTTGTGAGTCCCAAGTGCACGAGGTCTGCACAGGAGAGGAAAACAACCCCAGGAGAGAGAAAAACAGAGGGAGGAAAGAGAGGAGCAGGGGGTGAGGAGCTGCAAAAAGCAGCCAGCCAGAGAGCTGAGGGTGCCTGAGCAGGGTGCCAGGGCCAGGACAAGAACAAGGAGTGTCCCCTGGAGGTGCCAGGGCCAGGACAAGAACGAGGAGTGTCCCCTGGGGCTGCGGTGGTGGCAGAGCACACGGTGCCGGGCCAGGGCAGCTCCCGCAGCTGTATTTGTAGCTGCATTTGTGTTTACTGTTGCTGTTTGTTGTCGCCCTGGCAGCCTCTGCAATGTGAGTTTTCTGTGTCACTGGCTGAGAGGATTCCAGGCAGGTTTTTGATAATGTGGGGTTTTTGTAAACCAGGGGAGGGAGAAGGGGAGGGGGAGAGAAGCCACAGGCTGGGCCCAGAGCTTTTAACTCCTTCGTCACCAAGGGAGTTTGGCTGGCGTTTGTGGCTCACAGAACCCAGGGATTTGGGGCGGGTTGGGACCCCTAAATGTGGTGTTTCCACCACACTTCCCTCAGCCCATCCTCAACTCCCAGCACCAAGAACTGAACCCCTTGTTCAGCAGCTCCCCCCATCCCTGCATCCCCTCCTGCGTCCCTTCCCCATCCACTGCTGGGGATTTATGTGTCAAACCCCTCCGTGCCTCAGTTTCCCCTCCTGCAAAAGGGGCAGAGAGAAAGCGCCGACAAAAAGCAGCGCCCAGCTCCTGCCATGGGTGCCCGGGCAGTGCCAGGTGCCCAGCTGGCAGTGAGGGGCTGCATGCCCTCAGCCCGAGGCTTTTGCCACTTGAAAGGCAGACAAGGAAATTGCAGCGGGTTTGATCTCTGTGTAAACAAACTGGGAATCCAAGTGGAATCTTCTGCGCCTTTGTTTTCGGGCAAACAGAGCAGCAGCATCTGCCCCCTCCCAGCTCAGTGCCACAGCCCTCAGCCGGCTCCAGAATCCCTGCTTTCTTCTTTTCTTTTCTTTTCTTTTCTTTTCTTTTCTTTTCTTTTCTTTTCTTTTCTTTTCTTTTCTTTTCTTTTCTTTTCTTTTCTTTTCTTTTCTTTTCTTTTCTTTTCTTTTCTTTTCTTTTCTTTTCTTTTCTTTTTTCTTTTCTTTTCCTTCCCTTCCCTTCCCTTCCCTTCCCTTCCCTTCCCTTCCCTTCCCTTCCCTTCCCTTCCCTTCCCTTCCCTTCCCTTCCCTTCCCTTCCCTTCCCTTCCCTTCCCTTCCCTTCCCTTCCCTTCCCTTCCCTTCTCTTCTCTTCTCTTCTCTTCTCTTCTCTTCTCTTCTCTTCTCTTCTCTTCTCTTCTCTTCTCTTCTCTTCTCTTCTCTTTTTCTTTCTTTTTTCTTTTTTTCTCCCCTTTTTGTGCCGTTTCTCAGGGTGATGGGTGCAGCAGGAGAGGAGCTGGGCACAGGAAGGAAAAGCTCTTTGCACTCTGGAGGAACCAGCAGAGCATCCTCACACCTGGCTCTGCCTCCCAGGTGGCACCTCCGGTTTAACCTCTTCCTTCCTGGCCCAAAAGGGACCTCCCCAGCCTCTGCCACCTCCTCCCAGAAGGCTGCCTCGGGTTAACCCTTTGTTAAAAAGGAAAAACAAAAAACAAAGGAGAAACAGGGACTTTCCTTCTTGTCCTGTCCCCAGTTTCCAAGTGCATGTTGCTGTGACCCCATGGGGCACAAAAAAACGAGCCTTGAATCCCTGTGGTTGGACAAACATGAGATTTCCAGGCCTGGATTTCTGTATTTTCCACCAGCTGTGCCTCCCTGGGGTCCCTTTGGTCACCTCAGTCCCTGGAGGGCACGGAGCAGTGATGGGGACCAGCTCCAGCTCCACCTCGGGGGTCTCACAGCTCCTCTCACCTTCCCCTGGCATTCCAGCTCCCCTCAGCCGGGCAGGAGCCCTGAGTGACACTTGATTGACAGAGCCAATTAGCCACACGAAGCCAAACGAAGGCAAACGAAGCCAAGCGAAGGCAGCTGCACTCCGCGGGCTGGGGGAGGAGGGGGAGCCCGAGGGGAAGCCAGGATCCCATTCCTCCCCATCAGCCGTGATTGCCGGCGTTGTTTCATTCTCAGCCTGGTGGTTTTTGGGGTTTTGTTTTTGGAGCTCTGGATGCCATTCAGAGCCTCCCCTGGGGCTGCCAGGGAGCTCGGGGGCGTTGGCATCACCCGGGCACCTCGGGCAGCTCCGGGATTCCCCCAGGTGGAGCGGGGAACTCCTCGTGCCCCTGACACATCCCGGGTGAAAGAGCCAATGCAGCCCCTCCTGGCACGGGGGATGGAGCAGGGGGTGCCCGGGGCTCAGGTGGGCACAGAGGGAGCTCCCAGGTGGGCACAGAGAGCACTCCCAGGTGGGGATGCCCGGGGCTCCGGTGGGCACAGAGGGCACTCCCAGGTGGGCACAGAGGGAGCTCCTAGGTGGGGATGCCCAGGGTGGGCAGGGCTCACTCAGGTGGGCACAGAGGGCACTCCCAGGTGGGGATGCCCGGGGCTCCGGTGGGCACAGAGGGAATTCCCAGGTGGGCAGGGCTCAGGTGGGCACAGAGGGCACTCCCAGGTGAGCACAGAGAGCACTCCCAGGTGGGCAGGGCTCAGGTGGGCACAGAGGGCACTCCCAGGTGGGCACAGAGGGCACTCCCAGGTGGGCACAGAGAGAACTCCCAGGTGAGCACAGAGGGCACTCCCAGGTGGGCACAGAGGGCACTCCCAGGTGGGGATGCCCGGGGTGGGCAGAGCTCATTGGGCATAGAGGGAGCTCTCAGGTGGGCACAGAGGGCACTCCCAGATGGGCACAGAGAGAACTCCCAGGCGGGCAGGGCTCAGGTGGGCACAGAGGGAGCTCCCAGGTGGGCACAGAGAGCACTCCCAGGTGGGGATGCCCGGGGCTCCGCTGGGCACAGAGGGCACTCCCAGGTGGGCACAGAGAGAACTCCCAGGCGGGCAGGGCTCAGGTGGGCACAGAGGGAGCTCCCAGGTGGGCACAGAGAGCACTCCCAGGTGGGGATGCCCGGGGCTCCGCTGGGCACAGAGGGCACTCCCAGGTGGGCACAGAGAGAACTCCCAGGTGGGCACAGAGGGCACTCCCAGGTGGGCACAGAGGGAGCTCCTAGGTGGGGATGCCCAGGGTGGGCAGGGCTCACTCAGGTGGGCACAGAGGGACTCCCAGGTGGATGCCCGGGGCTCCGGTGGGCACAGAGGGAATTCCCAGGTGGGCAGGGCTCAGGTGGGCACAGAGGGCACTCCCAGGTGGGCACAGAGAGAACTCCCAGGTGGGCACAGAGGGCACTCCCAGGTGGGCACAGAGGGCACTCCCAGGCGCAGATCCCCGGGATTTGTTCCCTCCTGCGTATCCCTGGCAGCAGAGGAGGCGGGAGCACACCCAGGACAGGCTGTGCACGGCGTTTGTCTCTCGGAGATCTGCGTTTCTTCTCCCCCGATGTTTCTTGACTCATTTCCTCGGCTCGCAGGCAGATATTTAGCAGATATTTACTTAACCCCGCGCCGGGAATGCCGAGCCCGGGGGGCTGTGGGGGCTCTCCCTGCTGCCCTGGTGACCCTGGGCCCTCCCACGGGTGGCAGGGTGCCCGCAGGGGTGGCACCTCGCTGAGCCTGGGGGCAGCAGGGTGCAGTGCCATTCCCAGTGCCAGTCACACACAGCACGGACTGATGTCCCCATGCCAAGCCCAGCTGGTGCAGGTGACAAATCCCCCAGGAGCCATCCCCTTGCATGGCCAAAATCAAGATTTAAATGCACAAATCAAGATTTAAATGCACAAATCCAGATTTAAATGCACAAATCAAATGCTCCTGTCCACCAACAAACCTTCTCTCCGCTCCCTTGTGCTGGGGACACTCCAGCAAGGCTGGGGCACTGCAGAGGACGGAGCCCCCTCGCTTTTGGGGTGCCCAAGGCCTGTGTGTGCCCTGTCCCAGCCCTGTCCCTTCCCAGCTGCTTTTCCCTGAAGCTGTTCTCCCTCAAAGCCAGCCTTGTGCTGCGCTCCTGGCAGCCAGAGCTCTTTGATGGGTGGAGAGCCGGCCCTCGCTGACCACCACCGGGCTCTGGACAGATCCCAAAGCTTTTCCAGCTTGTGACCGCTGCTGAAAGGGCTCATTTCTTCCCCTAATGAGCTGCAGCCCTGGCTGGGGGCACCATAGCGGCTCGGAGCTCTCGCAAGGTTGCAGTTTATTGCACGTGAGCAGTCTCTGTTTCGGCCCGCACGTTCGAGGAAGGAGTCAGAGCTCTTCAGTTCTCGGTCTCAAGGTTGTTTATTGTTCCTTATCTATAAAAATTTTCTCCTGCCCTGCCGAGGTCCATCCAGCAGGACAATTCCAGGCACTCTGCCTGCCCCCAGGTCAGTGTTATGTCTTTATACTAAAAACTGCGTGTACAATGTTTACAATTACTTCCCAATACCTATCACCTATGTTAGACAGTGAGCTTCTGCTCTAAACCAATCCCAAAGTGCCAACATCACTGCAGGAGATGGAGGTAGAGAAGGAGAAGAAGAAGAGGAAGGAGAAGAAGAAGAGGAAGAAGAAGAGGAAGGAGAAGGAGAAGGAGAAGGAGAAGAAGAAGAAGAAGAAGAAGAAGAAGAAGAAGAAGAAGAAGAAGAAGAAGAAGAAGAAGAAGCAGAAGCAGAAGAAGCAGAAGGAGAAGAAGAAGAAGGAGAAGAAGAACAATAAGGAGAAGAAGGAGGAGAAGAAGAAGGAGAAGAAGAAGAAGGAGAAGAAGAAAATAAGGAAGAAGAAGAAGAAGAAGAAGAAGAAGAAGAAGAAGAAGAAGAAGAAGAAGAGAAGAAGAAATGCTGGACACACCCAAGTCCCTCCATCTTGCCCCCAAAACCCCTATTCTAAAAACCCCCAAATCTACTTTTTCACCCCGTGATAATTTGATTATTACACTAATTAAACTTGTGTGGCTTTCAGATCTTCAAACAAAGCTGGTAATTTGTTCCAGGGGTCATTATCAAACCCGCAGGTGTTCTGGGCTGTGTGCCAGGGTCTCTGAGCCCCCTGACGGGGTCCTGGCAGCTCTGGACACCCGGAGGGATGCGCTGAGTTCTGACACGGAGCAGCCAGGCTGAGCAATCTGGGCGAGGGACAGCGAGGAGCAGCTCCAGCCAGGCCAGGGGCTCACCCAGCCCCTCCTGACACAGGAATCCCATCCGAGGAACCTCCAGGAATGGCCACACTCACATGGGGTGGGCGTGGGGGGTGGAAGAAGCTGCAGAGAGTGTCAGGGGTGGCACTGGCTCAGGGGGAGCATCCAGCTGTGCCAGCAGAGCCACCTCTGCCCAATCTCAGCCACGGGACAGACACGTGCACAGCTGGCCTGGCCTGCAGAGAGCTTCCTCCTCGTCCTCTTCCTCGTGCTGTGAGTGCAGGGAGCTGGCAGGAGCTGCGTGTGAGCCTCCAGCTGGGAGAGGCGCATGGAAAACGCGCCGGGAGCTTCCCCGCAGCCAATTCGTGCCCCGGCTCGGTGCACATGAAAAACTCATTCAAGGAGCCACTTGAAAACAGCCTCGCTCTCCCCTGGGCACACTCGGGGTGTCAAATGATTCCCAATCATCCAAGAAAGTCTGATCAGCCTTGGATGGGTGGAAAGAATCCGGCTGGCTGAGTGAGCTTTGGATGCAGCCCGCAGTTATTAGGAAGCAGCTCTCAGAGCCTGCAGCCGGCAGCTGAGAGAAGTGAAACTCTACCCAGGTGTTAGAGATCCTTAAACTGGGAAGGAATTTTTCTTCCCCTTGGCTCTGGAACAACAACAACAACAGCACTTTTTTTTTTTTTTTTTTTTTTTTTTTTTTTTTCCTTCCAGCCTATTTCAGAGCAGAGCAGGCGGGCACTTCTCCTCCTCCTCCTCCTCCTCCTCTTCCTCCTCATCCTCCTCATCCTCGCTGGGGTTATCTGCAGCTGTTTGAGGGCAGGACTGGGGGCTGTGCCAAGGCTTTGCCCCTCTGCCCTGGGGCAGTTCCACCGTGGAGCTGCAGGAAGCAGCAACGCTGAATTCACCCCACAGCCCGGCCTCTGCCAAGGGGACTGTGCAGAGAAGGAGGAAACTGGCAGCAGTCCTGGAAATTTAAAGCCCTTCCACCGGCCCGGTGCTTTAAAATAAAAACTATTTGTGATAAATTCATGAATTCATATCACTCTGCCTCCCTGAGTCATCCCAGTCGCTCTCCCTCTCCGCCGATGGGATCCGTGGAAGCAGCCCCGTGGATCAGCACAGCTCTGGGCCCCGAGCTGGGGGTGTAATCCCCAGATTGCCCCGATCCCCCTGGTCCCAGGGACAGCCCCGAGGCTGCCAGGGAGGTTCCTGCTCTGCCCCTGCCTCGTGCGGCTCCTTCCCGGAACGCGCCTGCCCGGCTCGAGCGTTTCTGGGAATGAGCTCCCGGCTCTGTTGGTTTGGGGAGCCTGCCAGGATTGGGGGGGATTGGGGGGAACAGCGAGGGGCCCCTGCTTTGCTTAACCCCTTCCCTGCCAGCGCCAGCTCGGGGGATTTGCTCAGGGAAGGGCCCGGAGGAGGGATGGGCTGTTTGGGATGCAGCGGCAGAACTTTGCACATCCATCGCCCTCTCCATGTCCAAGGAGTGTCCAAGGCCAGGCTGGAGCGCCCTGGGACAGTGCAAGGTGTCCCCTTGCCCTTTGCCCTGCAAAAATCCCTTTTCCCTGCCCTGGGCTGAGCCTTCACTCCCTGAGTTTGAGCTGCTGCAAACAGAAAATTGGACGAGCAGGGTGTCCATGAGGCCTTGGTGGATTCAGGAGGATGCAGTGGGAGCTGACCCATCCATCCATCCATCCATCCATCCATCCATCCATCCATCCATCCATCCATCCATCCATCCAGGGCTGCTCTGTGGCTCTTCCTGAGCGTTTCAGACCCAAACCAGCAGGAATTTCTCCTGTATCCCCACTCCTGGATTAAACCCCCCCCTCTCTGTCTCTCTGGATGAGATTTAATGAATGAGATTTAATCCCTCCAACCCAAACCGTGTCCGGCCAAGGGTGTCTGACGGAAAAACAGAGGGAGAGGAGAAATTCCCAGCCTGAGGCTCCCAAATCCCTGCCCATCCCTCATGGGTTAAGGCAGCCCAGGGCTGTGTGTGCTAAGGTCAACACAGGCTGCACCTGCCCAGGGCTCCTGTGCAGGCACACAATTGATGGCTTGTTCCTTTCAGGGCTGCCCAGGCCCCGGGCCAGCCCGCTGATCACATAAAATATTATTTGTGTTTAAAAATTCCAGTAATTGACTATGCACCGGTTTTTTCCGAGCCTTCTGCCAAGGGCAGTAAAAAAAAAAAAAAAATCAAAATCCGTCCCAGGTTATTTTCATCATGCAAATTCCCATTTCTGTAAACAGGAGCGAGGAGCTGGGAGCCGGGAACGGCGGCTGGGCTGGGAGCCAGAGAGGGCTGGGGCTGGAGAGCCAGGGAGGGACAGGAGGGACAGGAGGGGGACAGGAGAGGGACAGGAGGGGGATA
Organism: Camarhynchus parvulus; assembly: GCF_901933205.1. NCBI lineage: Eukaryota > Metazoa > Chordata > Aves > Passeriformes > Thraupidae > Camarhynchus > Camarhynchus parvulus. Next base: position 4,726,021 of record NC_044596.1, on the reverse strand, counting down.
GGAGGGGGATAGGAGGGACAGGAGAGGGATAGAAGGGACAGGAGGGCAGGGGAGGGACAGAAGGGACAGGAGAGGGACAGGAGAGGGACAGGAGGGAGAGGAGAGGGACAGGAGTGGGATAGGAGGGAGAGGAGAGGGACAGGAGTGAGATAGGAGGGACAGAAGGGGGACAGGAGAGGGACAGAAGCACAGACAGGAGAGGGACAGAAACACAGACAGGAGAGGGACAGAAGCACAGACAGGAGAGGGACAGAAACACAGCCAGAAGTGGGACAGGAGAGGGGATAGGAGCAGGGACAGGAGCAGCCTGGTTGTGCCAGGTGCAGCCTCTGAGAGCTGCCCCAGCCAGGCCCCTCCTGTCCCACAGGGGTTTGGAGGTCCCCTGGTCCCTCCTGGCTGTTCCATTCCTGTCTTTCCACCCCTGCTGCCCCAGCTCGTGCCTCTGCAGGATCTTCCTCCTGACTCAGCCCTGCTGCTGAGCCCTTGGGATGCCCCAGTCCCAGCCCTCGGCTCTCCTGGATCAGGCAGGCTGGGAGAAGGGAGTGTCCCTGAGAGGAGGACTCGGTGTTTCCTCCTGGAAACCCCTCTGGCTCTCTGGGGATGTGTGAGGGAGGTTTTGGCTGCCTCACAGGGAGCACCTGGCGCTCCCAGGGTGGAAGGAAAGTGCTGGGCACTCCCAGCTGGATCCCCCCAGCTTCTCACCCGCCCAGTCCCAGCACCTTTGTGCACAGAAACCCTTCAGGATGCTCCGGGGATGCTTTGCAGCCATCCCTGGGCACCACAGGAGATGTCCCAGAGCAGGATTCAGGCCCCACGCCCTCCTGGGAGCCTCCTTAGCCAAACCCGGGCGTTCCAGGGCAGGACTGGTGCTCTCCGGGCTCTGGGAAGTGACAGGTAGAGCTGCAGGGAATCCCAGGTATCTGCAATTTCTAGAGACTTTGAGGTTTTGAGGTCAGGGTTAAGAAGTCGAGAAAGCATCACCAAAAACCCCAAAAACTTCTGAAGTTGCATTAGAGATAATAACAAGCTCTGAGTGTGCCTGGGGGCATGCACCAGCACCAGGCTGAGGCTGCATGAATTATCCCATTCTCCCTCCTTATGAGGCCTCTTTGTACCCATTTTGGAAACTTGTGGGAACAGCTGGGGTTTGGGGTAGGCCAAAGCCCCTGACCTACTTGGAAATGGCATTTTTGAGTTCCTCTGGGCCTTTTGGGTTTGCACACATCAGCAGAGATGACATTTTCTGCTCTTTAAGGAGAGGGGCGGGAGCCCTCGCGAAGAATTCACATCTGTTTTGAAAACAAGTCAGCGCAGGAAAAGTGCCCACACGGAGCAGAAATGTGGTTTTGATTGTGCTGCGCTCTCCAGAAAGGAGGGCTCGCATTTGAAACTCTATTAGACAGAATAATAACAGCTCACAGCTCGTCTGCCTTTCATCTGGCCCCGCTTCCCTCAGCCACTCGCTCCCACTGACACCCAACCACCTCTGGGACCAGCAGCTCCCACCCAAAAACCCCTCCCAGGATCCAGGGAAAATCGATTTCGGGATCCCAAAGGTTTCTGTTCCCTGCACGCCTCAAGTCTGGCATGCAGGGAACAGTAAAATGGACAAAAGGAGGGAGATTTCTAAGGGATGGAGTGCCAGGAGAACAGGGATGGATTCCAAGTGCCAGAGGGCAGGGATGGATGGGGTTTTGGGAAGGAATTCCTCCCTGTGAGACCCTGGCACAGGGTGCCCAGAGAAGCTGTGGCTGCCCCTGGGAGTGTCCAAGGCCACCTCAGCTGCTCCTTGGGCACTGGGATCAGCAGCTCCCACTCAAAAACCCCTCCCAGGATCCAGGGAAAATGGATTTCGGGACCTCAATGATTTCTATTTCCTGCACGCCTCAAGTCTGGCATGCAGGGAACAGTAAAATGGACAAAAGGAGGGAGATTTCTAAGGGATAGAGTGCCAGGAGAAAAGGGATGGATTCCAAGTGCCAGAGGGCAGGGATGGATGGGGTTTTGGGAAGGAATTCCTCCCTGTGAGGGTGGGCAAGCTGTGGCTGCCCCTGGGAGTGCCCAAGGCCAGGTTGGAGCAGCCTGGGACAGTGGGAGGTGTCTGTGCCCATGGAGGGGTGGAACTGGATGAGCTTTAACGTCCCTCCAACCCAAACCACTCCAGGACTCTCTGATTCTCTGAAGGGCTACAGGAGGCCCTGTTTCATTCCTGGTGCAGGGATGGAGCAGCCCAAGCCCCAGGGAGGTGGAGGAGCTCAAGGAAAGACCCATCTGTTCCCCAGGTCTTCCTTGGAGTCCCAAACCTGCTGGATTTGGAGTCTGGGTGTTGGATCCAGCTTGGTCTGGATCCATCCTGGTTTTCCAGCAAGTGTTGGCCCATGGGCTGTTTTTGCTTCAAAAAGGAGAATAAATCCTTGCATTATTCTTTGTTTTAAGGTGATCCCTGCAGTCTAACTCGTGGCTAATTACTTTGGCTCCGCCGAGCACGTGGCGTGATTAATAGCCAGGGATGTGTGTTTAACTGAAACCCCTCACGTTTGGAGGGAATAATAACAATAATAACTTTTTCCATCCACGGAGATCTGGACCACTTATGATAATTAAAATTGCATGACACTGCCCGTGAGGGTCTCGAGCTACTTCCCAGTTACCCAGGTAATCCTTCCCTGCCTCCGTTATTGCTCCAGGGATCTCAAGTGGATACTGGAATTTTATGGCATTTTTCCCTTGTCCTCCTGGACCGCTGCTTTGCTCTGTCATGGAGCTGTGGCACGGCCTGGAGAGTTATTTTTGGGTGCATTTTGGGTGCATTTGGTGCAGATAAACCCCTCCCAGCAGCAGGGATCGTCCCGGAATCGCATTGGGATGGAGCGGGGTGGGCGCTCTCGGGATCTGCTGGAATTGGAGCAGCAGAGGGGCACAAAAGCTGCTCCAGGAGCAGCTCCAGCTCTGCTCTGAGCATTTCCTGCCCGCCTGGGGTGTGACTGGCCCGGGGTGTGACTCAGGCCGTGGAGGGGCTCAGGGCTGAGCCGCTGTTTATGCGCTGGCAGGGATGAGCAGGCTCGGCTCGCGGATCGCGGGAGGCTTTGTACAAACAAGGAGAGGAGAGGCAGAGGGAGGGCTCAGGGCTGGAAATACCGGCTGTAAACACGACACGTTCCGCGCCAGGACAGCTCGGAGCCGGGCCATCCAAAGTCACAGGCGTGGAGCAACAGGGAGGGAGCGCCGCGCGCCCGCGTGGAGCGGAGCTTTCACAATAAATGATTAAAGCATGGTTCAGATCCCGTCAAATGGAACGGTGCTAATCTAATCACAATCCATCTGGCACTGCCACATCTGTCCCAACACCTCCACCTCTTCATTTTCAATCAGCCTTAAATAGTACATAATTATTAATGTCTCCCCGCCTGTCAGACGGCGCGGGGGATTCACTTATCTCTCACCATCGGCCAGACAGAGACGGATCCAACGCCAGGCTCGGGGGGCAAAGGAGCCTTTTGCCCTTGGGTTCATCCTCGCCTGGCCCTGTTGGTGCAGGGATGGGCTGCAGAGCCCCTGGGGTTGGCACCAGCCCTGGCAGCTGGCGGGGAGCTGTGCCCATCACCGCCTCTGGCAGGGGTCAGGGAGGGAGGCTCGGGCTGGGAAAGGCCAGGAGATGCTCCCAGCTGCAGGAGAATTCCCCAGCCGCAGGGGAATATCCCACCCGAGCAGCCCAGACTGGCCCCACCTGGGCAAGGCTGCCCTGACCTGCTGGGGACCTGCTCTCTGCTCAGCAAAACCTCACAGACGATTCACCTGAATCTTCATGGGCTGCTCTTCCCAAAGCCAGAGCTCGCTGGTGTTCACAGAAGCTGCTGCAATGGCTTTTTTCAGCCCTTCCAAGACCTGAGCCAGCAGCAAAGCCCCAGCTGCAAGCAGGTCCTGTGCCTCAGGTAAAACCTGGGCTCAGAGCTCTCCGTGTGGGCTCCTCGCCGTTCTGGGCCACACTGAGGGGCCAAACTAAGCAGCCCAAGGTTTTACCAATCCTTAGGATTTTTCTGGTGAGCCTTCCTAAATCTGGAGATGTTTAAAGCCTCAGGAATCATGTGGTTATGTGAAAATCTCGTCTGTTTCCTCTTTTATAAAAAAAAATATTTTCTTGTCCTTGTGGCTGAGATAAAGCTCAAAAATATGAACTGGAGCAATGTGAAACCCAGAAAGTAAACACTGGGTTTTTCTTGAGGATTTTTAACCTCGTTCCCTCAGGTGGGGGGGAGGCAGGAGCTGCGATTTCCTGATGGTCAGGATTAAATCCTCCTTCACATCAGGCAGCCAGGCCCAAACCTCTGCTCCCCACCCAAAATAAAAACCAAACCTGCTTGGCTGAGCTTAGCTGAGCCTGAGCAGAGCCGGACGGGCAGCGCTGAAAACCAGCCCGAAGGAAGCAGAGCTGTGTCACAGACATGTTTTGTGAAAAATCCTTTCCTTAGGATTTTTCCTCTTGAGAAGCTGAGAGGCCTCAGGAACAAAATGTAAACATTGATTATCTGCTGCTGTGGAATGCAACAGGTGGATCTGTGATTGGTCTCATGTGGTTGTTTCTAATTAATGGCCAATCACAGCCCAGCTGGCTCGGACAGAGAGTCCGAGCCACAAACCTTTGTTATCATTCCTTCTTATTCTATTCTTAGCTAGCCTTCTGATGAAATCCTTTCTTCTATTCTTTTAGTATAGTTTTAATATAAAATATATATTATATATAACTATACTAAAGAAAATATAAAATAATTTATATTATATCAATATAATTATAATAAAATACAAATATAATTATATAAAATATAATATATATATATGATCTATAACTATACTAAAGAAAATATAATATAAAACTATACTAAAAGAATAGAAGAATTGCTGGTGTTAGGAAGGTGTGGTCATATGGGGGTTTTTTTTTTCCTCGGAGGTGTCTTTTAGTATAGTTTGAATATAATATATGTAATATATATATTGTATTAAAACTATACTAAAAGAATAGAAGAAAGGATTTCATCAGAAGGCTAGCTAAGAATAGAATATATATATTTATATATATATATTATTTAATGTAATATATGTATAATTATATAATATATATCATAAAATAATAAATCAAGCCTTCTGAAACACGGAGTCAGATCCTCGCCTCTTCCCTCCTCCAAGAACCCCTGTGAGCGCCGTCACAGAGCCGAGAGCAAATACCTCGTGCAAGCTGAGTGAGCCAGGCCTGGATGTTTACAGAATAAGTTACCAAATAACCAGTGTCTTGGGGCTGGCTGGTGAGCCCTTGGAACAAACATTCTCTTTTTCTGCCGGCCGCGATCGATGTGCAGCGGCCGCGCGGCGCTTTAGGTGGGATTTGGAGGTTGAAAGCGAAACTCGGTCGCAGTTCACAGTTTGTTCACAGACAAATCCTGCTGCTCGGGGCGTGTTTGCGGCTCTTTCTTCTCAGAAAGAGCCTGCTCAGCATGTTCAGGTGAGGCAGAGCTCTCGCATCACCCTGGGCATCTAAAGCAGGGAGTTGAAGGCAAAGCTGTGACAGGGATGCTCCTCTCATCCCTCTTCCTCAGGGCTTCAAAGCCGTTGGGTGCAAACTATTCCTGGTGCAGGGATGGAGGCGCCCAAGCCGAGCCCCAGGGAGGTGGAGGAGCTCAAGGAAAGACCCATCAGTTCCCCAGGTCTTCCTTGGAGTCCCAAACCCAACACCTGCTGGATTTGGAGTTTGGGTGTTGGATCCAGCTTGGTCTGGATCCATCGTGGTTTTCCAGTAAGTGTTGGCCCATGGGCTGTTTTTGCTGCCCCTGGGAGTGTCCAAGGCCAGGTTGGAGCACCGTGGGACAGTGGGAGGTGTCGCTGCCCATGGAGGGGTGGAACTGGATGAGCTTTAACGTCCCTCCAACCCAAACCACTCCAGAACTCGCTGAAGGGCTACAGGAGGCCCTGTTTCATTCCTGGTGCAGGGATGGAGGAGCCCAAGCCGAGCCCCAGGGAGGTGGAGGAGCTCAAGGAAAGACCCATCTGTTCCCCACTCTTCCTTGGAGTCCCAAACCCATCACCTGTGTGCGGCTTTTGGATCTGGAGTTTGGGTGTTGGAAGTGGAGAGGGCAGCTTGGAAACCATCCTGGTTTTCCAGCAAGTTTTGCTTCAAAAATAGGAATAAATCCGTGGCCTCTCTTGGCTCGGATGCAGGAGCTTGGGAAATGTGATTTGCAGGAGTTTCTGGCTCGTTGAAGTCTGGGGGAAAACGGGGAGGTTGAAATGAAGGATGGAAAAAACCAAATACCAGCTGGAACCAGTGGATGTGAGTCAGGTAGGGGCCAGGTGCTCCATTTGGGGATCCTTCCAGTGTCCTTGAGCATCTGGGATGATTTTGGGGGTAATTTTTGTCGCCACCCTAGGATGGTGTCCATGAAGAGCTTTGCTCTGGTGTGCTGCCCTGGAAGCTTTGCTGGGTTTTGGGTACAACTGTGGCAGCAGCAAATGGACAAAGGCCTGGAGTGACGGGACAGGGGGAGAGGCTTCCCACTGCCAGAGGGCAGGGATGGATGGGATTTTGGGAAGGGATTGGGACAGCCCTGGAAAGGCTTTCCCAGAGCAGCTGTGGCTGCCCAGTCCCCAGGAGTGCCCAAGGCCAGGCTGGATCAGCCTGGGACAGTGCAAGGTGTCCCTGCCTGGATGGGCTTTGAGGTCCCTTCTAACCCCAACCACTCCGTGATTCTGGAATCTCCAGGCTGCCATCAGACCCTGGGGCTGCAGGTTTGGGCTCCTCTCCTATTTCTGCTCCTCATCCCCAGGCTCAGCTGCAGCAGGAGGCACAAACAGGAGCCGCAGCCCCTCGCTGTCACCTCCTGCGGTGGGGACAGGCAGGGAACCCCCTTGGACGGGGGGGCTGGCAGGGAATTCCCTGAGCATTGCGGGGCAATGGGATGGAGTGCGGGGTGCGAGTCTGCCCCGGCTTCTCTCCCTCGTGTTCCCCTCGTTGTTCCCGGTCCCCCCGATCCCCCCGATCCCCCAGCAGAGGGCACGGTCCGGCCTGCGGAGCCGCAGCTCCCGGGGCTTCCCGTCCCTTCCCTCCGTGGCTCTTCCTCCCTTTTCCTCACCCTTTCTTCCCTTTTATTGTCTCCATCATCTCTGGACACCGCTTTCGCTTTGATCTCCAGAAACTTTGGCATCGCTCCCAAAACAAATATGTGTATTTTAGAGGGGGGGAAAAAAAAAGAAAAAAAAGGGAAGAAGAGCAAAGCCGAGCCTTTGTTCCCGCAGCTGCTGCCGTGCTGCAGCAAAGCTCACACAGGTATTAAACGCTCCCATTGATCCAGCAGCCGGTGGTCCGGCGTTCCCTGCCCGGGCCGGGTTATTGACACTTGGAATAATTCGGTTCCTGAGCTCTTGCTTGAGTTCAAGAGGGATAAAATGGGAGCAGAGTGAAGAGCTGGGACAGGGACACGGGGCGGGCGCTCTGCGGGACAGGAGCAGCGGGAGGCGCCAGGAATTCCCGGGATGGGGCTGCCCTGCTCCCTCCCCATGGATACCGGGAACAATCAGCCCTCGGAGCTTCCTCTCCATCCCCAGCCCTGAAGCCACCGGCCTGGGACGGTGCCAGGGCACCTGGGACACCCCGAGAGGGCACGGGGCGAGTCCTGGTGCTGCCCAAAGGGACGGGAGCATCCCTCACTCACCCAGGGTACCCCCCACTCCTCCAGAGTGTCTTTTGTTCCTCTGGGGTATCCCTCACTCCTCTGGGATATCCCTGACACCTCTGGGGTATCCTTCACTTCCCCAAGGTATCACTCACTCCTCTGGGGTATCTTTTGCTCCTCTGGGGTATCCCTCACTTCTTTGGGGTATCCCTCACTCCCCTGGGATATCCCTCATTGCTCCACGGTATCCCTCACTCCCCCAGGGTATTTTTTTGCTCCTCCAGGTGTCCCTCACTCTGGGGTGATGCTGGAGAACCAGAAATTATGGCAGAAGTTCTGGGGTGGCCCAGGGCAGAGGCTGCTGCCCCCCGTGCCAGCGGGACCATCCCTGCCCTGCCCACGGGCACCAGCCGGGGCTCAGGGATGGAGCTCAGCCCGCGGGGACCGCAGAGAATTCGGGTGGGATGGGAGGAGAAGCCCCCGTCTGGCTCCCACATGTGCCGAGGTTGTTAGGAAGATTTATAGGGCCGAAAGCGGGGCTTTTTCTCTCTGCCTTTATAATAATACATTAGGCTTTTAACCTCTGACCGGCAGCTCTGGGAAGGGGATGATCCAGGCGGCTCCAGCCCCGCGGGGAAGGGGCCGGGGCCGCGGGCACGGAGGGGTTAACGCGGCGCGGAGGAATGCGAGAGTTTAGCGAGAGGCGTCGGCTGTCTTGGGGTCACCTGTGAGGGATTAGGCGGGCGGGCAGACAGTTGTTGTTTGAGCACTGTCTGAGGCCGGGCAAGGGGCGGCTCGGGGGGATCGGCCCGTGCTGGGCATGGGGAGAGCGCGGCTGGAACCGGGCTGTGCTCTCTGTACAGGGAACGAATCTCCATCCTCTCTGCCCGGGGAATGAATCTCTGTCCGGGGAACGAATCTCCATCCTCTCTGCCTGGGGAATAAACCCGGCTGTCCTCCCTGCCCAGGGAAAGAATCCCCATCCTCTCTGCCCAGGGAATGAATCTCTGTCCAGGGAAAGAATCCCCATCCTCCTTGCCCAGGGAATGAATCCCTGGTCCTCTCTGCCCAGGGAATGAATCTCTGCCCAGGGAATGAATCCCCATCCTCTCTGCCCAGGGAAAGAATCCCCATCCTCCCTGCCCGGGGAATAAATCTCTGTCCGGGGAATGAATCCCCATCCTCCTTGCCCAGAGAATGAATCCCTGCCATCCTCTCTGCCCAGGGAATGAATCTCTGCCCAGGGAATAAATCCCCATCCTCTCTGCCCAGGGAATAAATCCCATCCTCTCTGCCCAGGGAATGAATCTCTGTCCAGGGAATTAATCCTGGTCCTCTCTGCCTGGGGAATAAACCCGGCCATCCTCTCTATCCTATCTATTCTAGGGAATAGAATCTCAGCCCAGGGAATAAATCCCCAAACTCTCTGTCCAAGGAATGAATCCCCATCCTCTCTGCCCAGGGAATAAATCCCCAAACTCTCTGCCCAGGGAATAAATCCCCAAACTCTCTGTCCAAGGAATGAATCCCCATCCTCTCTGCCCAGGGAATAAACCCGGCCATCCTCCCTGTCCAGGGAATAGAATCTCTGCCCAGGGAATCAATCCTCCCTGCCCAGGGGATAAATCCACCAGCCCTGGCCAGGAGAAGCTGGGATATCCCCCCAGAGCCTGCCAGAGCCCAGGTGGGAGGCAGAGACGCCGAGGAGGAATTGAAATGTTCCAGGATCCATCAGGGCTGTCCACGACCCATCAGGGCTCTCCACATCTGGGCTCCTTCCCCCAGAGCTCTCCCTGCGGAGAGGAGCCTCAGCCCAGCCCGTCCTGCCTGGGGGTTTCCCAAAAGGAGCCCTGGCCCTGTGGGAGTGCCCTGCAAAAATCCCTTCGAGCCTTCACTCCCTGAGTTTGAGCTGCTGCAAACACAAAATTGGATGAGCAGGGCGTCCATGAGGCCTTGGTGGATTCAGGAGGATGCAGTGGGAGCTGATCCATCCACCCAAGGCTGCTCTGTGGCTCTTCCTGAGGTTTCAGACCCAAACCAGCAGGAATTTCTCCTGTATCCCCACTCCTGGATTAAAAATCCCCTGATTCCCTGCTGGGCTCACAGGGTGGACAGGACACGTGTGGGGCAGAGGAGGAATCTCTGCCTGGAGCTCCCAGCTGGGGCTTTTTACACCTTCACATCATCAAAACAAATTCAAATTCACTCAGTTTTGATTGTGGGACCTCATCCCATGGAGTTCTCTGCCCTCTTTGGAGCAAGATCAGGGAATCAAAGCAACAACCCCAATTCCTTGGGATTCAAACCAGCACATAACTTCCCCCTGCACTTCTGGCTCCGAGATCCTGCCGTGCCTCTGCAGATGAAAGGTATTAGATGAGGATAAATTCCTAATCATCACAATAATCAATCATTCTTTACTTATAATTTAGTGGAAATTAATCCAGCAGATGAGCAGAGGGCCAAATGCTAATCTGCGTCCTGGGTGTATTTATTGACTGGGAAAGGAGAGAATCTTCCGTGGAAATAAAGAAGAGAGGAATGAAAAAGTGCACCCAGAAGTTTTGCATTTGGAAAAGGAGCAGAGACAAAAAAGAAGGACCTCCCAGAAACTCTAAAAATGGCACTTTAAAAACTGGAAAGACTTTTAAAACTGTACTTTAGAAACCTTAACATTTCAAAACTCTTATACTTAGAAAAATGAGGATTTTTTTTTTGAGTCAGCCCCTGGGCTGGGGCTGGATGTGACTCAGGGTTTGAAATGCTGAAGGGAGGATTTGGGGCTGCCAGGAGCAGGGAACACCCAGCTCACCTGCAGGAGCTTTATCCTTGTGGTTTATTGGGAATAAAGGAGCCCAGGCTGCTTTTCAGGGCTTGGAGCTGCCAGGTTTGGGATGGAGAAGGTTTGGGATAGAGGTTTGGGATGGAGAAGATTTGGGATGCAGGCTTGGGATGAAGGTTTGGGATGAAGGTTTGGGATGGGGCAGGTTTGGCATGGAGGTTTGAGATGGAGCAGGTTTGGGATGGAGGTTTGGGATGGAGGTTTGGGATGGAGAAGATTTGGGATGGAGAAGGTTTGGGATGGAACAGGTTTGGGATGGAGCAGGTTTGGAATGGAGGTTTGGGATGGAGGTTTGGGATGGAGCAGGTTTGAGATGGAGCAGGTTTGGGATGGAGGTTTGGGATGGAGGTTTGGGATGGAGAAGATTTGGGATGGAGAAGGTTTGGGATGGAACAGGTTTGGGATGGAACAGGTTTGGGATGGAGCAGGTTTGGGATGGAGGTTTGGGATGGAGGTTTGGGATGGAGCAGGTTTGGGATGGAGCAGGTTTGGGATGGGGCAGGTTTGGGATGGAGGTTTGGGATGGAGGTTTGAGATGGAGCAGGTTTGGGATGGAGCAGGTTTGGGATGGGGCAGGTTTGGGATGGAGGTTTGGGATGGAGGTTTGAGATGGAGCAGGTTTGGGATGGAGCAGGTTTGGGATGGGGCAGGTTTGGGATGGAGAAGGTTTGGGATGGAGGTTTGGGATGGAGGTTTGGGATGGAGCAGGTTTGGGATGGAGGTTTGGGATGGAGCAGGTTTGGGATGGGGCAGGTTTGGGATGGAGGTTTGGGATGGAGCAGGTTTGGGATGGGGCAGGTTTGGGATGGAGGTTTGGGATGGAGGTTTGGGATGGGGCAGGTTTGGGATGGGGCAGGTTTGGAATGGAGGTTTGGGATGGAGCAGGTTTGGGATGGAGCCCGAAGCCGCCTCCTGCCCAATTCCAATCAGGGATCCTCCTGCAGGGAGAGGCTCCCTGGGGCTAAAGGAGGCTTTTACTGCCCCAGCACCGCAATAAAACACAAAATAAAGCCATTTTATTGACATTAAAATGCAAAGGGAAGATTTGTCTCCCAGCCCATCCCCGCTGCAGCTGGCTCCGTGTCTGGGAGCAGGTGGGAATCCCAGCTCCACCTGAGATTCCCTGGGCTCCAGACCTGGGAATGGCCCTGATCCTGCCTTGTGCCCCACGGCAGGTCCCCAGCAGGTCCTGCAGGGCTGGGCAGGAGGGAGAGATCGCTCTGGGGAGCCGGGCCAGGACAGGAGCAGGGCAGGAGAAGCCACACAGGGATGGCTGGGCTGTCCCTGCTGGGATCTCCCTGCTGGGGGAACATTTGCAGCACTCCGCTTTCATCTCCTGACGCTCCTCCTGCCGATGAACAGGAAGAATTCGATGAACAGGAAGAATTTTTTTCCCAAGGGGATGCAGAGTGCCCAAAGGAGCAGCAGGAGGGGGTGACAGGGTGGGTCTGGGGCCAGCAATTCCAGCTGGACGTGGGCACAGCCAGCTCCAAACTCAACTCTGCCCCAAGCCATGGGGAGCAGCTGGCAGGACACACCCTGAGATGGGGACAGTCCCCTCAAAGTCCCTTTGGTTTGGGGTGACAGGGAGAAGACTCGGCAAGAAAAGCTCAGAGAGGCTTTGGGGCCATCCCATGGGACATCCCATGGCCTCTGGGAAGGGCCTGGTGGCAGCAGGAGCCACCCAGAGGAGCAGCCAGCCCCTGGCAGCGGTGGCAGAGCTGTCCCTGCCCAAATGCGTCCCAGCTGTGGCTGAAGGCAAAGGAGGAAACGCTCCCTGAACCGGCCCGGGGTTTCTAGTAGCAGCTGAGGGACAGGATAATAAAACAGGAAAAAATTAACATGTAGGAAAACAGAGCTGCACCTGAAGCAACAGAGGCAGGGAGAGCGCGGGCAAGCTCCCCTCGATGCCAGAAAGGAACTGCGAGGAGGGGACCGGCCCCGCGGCCCCCTCGCTCCCCTCCCTCCTTCCCTCACTCCGATTTCAAAGGCGCACGAACAACGCCCGGCACTGTGTGGCATCTCCACTCCTAAATCTTCCTGTCCTCGGGTTTGTGTAACGTGAGCCGAGGGCAGGATCTGACCCTCCCGGGGCACAGAAATCCCCCCCTGCATCCCCCAAAGCCCCGGGACAAGCAGGAATGTGCCCTCCCCGGGATGCAGCTGCTGCGGGGCACGGCTGCAGCTCCCGAGCCAAAGGCTCTGCTGGGTTTGGGTTCAGCTCCTGGCACCTGCAGGGCACAGGGACAAACCCAAACTGCCCCAGTTTCCAATCTGGGTGGGGCTGCTCCATCACACTCTCCCAGATCCTCCCAGTGCTCACACACAGCCTGGAAGTGCCTGGATTCCCAAATATTCCAGTTGGATCTGGGGAAGAAATGGGCAAAGCTGGACCTGGGTGTCCCCAAAGGCTCTGCTGGGTTTGAATTCGGCTCCTGGCACCTGCAGGGCACAGGGACAGCCCCAAACTGCCCCAGTTTCCAGCCTGGATGGGGCTGCTCCCAAATACTCCCAGATCCTCCCAGTGCTCACACCCAGCCTGGAACTGCCTGGATTCCCAAATATTCCAGCCCTAATGTTGGATCTGGGGAAGAAATGGGCAAAGCTGGACCTGGGTGTCCATGCTGGGGGACCCATGGGGGAGCAGCCCGGCCCAGGGCTGGCAGGAGCAGTCCCAGCACATCACAGTGCTGTTTCCTTGCTTCTGTCAGCCCCAAAATGGGGTTGGGAAGGGGTCAGTGAGCACCCAGCTGGGCAAAGGAATCATCTCCTGCTGAGTGCTGGGCAAAGGGAATGTCTGTGTGGGGGCTGTCCTGGTGACAGCGTGGGGACAGGTCACAGGCTGGGCTCTCTCATCCTGCAGGTCTTTTCCTACCTAAATGATTCTGTTGTGCTTCTCTTTCTTTTCTCTCTTTCTTTCTTTCTTTCTCTCTTTCTCCTTCCTTCCTTCCTTCCTTCCTTCCTTCCTTCCTTCCTTCCTTCCTTCCTTCCTTCCTTCCTTCCTTCCTTCCTTCCTTCCTTCCTTCCTTCCTTCCTTCCTTCCTTCCTTCCTTCCTTCCTTCCTTCCTTCCTTCCTTCCTTCCTTCCTTCCTTCCTTCCTTCCTTCCTTCCTTCTCTTTCTTTCCTCTTCTTTTTCCCCTTTCTCTCTCTTTCCCCTTTCTCTCTTTTTTTTCCTTTCTCTCTTTTTCCCCCTTCCTCTCTTTTTCCCCTTTCTCACATTTTTCCTTCCTCTCTCTTTCCTCTTTTTCTCTTTCTCTCCCTTTCTCTCTTTCCCCTTTCTCACCTTTCCCCTTTCTCACCTTTCCTCTTTCTCTCTCTTTCCCCCCTTCCCCTCTCTCTCTCTTTCTTTTCCAAAAGCCACCACCTCTCCCCCTTCCCTCTCTCAGCGAGAGCTGATGCAGTTAATTGGAGCTTCTTGTAAGTGAACATTAACACAGGCAGAGCCAAGACGACGTCTTGGCAGCAAAATATCATTATCAGTTCTTGAGCTCCAGCCAAAATCCCCTTGCGGTCAAAACACAATTCTTTAAACTAAACAATTAAGGATTTGTGCGAGTGTTGCTGCCATGAGTTATCAAGGACGGGGAGTGGCAGTGCGGGAGGACAGCTCTGCTGCTGGCAGGGACACAGGTGACAGCCCCAGACCTCCGTGAGGGGCCTCAGGAAAGGCTCACATCACTCTGCTTTACCCCAGCCAGGTACAAATATCATTTTTCTGCTCTGGAGGCGCTCGGCGCTGCCCGGGGCTGCTCCCGTGCCACCTGTTCCTATGGAGAAGGGTTTTTATCACAAACACTTGGTAAACAGCTGCCTCTGAGCCCCTTTCCTGCCGGCCTGGCGTTTATTCCAGAGAGTCAATAAGGAAAAACAAACATTCCTGTCCTTGTGCACACACGGCCCCGGCCGCCGGCGCTGCCCGCCTGTGCCTGCCAGGCCCGAGGCTCCCAGATGGTGCCCAGAGCCCCAGGCCGGGCTGGGGGCAGCTGGGGAGCCCAGGAGGACACAGAAACTGCTGCAAAGGGATTTGCCCTTTGCCCTTTTCGCTTCTCCCTTGTCCCTTTTTCCTTTCCCCTCCTCCCTTCTTCCTTTCCTCTTTGGCCTTTTCCCTTTCCCCTTCTCCCTTTTCCCTTTTCCTTTTCCCCTTTTGTCTCTTCCCTTCTCCATTTCCGTTTTTCTCTTTTCTCTTCTCTCTTCTCCCTTTCCTCTTTCCCCTTCTCCCCTTTCCCTTCTTTTTTCCTTTCCCCTTCTCCCCTTTCCCTTTCCCCTTTCCCTTCTCCCTTTCCGCTTTTCTCTTCTCCCTTCTCTCTTCTCCCTTTCCTCTTTGTCCTTTTCCCTTTTCCCCTTTCCCTTTTTTCCCTTTCCCTTTTTCCTTTTTCCCTTTCCCTTTTCCCTTCTCCCTTTCCACTTTTCTCTTCTCCCTTCTCCCTTTCCTCTTTTCCCTTTTCCCCTTTCCCCTTCTCCTTTTCCTTTCCCCTTTTCCCTTTCCCTTCTTTTTTGCTTTTCCCTTTTCCCTTTTTCCCTTCTCCCTTTCCACTTTTCTCTTTCCCCTTCTCCCTTTTCCCTTTCCCTTCTCCCTTTCCGCTTGTCTCTTCTCCCTTCTCCCTTTCCTCTTTGCCCTTTTTCCTTTTCCCCTTTCCCCTTCTCCTTTTCCTTTCCCCTTTTCCCCTTTCCCTTTTTCTCTTTCCCCTTCCCCTCTTCCCATTTCCCTTTTTCTCTTTCCCCTTCCCCAGCGCTGGGACATTTCCCCAGGAACAAATCCACCTGAAATTCCAACTCAGTTGCTTCGCCTCCCAACCCCAGCAAGCTCTGAGGGTTGCAGAGTTGAGCTTTGAATCCCCTCTTCGCTTCTTTGCTGCTCCTGCAGGAGCTCCCCGAGGAGGGGGAGAGGGCAGAGAGGATCCCCCATTCCGACAGGAGCTGGGAGTGAACAATTAACGAGGTGCTCAGGCTGTAATGAGGGCTTCAGCACCCTGACACCTGCACAAGTGGCTTTATTTCAGAGCAGGTAAATTGGAGCCTGGCAGGCTGGGGAGGAGGTGACGCTGCTGGGGCAGGGATCAGGCAGGAGGGAATTATTTTTAGAGGTTTCTTTTTGTGACAGGCGGATCATGGCCTGGGTGATGGGAGCGAGATGCAGGACTTGAAGGAAGTTTCTGGTCTAGTGGGAGGTGTCCTTGCCCATGGTATGGTTTGGAACTAGATGAGATTTGAGGTCCTTTCCAACCCAAACCATTCCACGTTTCCATGACTGGACTCCAAGGGGTGTTTGTGTTTATTTATCCCTGACTGAGGGGGAAAGGGGGTGAAGCCCTGTGGGTCTGAACCCCACATTGTGCTCATCCCATCACCTGCCCTGTCCCATCCTCCTGCTCCCAGTTTGGAGCAGGCTCCATCCCCTGCTCCCAGTTTGGAGCAGGCTCCATCCCCCTGCTCCCAGTTTGGAGCAGGCTCCATCCTCCTGCTCCCAGTTTGGAGCAGGCTCCATCCTCCTGCTCCCCCCTGCTCCCAGCAGCAGTTTGGCCTCTGCCTTCTTTACCATGAACCAGAGTGGGTGACTGGGCTGGGAAAGGACCCCCAGGCAGGGCTGGGGCAGGAATGGGGCAGGAGCAGGAATGGGACAGGGCCTGGAGTAGGAATGGGGCAGGAATAGGGCAGGAATGGGACCTGGGGCAGGAATGGGGCAGGAAGGGGCAGGAATGGGGCAGGAGCAGGGCCTGGAGCAGGAATGGGGTAGGAAGAGGGTCTGGAGCAGGGGCAGGGGCAAGAATGGGGCAAGAACAGAGCCTGGAGCAGGAACGGGGCAGGAACAGGAATTGGAGCAGAAATGGGACAGGGACAGGGACAGGGGAGCCTCCTGCCCATCACTGCCCAGGACATCCCTCCTTCTCTTCTCCTGCTCCAAACCTTCCAGCCCAGCTGCTGCCAGAGCGTTTGGATCCAGCCGATAACAGCAGAAGCCTCAAAGTTCAGGATATTCAGATCTAGACCAATCTCAAGGCTTTTTTTTTTCCTTTTTTTTTTTTTCTTTTTTTCTGACAGCCGCTGCCTCTACTTTAGGCAAGGACATTAGCGCCGGGAGGAAAAAAAAAATTTGATTTTAATGCAAGCCCCAGTAATCAGCTATTTGTGATGGAATTTTATCTGTCCTGGTCTCTAAGGGATGAGAAGCAAGCAGAGAGGAAAGAAGGGTCAGAAATTAGTATGCAGAAATATCTGATCAGCCAAAGTAATTTTCTTTAATAATCGTATTCATACTGGCTGCTCTCCGCTCACTAGAAGAATTAAGTATTTAATAGTAATATATTTCATCTGGCAGCAGTTCCGTTTCGTTAGGAGCTGTGATGCCTCGCCAGGGTGGGGGGTGGGCAGGGGAGGCAGGCAGGGGGACACAAAGCTGCCACCAGCGTGTCCCCACAGCCCTCCCCCTGCCCGCAGCTCATTAGGGAGCTCTAATTAACCAGGGATGGAGGAAGGACCCAGCCAGGGAATCCTGGGCCCAGCCAGGGAATCCTGGGCCATCCAGGGTGCTGTTATTCCCTTCTGGAGTAATTATCAACGGCAAGGAGCACCTGTACTGATGGAGTCAAGCTGGTCACAGGGAGCAGATCCTCTTTCTTTCTTTCTTTCTTTCTTTCTTTCTTTCTTTCTTTCTTTCTTTCTTTCTTTCTTTCTTTCTTTCTTTTCTTTCTTTCTTTCTTTCTTTCTTTCTTTCTTTCTTTCTTTCTTTCTTTCTTTCTTTCTTTCTTTCTTTCTTTCTTTCTCTTTTCTTTCTTTCTTTCTTTCTTTTTCTTCTTTCTTTCTTTCTTTCTTTCTTTCTTTTCTTTTCTTTCTTTCTTTCTTCTTTCCTTTTCTCTCTTTCCTCTCTTTCCTTCTTTTCTTCTCCCTCCCCTTTCCTCCTCTCCTCCTCTTCCTCTCCTTTCTTTCTTTCTTCTTTCTTTCTTTCTTTTTCTCTCTTTCCTTTCTTTTTCCTTCTCTTTCTTCTTTCTCTCCTTCTTTCCTTCTTTCTTTTTTCTTTTTCTTTTTCTCTTCTCTTCTCTCTCTCTTCTCTCTCTCTCCTCTTTCTCTCTCTCTCTCTTTTTTTTTCTTTTTTTTCTTCTTTCTTTCTCTTTCTTCTTTCCTTTTTTTCCTCTTTCTCTTTTCCTTCTTTCCTTTTTTTTTTCTTTCCTTCTTTCCTTCTTTCCTTCTTTCCTTCTTTCTTTCTCTTTTCTTCTTTCTCTTTTCCTTCCTTCCTTCTTTCTTCTTTCTCTCTTTCTCTCTTTCTTTCCTTTCTTCCTTTCTTTCCTTCTTTCTTTCCTTCCTTCCTTCCTTCCTTCCTTCCTTCCTTCCTTCCTTCCTTCCTTTCTTCCTTTCTCTTCCTTCCTTCCTTCCTTCTCTTCCTTCTCTCTCTTCTCTTCTCTTCTCTTCTCTTCTCTTCTCTTCTCTTCTCTTCTCTTCTCTTCTCTTCTCTTCTCTTCTCTTCTCTTCTCTTCTCTTCTCTTCTCTTCTCTTCTCTTCTCTTCCTTTTCTCTTCTCTTCTCTTCTCCTCTTCTCTTCTCTCTTCTTTCCTTTTCCTTTTCTTTTCCTTTTCCTTTTCCTTTTCCTTTTCCTTTTCCTTTTTCCTTTTTTTTCCTTTTCCTTTTCCTTTTTCCTTTTCTTTCCCTCCAAAAGTTTTGTGTTCCATTTCCCCAAGGTTGCTGAGCTGCAGAAAGCAGCGCCCCTTCCCCTCTGCTCCTCTGCCTCGCTCCATCCATCCCAGCCCTGGTGACGTGGGCTCTGCAGCGTGACCGAGAGCTGAGATGCACAAAAGGAACGGCTCAATCGAGCTTGCAAATGCCAGAAAATGCTGTTCTGGGGAGGATCTGGGAGCTGGGACTTGCTCCTGTGATGGATGGACTGTGGGGTGGGAATAGTGAGTAAATAAATAGCACAGCAGAGGCTGAGGTTCCTCTCACTGACAAAATAGGGAATGTTCAGCGTGCGAGAGCTCAGAAATGATGGGAAACTGGTGGTGGGCTCTGGATAAAGGCAGGCTGAGACTGCAGAGCTCGTGTGACTGTGCACTTGGGGATGGGGCTTGTCCAGGACACAAACTGAGGGACAGGGGACACCTGGGAAAGCTTTTGGGGGTTCAGGTGCTCCTCAGTGCTCACCTGGCCAAACCTTGGCCTCTTCTCCTCCCTGTTCAGACAGATCCTGTGTGTGGGTGAGGGAGGAAGGGACATCTGGCTGCAGCCCTGCCTGTGCCTGGTGTCCCTGCTGATGGTGACGTGGCCATGGGGCAGCAGGAGCAGGTGGGTGCAGGATCAGACCCTGCATTCCCTGATTCCCACAGCACCCAGGATCCCCCTCAGTGGATGTAGGATCAAGCCCTGCAATCCCTGGTTCTCAGTGCACCCCAGGATGTTCCTCAGTGGATGTAGGATCAAGCCCTGCAATCCCTGGTTCTCAGTGCACCCCAGGATGTTCCTCAGTGGATGTAGGATCAAGCCCTGCAATCCCTGATTCCCATAACACCCAGGATGTCCCTCAATGGGCAGTGGGTGCAGGATCAAACTCTGCATTCCCTGGTTCTCAGTGCACCCCAGGATCCCCCTCAGTGGGCACAGAGCAGGTGGATGCAAGACCAAGCTCTGCATTCCCTGATTCCTACAGCACCCCGGATGCCCCTCAGTGGGTGCAGGACCAAGCTCTGCATTCCCTGATTCCCACAGAACCCCGGATGCCCCTCAGTGGGTGCAGGACCAAGCTCTGCATTCCCTGATTATGAATACACCCCAGGATGCCCCTCACTGGGTGCACAGGTGGGTGCAGGACCGAGCCCTGCATTCCCTGTTCCCTGTGATGCCCCTCAGTGGGTGCTGCTCCTCTTCCCTCTCCCCCACCTTCTCCAGCAGCACTGGATCTCCCTGGTGATGCAGGAACAGCCCTGTCCTGAATTGGTGACCCCGGCCACCCATCCCATGCAGGTCCCATTCCCTTCCTTCCTCCCATCTCCCCTTCCTCCTCCTCCTCCTCCTCCCCGAAGCGCGCGTGTTTGTGAGCTCACAGGGAACGGCGGGACACGGGCCTTTCTCTCAGCTCTAATGAAACCCTTTAATCATATTCAAATAGGTTACTGTTCAGGGGGAAAATAGAAATATGGATTTGATAGCAATAAATTTCCCTGGCTGGCTAAGCCCAGTTCTTAATTGTCCTGTCCCAGGGCTCGCACATTTCATTGTTCGTTAGGTGCTTAAGTCCCTGCTCTCATTTTGTGGCGGTGACATTACCGCTGATGGCTCTAATACTCTCATAATTTGAAAGGGGATTTGCATGATAGAACGCAGAGTATTAAAAGAAAAAGAAAAAAGGAGAGTTAAAAAAAAAATAAAAAAAAAAAAAAGGAGGGAGGGGGCGAAGAAGGAGTGGGGGGGGGGGGGGAACGGATTCCGCTTTCACTTAAAAAAAAAAAGTCACTTTCTTCAAAGTCAAATCATTGTTTTCATTAAAGTGAGGGGGAGAGAAAAAAAAAAAGTGTCTCTTCTGCACAGTCAGTCCGGCCTGGCGCTGGTATTATCCTTATTGTTGCTAATGGTTATTAATTATTATTATCCTGCTACACGGAGCACTGCGGACGTGATGTCCCCAATGTCCTTGGGACAAAGAGAAAAAAAAAAAGCCGAGGTGTCCGAGCCGGGGCGGCTCCGGCGGCGGCGGGGGAAGCCACCGGGGTTTGCCATTGTCTCGGTTCTCCAGGGTTTGGGCAGGAGCCCTGGCAGGGATGTGATGCCAGCCGGGATCCGCTGGCTTCGGTGCCGCGGTGCCACCGCTGCCCACGCCTGGGCACGGCGTTATCTGGGCAGAAAACTGGGATTTAAAGTTAAACTGGCCCTGCTGCCTTTCTCCCCAAACCTCCGGGGAGGTTTGGAGCCCAAATGGAGAATGGCAGGGTGATGGGATAGCCTGAGGTGAAGAGAGCAGAAAGAAACAAGGAAGGAGAAGCCAAATCGCTGTTCCTGGATGTGCAGAGAGAGCCAGACCTGATACAGCTCCCAGTGCTCCCAGTGCTCCCAATAGAGTCACATTCCAGGCCCAAGCACAGCTCCCAGTGCTCCCAGAGCTCCCAGTGCTCCCAGTGCTCCCAGTGCTCCCAATAGAGTCACGTTCCAGGCCCAAGCACAGCTCCCAGTGCTCCCAGTGCTCCCAGTGCTCCCAGAGCTCCCAGAGCTCCCAATAGAGTCATGTTCCAGGCCCAAGCACAGCTCCCAGTGCTCCCAGAGCTCCCAGTAACACGTTCAGCAACAGCTCCCAGAGCTCCCAGTGCTCCCAATAGAGTCATGTTCCAGGCCCAAGCACAGCTCCCAGTGCTCCCAGTGCTCCCAGTGCTCCCAGTAGAGCCAGGTCAGGCCCTCATTTCACCCCCTGAGGGGGCAAACCAGCCCAGACTGCAGAGCTGAGCGTTCCCATGGCTGCTTTCAGAGGTGGCAAAAGAACCATTGGGATCTGAGCTGGGAGCACCAGGGCCCCTCAGCACCTGGGGCCTCAGAAATCCTGATGTGGATTTTCTCAACCTGTCTGTGCAGCAGCAGCAGCAGGGCACAAGTCCCCAGGCTGTTGTTTTGGGCACATAAAGCTCATGAGGAGCACAAGAAACTCATCCCCAACCCCTTTTTTCCCTCTCTTTATAGGATATCCCAATTACATTCTGTACCAGGTCTGAAATTTCACGCTGCTGAGCAGTCACTCGCTGCAGTGTTCCTGTGCTCCAGGGCACAGGAGTCTCTGGGAAGGCTTTATCCATCAGCTGTTTATTTTCCAGCAATAAAGTGGCAGTCAGGGATGTATTAATTAGGGTTGTGGTGTCTGAAGCTCGTGCAGGATTCATATTTTGGCTGCTGTTCTCTTATCAGGTGCTTTTAGCATCATCCAGGGAGTGAAACCAGCCCAGATCTGTTGATCCCAGCAGGTCTGGAGTCGTTTCCCCCAGCTCAGGGTGCTGCTGTCACACTTCCCCATCCCCTTTTTTCCTGTAATCCCATCCCACAGACACCAGCAAAGCCCCAGGACGTGATTCCAGATGCTTCCCTGATTTCTGCCCGTTTCCATTGGTTTTTTCCAGGCTTGTTTGGGTGGGAAGGATTCCCTGGCAGCTCCTGAAGCTGATTTTAGCCCCAGCACAAGGGAGGCACCGAGGTCACCCTGCTCAGCCCGGCCCAACCCAGGCAGGAACATTGCTGTGTCTGCCCACCCAGCGCCCATTCCTGAGAATTTCCCTCTCCCTGATGCCCGTGGGAAGAGTTCCTGAAGAGCTGAGGGGTTTTTGTGTGGCTGTCACTGCAGACACCCCAGCCGGGTGCTCAGTCCAATTCCCAAATCCAGATGGGAATGGGGCAGGCGCAGGGCCTGGGGCAGGAATGGGGCAGGAATGGGGCAGGAATGGGGCAGGAATTCCAGCCCCATCCTGAGCTCCTCACCCTGCCCTTGCTGCCAACAAACCCTCTGGCAAAAGCACAGCCAGGATTCCTCGCCTGGCTCACCCCGGGATGAGCCACAGGAGCACGGAAAGAGCCCAAATCCTGCCAGAGGGGCCAGCACCTGCAGGGAGAGGGATGGGCATCCACATCCTCAGGTGTCTGAATCCAGGGAGATCCTTGAGGAGTCACTGGGAAAGATCCCAGTCAAAACAGGCTCATCCTGCTCTCCTTTTGCACTTCCCGCTCCCGCATTCACCCGGCGAGGAGGTGACTGCCATCTGTCTCCTCTTTATTGAAACACTCCAGGATTTCCACCCCCACCTCCCCGGGAGCTGCTGCCCTTGGGAACGGCGAGAAAAGGATGTCAGCGAGCTGGAGGGAGGGCTGGCAAGTGGGTCATGCCCTTCAGGAGAGCCGGCAGCCCCTCAAAGTGGGGCACTCGGCGAGCCTGGGGACGCGGCACGCCGGCCCCGCATCCCGGCGAGCTTCTGGGCCTGGAGCGGCTGCTCCAAACGGTGCCACCAGCTCTGGCAGCCCCCAGCCAGCAGCAACTTGCTCCCTGATTACGTCAGCCTGGATAAAAGGGAATTATTCAGGCCCTGGTTTCAGCTGAAACAATACAGCGAATTAACTGAGGCCGGTGGGGGGGTGGGTGTGCTCCGAGCCCCCCCTGCCCGCCCAGCTCCCAAACCAGGGCAGGCTCCTGAGCTCAGCGGGTTAAGGCACTCAGGGAGGTTTTGTGGAGGTTGGAAAATGCCCATTTCCTTTGGAAAACAGGAGGAAAAGCCCCAAAACGGGGCTTTGAAACAGATCCCCCAGCAGCGGTGGTTGCAGCCGCCGCCGGGCACAGGGAGGGGCTGGGCTCTGCTCCTGGAGCTGTGCCCACCCTGGGTGGGCATGGCCAGGCCCTCTGCACCCCTCCTGCTGTCCCATCTCCAGCCATCTCCTGCCTTTGGGTCCATCCAGGTGTCCCCACCAAAGCCTCAGCAGCCTCCACCATCACGAGGTGCCCTCACGTCACCACCCCAGTGCCCTGCGCAGCTCTCAGGGGGTCCCACCACCCCCAAATCGTCCCCAAATCATCCCCAAATCATCCCCATCACCCCCAAATCATCCCCACCACCACCAAATCGTCCCCAAATCATCCCCATCATCCCCAAATCATCCCCATCATCCCCAAATCATCTCCACCACCACCAAATCGTCCCCAAATCATCCCCATCATCCCCAAATCATCCTCAGCACCCCCAAATCATCCCCAAATCATCCCCAAATCATCTCTATCACCCCCAAATCATTCCCACCACCTCCAAATCATCCTCACCACCCCCATCATCCCCAAATCATCCCCAAATGATCCTCACCACCCCCAAATCATCCTCACCACCCCCAAATCATCCTCACCACCCCCAAATCATCCTTACCACCCCCAATTCATCCTCAACACCACCAAATCGCTTCCCAATCATCCCCATCTTCCTCAAATCATCCCCATCATCCCCAAACCATCCCCAAATCATCCCCAAATCATCCCCATCATCCCCATCATCCCCAAATCATCCTCACCACACCCAAATCATCCCCATCACCCCCAATTCATCCTCACCACCACCAAATCATCCCCACCACCCCCAAATCTCCCTCACCAGCCCCAAATCATCCCCTGTGCTGCAGAGCATTGTCCCCACTGCTCTCAGCTGGACCTGGGACGTGTCCCAAGCCCCGCGAAGGCACCAGAGCCAAAGTGGAGCTCCAATATTTTTGTTCTCTCGTTCACTTGGGGGTGGGGGGGAGAAAGGAAGAGGGGAGAAGGCAGAAGAAGGGGAGGGGGACAAAGGGGGTTTAATAGGCTCCGGTGACAGCACAATGTCCACATTGGGAAAAGATTAATGACGAAAATTAATCGCATGACCTTTCTTTCGAGGAGCTGGAGGTGAGGCGAGCCATTAAAGCCTCTTATGTTGTAATTAACGTTTGAGGGGAGAAAAGACTGGCTTTGGAATGGATGCGATCATTTAATTAGGGTTATGCGTCAGTGCCACAACAGGTTCAGAGAAGTCATAATTTAACTATAGCTTTAAATTACCCAGTCAGAGCCGGGCTGGCAGCGTTTAATGGCAGGGAAACGCCGCCACCAGGAGCGAGGAAAACAATTCAATAAACACCTCGGGACGGCAGAGGGACAGGGACACAGCCCCGGGGGCAAGGAGGGTGTCCCGGGCATGGCATTGGGGTTGGTGGGGTCAGGATGCTCTGAAATCACAGCCCGAGCTGCCTGCAGACAGATCTGCACCTCGTGTGTTCTCCCTCAGTGAGGTTGCCCAGCTCAGAATTCACCCACCAGCTCTGATTTCCGACTTTATCACCCTGCTGGACACTCAAACCGTGGTGTCCCAAGGGGTTGGCCGAGCAGAAACTCATTTTTGGTGCTTCTGGGCACGGCACTTGGGGTTGGTGGGGTCAGGATGCTCTGCAATCAGAGCCTGAGCTGCCTGCAGCCACATTTGCACCTCGTGTGTTCTCCCTCAGTGAGGTTCTCCAGCTCAGAATTCACCCACCAGCCCTGATTTCTGACTTTATCACCTTGCTGGACACTCAAACCGTGGTGTCCCAAGGGGTTGGCCCAGCAGAAATTCATTTTTGGTGCTTCTGGGCAGGAAAGTTGGGATGGTTTGAGTGGGAATGTTGTGAAATCAGAGCGGGACAGAGCCTCTGAACCAGATTTGCCCCATCCTGAATCCTCCCTGAACAAGATTCCCCAGCTCAGAATTCACCCACCAGCCCTGATTTCCCCTTTTTTCACCCCACTGGACACAGGTTGTGACCCAAACCACGCCAGGCACAGCGAACCAAGGTGGTGCCTCAGCAAAAACTCATTTTTGGCGCTTCTGACCATCACCTGCAACCACACCAAGGAGCAAAACCAAGGTGTCTTTACCCATAAGAGTTCAGAAAAGAAGCCAGGAATTCTTTTTCCCTTCCAGAGGAAGAATTCATCTAAAAAATTCCAGTAAAACACCGAATTTTCCCTTCCTCTGAGTAGGAGCCTCCCCTTGGT
This sequence comes from Camarhynchus parvulus, assembly GCF_901933205.1. Lineage (NCBI taxonomy): Eukaryota > Metazoa > Chordata > Aves > Passeriformes > Thraupidae > Camarhynchus > Camarhynchus parvulus. The sequence goes on along the minus strand of NC_044596.1, from coordinate 4,701,031 downwards.
GCGAGCAGGAATCTTTGTCACTTTGCCTGGTGACAAGGGACCCACCCTGGGGGGTTCTGGGAGGTTCCTTCCAGAGGGAAAAGTTGGATTTTGTTTGACTTTGGCACAGGGAAGAGGTTTGGAAAGGAGGTGAAGGTGGCTGTGGAAAGCTACGTGAGAAATGAGCGTCACGATCAAGCGCTGCACGTTGGATGGATTATTAAGGTTCAAAATGAAAACATATACAATATTGCCAACGCCAAGGGCTCTCTAATCATAAATCAGCTCCCCTGACCCCTTCATAATCATGAGATTGCCCTAAAGAGCAGGAGATTTTACATAATAATAAGTGGGAAAGGGTTTTTTGCTTTTTTAATTGGCCTGCTGGTTTTCTGAGCCCGCAGTGGTTCCATTTCCAAAGTTGTCTTGGCCAGTTAAAGGATTTTATTTGGTTTGGGTGGAATTGGTTTGGTTTTGCTTTGTGAGATTGTGCTTTAGGAAAAAAAAATAGACTGGAAAAAATAAAGAAAGGAAAAGAAAATATGGTCGCTTCTTTGGCAACAGAAAACTTGCGATTTGGGAAGAGCCAAGTGCTAGAAATCAGCATCAAATTATATTCTGTAAAATCTGCATCAAATTCTATTCTGTAAAATTATATTCTGTAAAATCTGCATCAAATTCTATTCTATATCAAATTCTGCATCAAATTCTATTCTGTAAAATTATATTCTGTAAAATCTGCCCCAAATTATATTCAATATCAAATTCTGCATCAAATTATATTCTGTAAAATTATATTCTGTAAAATCTGCATCAAATTATATTCTATATCAAATTCTGCATCAAATTCTATTCTGTAAAATTGTATTCTGTAAAATCTGCCCCAAATTATATTCAGTATCAAATTCTGCATCAAATTCTATTCTGTAAAATTATATTCTGTAAAATCTGCCCCAAATTATATTCAATATCAAATTCTGCATCAAATTCTATTCTGTAAAATTATATTCTGTAAAATCTGCATCAAATTCTATTCTATATCACATTCTGCATCAAATTATATTCTGTAAAATAATATTCTGTAAAATCTGCATCAAATTATATTCAATATCAAATTCTGCATCAAATTCTATTCTGTAAAATTATATTCTGTAAAATCTGCCCCAAATTATATTCAATATCAAATTCTGCATCAAATTATATTCTGTAAAATTATATTCTGTAAAATCTGCATCAAATTCTATTCTATATCACATTCTGCATCAAATTATATTCTGTAAAATAATATTCTGTAAAATCTGCATCAAATTCTATTCAATATCAAATTCTGCATCAAATTCTATTCTGTAAAATTATATTCTGTAAAATCTGCCCCAAATTATATTCAATATCAAATTCTGCATCAAATTATATTCTGTAAAATTATATTCTGTAAAATCTGCATCAAATTCTATTCAATATCAAATTCTGCATCAAATTCTATTCTGTAAAATAATATTCTGTAAAATCTGCATCAAATTATATTCAATATCAAATTCTGCATCAAATTCTATTCTGTAAAATTATATTCTGTAAAATCTGCCCCAAATTATATTCAATATCAAATTCTGCATCAAATTATATTCTGTAAAATTATATTCTGTAAAATCTGCATCAAATTCTATTCAATATCAAATTCTGCATCAAATTCTATTCTGTAAAATTATATTCTGTAAAATCTGCATCAAATTCTATTCTGTAAAATTATATTCCGTAAAAAAAAAGATGATTTTATTGGAGGCCCCAGGACAGGGTCCCGGGCCCTGCCCTCCCAGTGGCCATGGTGGCCACGGGGCTCATCAATCCCAGTTCCTGAGTGCCCCATAAACCCCAGTGCCCTCAGAAGAGAGGGAAAATGGAAATGACTCCTCTCCTTCACGGAGGTCTCGTGGCCTTAAAACTTAATAGTCTCTCAAATGCCGTAATGCAAGAGGGGACTTTTATGGACTCGACCAGGGATAATATTATTAAGGTGTGTTATTATATTAATTCCTATATTTCATGACATGGGGAGGGGGGGAGAGGGGGGGAAGGATAAAACCTTTCCCTGGGGAGCTCTGGGGTGGGTTATCCCTCGCCAGGGATGCTCAGAGTGGTCACAGAGGCTGATGGGGCAGCACGAGGCCTGGCCAAGCTCGGTGGTTTGCCAGAGGTTGGTGGTTGATAATTGCTGCCCCGAGATGTGCAGGATGTCTCTGCTTCGGCTGAAGAACGAGTCAGAGCTCTTCACTTTTCGGTCTTGAGGTTGTTTATTAATTCTTATCTATAAAATTTTCTTTGTGCCCAGCCGAGGTCTGCTCAGCAGGGCAGCCACAGGCACTCTGTTGTCCTTTTATACTACAAACTACATATAACATATTTACACTTAATCCCCAATACCTATCACCTGTGTTAGACAGTGAGCTTCTACTCTAAACCAATCCCAAAGTGCCAACATCACAGCAGAAAATGGAGAAGAAGAAGAAGAAAGGCTGGACACACTCAAGTTCCTCCATCTTGTCCCCATAACCCCCCATACCAAAAATCCTAAAATCTACATTTTCACTCTTTATAATACAAACTACGTATAACATATTTACATTTAATTCCCAATACCTATCACCTGTGTTAGACAGTGAACTTCTACTCTAAACCAATCCCAAAGTGCCAACATCACTGCAGAAAATGGAGAACAAGAAGAAGGAGAAAGGCTGGACATGCCCAAGTTCCTCCATCTTGTCCCCATAATCCCCATACCAAAAGTCCTTAAATCGACCTTTTCACCCTGTGGTAATTTTATTATTATGCTATTCAAACTTCTGTGACTTTCAGGTCCTCGTACAAAGTTGGCAACTTGCTGCAAAGGTCAAAATCAAACCTGCAGGTGTTCTGGGCTGTGTGCCAGGGTCTCCGATCCCCCTGGAGGGGTGCACTGAGTTCCGACACCAGGGGGGACAGCAAATGTCCAGGGATTTCCTTCCCAGTCCCACCAGAAATCTCCATCCCCTCAGCTCCTTCTCCTCCCAAACAAGTGCCGCACCGTTGCTCCCTTGCCTAACCCCACCTCTTCCTCCTGCCTTCCCCATTTCCATTTCCCATCTTCTTTTTCCCTCCTTCTGCTTCTCTTCCCTGGCCAAGCCCAAGCTCCTGCTGGGATTTTGGAGCCCAGCCACTGCCCAGCTCTCACCGTGTGTGGGCAACCCCAAGCAAACAGCGTGTAAATAAAATCCCCCCACCCCGTCTCACGCACATTTTCCCCATTACCTCCCCTAATACTGTCTTGAGTTCAATGTTGCTTTTTGTCTCTCCCAAACCCCTCCTCCTCCTCCTCCCTGCAATTTATTCCAGCTGTGCAAACCTGGCTGCTGTGCCCGCTGCCCCACGGGCGGGGTGGGTGAGTGGCAGCAGGAGAAGCCCCTCAGAGCCCTGTGGATAATGGATCCCACATGTAAAGCTAAATATCGACCTTCTTTTCTTTTTTAAAATCACAGAATTTTAATTTTTTTTAATTTTTTGCAGGATCTGTGGTGCGCAGGGATTCAACTGCCCAGGGATTCAACTGTCCCATCCAGACACTCAAAGCCACCACCTCATTTTCCTCTGCAGGAAAACCTGGGATTCGCCTCCACGAGCTGGGAAAGGCTTTTTTTAAATCACAGAATCTTAATTTTTTTAATTTTTAAAATTAAAAAATATCAACCTTTTTTTCTTTTTTTAATCGCAGAATTTTAGTTTTTTATAATTTTAATTTTTTAAAATTTTTTGCAGAATCTGTGGTGCGCAGGAATTCAACTGCCCAGGGATTACTGTCCATAACCACCTCATTTTCTCTGCAGGAAAATGGTTACCTCCACATGGTTTTTTAATCACATTTTATTTTTATTTTAATATATTTTTTTTTTTTTTTTTTAATATTTTAAAATTTAGATTTGGCAGATTCAACTGCCCAGGGATTCAACTGTCCCATCCAGACACTCAAAGCCACCACCTCATTTTCCTCTGCAGGAAAACCTGGGATTCACCTCCACAAGCTGGGAAAGGCTTTTTTTTAATCACAGAATTTTAAGTTTTAGAAATTTTTTAAATTAAAAAATATCAACCTTTTTTTCTTTTTTTAATCGCAGAATTTAATTTTTTTTTTATTTTAATTTTTAAAAATTTTTTGCGGGATCTGTGGTGCGCAGGGATTCAACTGCCATGGGATTCAACTGTCCCATCCCCACGTTCAAAGCCACCACCTCATTTTCCTCATCAGGAAAACCTCCATGAGCTGGGAAAGGCACCCAGGAGCTGTCCCATCCCAGCTGGATGCACCAAACAGCTCAGATCCAACGTTTTTGGATCCCTGGGCGGCTGCTGGAGACAAACCCAGAGTAAACCCCGTGCATTATTCCCATCCCACAGCGCTGCATTATCCACAACCCATCCTTGTGCTGCGCATAAAGAGCTCAGAGCACCAAATCCTCCCATCTCAATGTTGTTTTATTTCCTTTTTTTTCTTTTTTTTTTTTTTTTTTTTAATAAATACACATCCAGTTTTCTGCCAGAGCCAGCAGAGTTTGGGGCCAGCGCCGTGTGTCTGTCACCCAGAGTGACACCCAGGGGACAGGAGAGCCCCAGCCCTGGGGATGGAGGGGGAAGAGCCTCACTAAACCCTTAAAGACCACTTGATTTAGCAGGAGGCTTTAGCTAAGCACTGGCTCCTGCTGGGCTATTTTTCCTGGTTTCCCTGTGGTCTCAAAGAGAGGAATTCCCATCAGGAATTCCTGCCAGAGCTCGGGAAGCGGGGAGAGAGGTGGGCTCGTGGCTTTCGGGAGGCTTTGGGGCACAAGCGGGACATTCTCGTCGTCCCTTTGCCATCCTCAGTGTGGCCTCGGGTCTCCCTGGGGGTCACATCTGTCTGACACGTGGCCTGGCCTGGTTTTAGGCTGATGAGGGTTTCCAGATGCCACTTTTCCCACTTTTCCCATTTTTCCGCCCCAGGCAGCTTCTCCTTGCCCAGCCCGTGCCACCACCCACACCTGGCAGCAGAAAAAACCCGCTCCACATCCCCCTGGTGACACCAGCCCAGCCTGGAGATCCAGAGAAATAAACTCACTGAGGGTCCCCATCCAAAATTAACATCCACTGGCTCTTCCACCTCCTGGAAAATCCAAATCCACCAAGTGCAGGCAGCATTTTGTGACATCCACGCGTCTCTGTCACCCCCAGAACAGAGCTGAGCTCTGCCCAAAAAACAAATCTGGCTCATCAGTCACCCCCCAATCTTCTCCCCTGTCTCTCGCCTTCTATCAGGGCTGCAAATGAAAAAAAAAACCAAACAAGAATTGGAGGAGCAGAATATGGGTGAGCTCCATCCCACCATGAAGAGCTGATGAACCTCTGCTTTTAAATTTGATTTTAGAAGAGCAGGAGGCTGTAAAACGAATAAATGGGAGCTGCTGTCCTGTCCCTGAGGCAGAGCAGAGGACTGGGACTGCTGCATTCCCTAAAAGAAAGATCCTGGCTCCTCCAGAGGGAACATCTGCTCCATAAATGTTGTCTCCCACTTGATGGAACCCGCTGGGAAAGGTGTGGATTTGTTCCAGATGGGGAGCCCTGCTCTGAATTGAACCCAAAATCTGAGCTCTGGGCCCTGCAGGAGGCAAAGCCAAAAATCAGAGCGCAAGGGGAAGGGGCAGGGATGAAGCGCCAGCTCCTGCTCCTCCCTGCCTCCTGTGCCAGCTCCTGCTCTCCTGATCCCTCTCCCTGCTCAGGATGGGGTGCTGAGATCCCCTCGTGGGACATTCCTGGTCCTTCCAAAGGGTGAAACATTGCAGAGCACGATGGAAATGCCCCTGCCCTGAGAACGGCTAAACCCCAAAGGCTGGGAGATGGGGAACAGCGACAGGACACTGGGATGGAGCAGGGCAGGAGCTGCCTGGTAATTCCTGGGCTGTGTCCTTGTGGGACACAAAGGTGGGGAGAAGAAAGGGGAGGAAAGGGCCTGGATTTCCCCCAGATGTGCGGCGGGCCCAGATGATTGATGGCGTCTGTCTCTCGCTTTATTAAACTTGCGCAGCCCCGTTCAGCCAGGGATTTGCAAGAGGCTTAATGAGCATTAGGGAGGAATCTCCTGGCAGGACAGGCAGATTTCAGGGGGTTTGCTGAGCCACTGGCAGGAAATGTCCTGCAGGACAGGGCCAGGGACCCCCCGAACTCAGAGCTGTGCCCGCGGCGCTGGTGTCACCTCACCCTGGGGACACCGGGGGTGGCAGAGGGCAGGGCTGGTGCTGGGTGAGCAGAGCACACCTCTGTGCACTGCCAGGCTGGGGTTCTGGCAGGAATGGGTGTCAGCATGTGCTGCCTGCAGCCTGTGCCAGGCTCAGAGCTCTGATGGGAACATCCTGAGTGACAGATCGCCGGCGTGCTCGGGGACAAGTGTGACAGTCCCTTTCCGTGGGGACCAAAGGGTTTTTGAGAGACTGAGGGTCTGTCCTGGCCTGTGCCAGCCCTCTCCTGTGCAGCCTTTTCTTCCCCTCCTCCCCTTGGATAAGGAATTTCGGGATGCCAAAGCCCGTGTCAGACACCTGCTATTCCTACAAAGTGTGGCAAATAGAATCCTAAATATTTAATATTTATTATAATATTTATATAAACACAAATATTTCTATAAACACAAATATTTCTATAAACATACGTATTTATAATCATATAAAATTAATTTCAATAAAATAAAAATAATCCCAAATGTATCTGATATGTATGCACGTCTGTGGGCAGGCTGACAAACTTTTCACCAAATATTTGCGAATTCTGATGAAACAGAAAAGTTTCTGAGCTGCAGGAGAACAGGCTGCCTTCTCTCCCTGCGAGCCCTCACCCAGAAAAACAGGATATTCCCAACGGGCTGTGCTTGGGAGGGCCCAGGTGGAGGGAAAGGCAGGGAAAGGTTCCCTTTCCTCTGCCCCAAGCGCTGGGAACACGCAGCTCGCTCCTCCCAGCCCTGCAGGTCACATTCCCATCCTCCAGAGCCGTCCCTGCATCACTTCAAAGCCTTTTTGCGATGGAAGACACCCCTGGATGAGCCACAGGAAACAGTCTGCCTTTCCCTCTGCCGATCTCTCCTCTAATCCCTCACCTACGTCACTCCCAGCTCCATCCGCAGCCTCCACCCTGGGCACGTCACCGTCACAAGTCCCTGCACAAACTCCGGCCTCTGACGCACGAGCAGCACTTTCAGATGGGAGCACTTGGCTTTCTTCGCATCCAAATCCCGATTTTTCACTTCGTGGGGTTTGGGGTTGTTGTTTTTTGTTTTTTTTTGAACCCTCTGCCACGCCAGCTCGAGGCTTTAGTTTGTGCTTTAAAAGCGAGGCTGCTGAAGGCGCTGCTGCCACAGGGCTTGGGCTAAAGGGTTCTCTGACAGCTTTAAAACGATAAAGAAAGGGGATCTGGGGAGAAAGTGGATCCCTGTGAATCCTGGCTGTGCCCAGGGAGGTGATTCCCTCCAAACCCTGCAGTTCAGCCCAGCCCCACTCAGAACATGCCCTCTGGCCTCCCATCCCTGCTTCCTCCCGCAGCCTCACTCTCCCTCCTTCCCCCGAGCCTCCCCTCCTCTCCTGCCTCCTCCTCCGCTTGTTTTTCTTATTTTAATTTTTCCCCCCTTTTTTTTTTTTTTTTTGGCAGGGAGTTTTTTTTTTTTTTTTTTTTTTTTGCGGTGCCTCTCTTTGTCAGAATTAGTCAGGGCTGAACTGCCTGCGCTCCCCAAGGAGACCCCATTTCACCCTGCCTAAAGTTCACCGCCTTGTCAAACCGAGCTAATCTCCTGCCGGGGAAGGAAAAAGGCTCATTTCAAACTGCTGCACACTCGGGGAGAGCCTGGGGGGAGGGAGGAGGTCTTCCTGGCTCCAGCCTGAAAAGACCCCGGACAATAATACCCCTTTTGTTCTAGGACAGTGGGAGGGGGCTCGGCCGTAGGAATGAAAGATGGGGGATATTAAAGGAGCAGGTGAAAGACATGAGTCTTCAACAGGCCCAGATAAGAGCCGACCCCCTTCTAATCTGGCTGGGAGCTTATTATCTCCCTGCCACAGTCATTACCATTAATATTAAATATGAAAAAAAAAAAAAGAAAACTGCACGCCAGACAACAACCCCAAAGAGGCGGCTTTGAGGCAGTGGTGGTGGAGGGACTGCCAGAGCTTGGGCCAGGCCCAGGAGGGGAGGCCTGGGATCCTCAGGGATGCTCCAGCCTGCTCTGCCTCGGAGTGTCCCTTTGATGCCAAAAGTGGCTGAGCCAGAGGCTCTTTTGAGTAAAAAACAACAAAATCGGGCGTTCTGGGCAAGTGCAGAGTCTGAACAGCCCAGCCCAGTGAGGGAAGGAGGTGCAGGGCAAAGCTGGCCCAGGGCAGCTCTCACTCCCTGTCCCCTGTCTGTCACCAAGGGCTGCCCAGTCCCCGCTGTGTCACCTCCTGGCCATGGCAAGGTGGCCCCGAGCCCACCGTGCATCCCCTGGGCTGAGTCTCTGAGCGTCCCCCAGCTCTGTCCCTGCCACAGGTGGCCCTGGGGAGAGCCCTTTGGCGGCTCTTTGTGCCCTGTGTGTGTCTGGGAAGGTTTCCTTTGTTCCAGGAGCTCTCGGGGCGGGGATGCTCGGAGCTGTTTGCTCAGCGCTCGCCCCAGCAGCCCCTCGGCCTCGGTAAATAGCAGCGAGCCCCGCTGCCTGCAGCAGTCCTGGCTGAGCAGCAGAGGCACAAATTCCCTTCCCAGCACCCAGAGAGGAGCTTCCAGCTCAGCACAGCGCTTGGCTCTGCTGGACACCCACAGATCCCGTTTCTGATGCGTCTTGTCCGTGCAGGAAAAGGGGTGGATTTGGGATTTGGGGGTTCCCTTCTGTGCCAGCCCATGGAGTGATGCTCCCAAACTTCCTCAGGGGGACCCCCGGGCAAGGGGAGCTGAGGTTGGGCAGCAGCGCTGGGCTCTTGGGGCTTTATCAACCACGATGGGGCAGGAGGGACTGAGGGGAAAAGGAGGGAAAGAGCTCCGGCTCTGGGCTTCCCTCATCCTTCCCGTGCTTTCTTCCCAGAGTTTACCTCCCTAGGAGAGGGATTGATGGGTTATTTGGGGAGGGAGTTGTGGGGCACAACCCCCTGAAGGTGCAGTGTAAAAGGATTGGGGTCAAGCTCCCCTCTGGAGAAACCCGGGAAGGCGGGAATGGGCCGGGATGGGAATGGGAACAGGGAAGGGAATGGGAACAGGGAATGGGGATGGGAATGGGAATGGGATGGGATGGGATGGGATGGGATGGGATGGGATGGGATGGGGATGGGGATGGAAACAGGAACAGGAATGGGAATGGGAATGGGAATGGGAATGGAAATGGAAATGGGAACAGGAATGGGAGTGGAAATGGGAATGGGGATGGGCATGGGAACAGGGATGGATATGGGAATGGGAATAAGGATGGGATGGGAATGGGAGTGGGAACAGGGATGGGAATGGGAATAAGAACGGGAATGGGAATGGGAATGGGATGGGATGGGATGGGAATGGGAATGGGAATGGAAACAGGAACGGAAACAGGAACGGGAATGGGAATGGGAATGGGAATGGAGGAATCACCCATCCTTCCAATTGCCCACTCCCGTTTTTCCAAGCTCCATCCATTCTTTTTTCTGCTCAACCAGCCTGGATTAGATTAGATGAGATTAGATAAGCAGCTACTTATCTAATCAGGGATGGATGAGTGTGCCAGACAAGGAATGTGGCGTTCCAGGAGAAACCAGGAATCCTTTGGGCATCTCCCACCTCAAAGGGCTTTTTTTTCCTCTGCTGATCTCAAAGCTCTCAGCTCATTATTTAATTAATTCTCTTCTAAAAACCAGTTTTAAGTCTTGAGACAAGGCTTTCACACACACACACACGCAAGAAACCACATCAAGTGCAGGGAACCAGACAGCCCCAAAAATAACCCCAATTCTCAGGGCTGCTTCCACGTCCAGGCAGTTCCGGAGATGTTGCTTATTCTGGTCTTAACAAATATTAATTAAACCTCCGAGGAGGGATGTTTTGTTGTCTCTTTTGCTCTTGACACAACAAAAATAAGCTGAAGAAGCTCCAAGAGCAGCAGAGAATTGTGTTTGCTCAATATGGGCGAATTCCCTGCTCCAGCTGGGTTTTCTGGGAGGTTTTCCCCTCCTCTCCTATCGCAGCAGTGGAAATTTCAACAGAAAAAAATGGGGGTTTGCGCCTTAATTTTAAATAAAATCAGGCTGGGACAACCCACCCTTTTCATGGGAGCCCAAAATTCCTCAATTTTTTGGGTGAAACGGCTCCAGAGGCCAAAATTTTGCAGTTTGGGCTGATGGATCCATGGGAATGCTCGGGATCCTGGAGCTGCCGGGGGATGGGATGAGCTGTGGTTGGGGTTATCATCACCAGCCCCCAAACAGGGCTGGTGGGAAGGAAGAGCCTTGCCCAAGGACGGGGAAATCTGTGAAAAATTCACTGTGGGAATTGCAGGAGAACACATTTGCACCGCAATGAGGGAGGAAATGGGGGTTTCTCTGCTGGAAGTGGGAGTTTTTCTCCAGGGAAAATGAGGGATCACCCCCAGGGATCCTCCAAAATGAGTGAATCATCCCTGGATTTCCCATTTTTTGGAAGCGAAGGGCATCCCCAGCCCTGGTGTAGTTTGGTTTTCCATGGAAAATTGAGTTATTGCTGGAGAAAAAGGCACGGGGATATGTGGGGAGGAAGGGAAAGGGTGTAAATCCCAGCAGCACTGGATCTCTTCTCAATTTGGGGCAGGTCGGGTGAAAATTGGGAAAGAATTCAGAGGGTTCCCCATGTGGTTGTGGGCGCCCAGGGGTGCTGGGCCAAATTTTCCAAAAGGAAAATGCAAAAGGAAAAAAAAAAATTAGGGCGGAAATCCAGAGAGGGAGGGAAAGTGAAATTAAATAAAAGAACAGGATTAAAACAAAACAGAAATAAAAGAAATAAAGGAGAAGAAACTTTCCTAAAATGGCGCAAAAGGAGAAGGAGTTTCACAAAGTGACACTTAATTCCAGGCTTTTCCTTTGCCTTTTCCACCTCGGAAGCATGAAAGCAGCTAAATTAGCAAAACAGAAGTAAACTGTTGACTGCTTCATTGCAGGATTAAGTGTGATAAATGGAGGTTTTGTTCAGCCTCTGTCCAGATGTTGTGTCTACGCTGGGTGTTTTTTCTTCCTTTTTTTTTCCTTCTTCTCCTCCTTTTTTTTAAATTTTTTTTTTTTTTTACATTCTTGGCCCCAATCCCATATATATTTTGGATACTGCAGGGAGTATATAATATCATTGGAAAATGATGTGGTCTGGTAACCTTTTAAATAACATTTCCTCCCTCCTCTCTTTTCTAATAGTTTGTTTTTCTTTCCATGTTTGCCTTTTATTGGGGGGAAATTTTGCTTGGAAATTAATGAGGCCAAGGCTTGAAAACAAACCAAACAAACAACCCCCTAAAAAGCAAGAAACACCCCAAACCTCACTATTTCCCCTCTCCATTTAGGGGGGGAAAAAAGAGTTAAGGGATTTGTAAGGGCACAGGCCAAGGATGTGTTTGGGACTTTTTTTTTTCTCTGTCTAGAAAACCTTCCTGATTATTTTTTAACATTCCCAGTGCACTCAGCCCAGGAGCCAGGCTGGGCTTGGGGCAGCACTTTCAGTTCCTTGCTCTGTTTGTATTATTGGAGCCCCAGACCCCAAAAGCACAAATTTTTTTTGGCCTTGTTTTCCATGGATCAGAAGTACCTGTCACTCCTGGAAGTGCTGGATTGGCCTTTCCTGAATTTTCCCAGCATCCAGACCCCCAGTTTTGGTGGTTTTGGGGGTTTTGGGGGTGACAGTGGCCAGGACAGATCCCAGGTGAGGTTCCCAACCCCGTCCCCACAGCCAGGCACCATTCCCTGGGATTTTAGGATTTTATCACCCCCTCCAAAAATAGAAGAACTTCTTTTTAACATCCCAAATGTTTTGGAAATGGCCAGGGGCTGCCAGCAGCGGGTTCAGTGCTCCAGCTCTGTGCTTCCCTCATCCTTCCCATGCTCCCTGTAGGTTTTTTGGTTTTTTTTCCAGAGTCTACCTTAAAATCCCATCCTGCTGCTGGCTGAGCCTCCCTTGGCTCGGGAGCCGCTGGGAGAGGAGCCCAGCCCAGGCTAAAATTGCTCTGTTGAGTCACCAAGAGCCGGCAGGGCCAGGGCAGGCACTCCTGGCAGGGCAGGGACTGCAGAATTTGGGGTCTCACCCCCCTGCAGGGTGGGGAGAGGAGAATTTGGGGTCTGACCCACCAGTGGGGTTTGGGGTCTGACCCACTGGTTGGGTGAGGAAAGGAGAGTTTGGGGTCTCATCCCATGGCAGAGTGAGGAAGGGAGAATTTGGGGTCTGACCCACCAGTAGGGTGGGGAGAGGAGATTTTGGGTTCTCACCCACAGCTGGGTGAGGAAAGGAATATTTGGGGTCTCACCCACAGCTGGGTGAGGAAAGGATGGGGAATATCCTTATGGAAATGCCATGGGATTGGTCAGCATGGATGGGGAAATGGGGAATATCCCTATGGAAATACCAGGGGAATGGCCAGCATGGAATGGGGAATGTCCATGTGGAAATGCCAGGGGAATGGCCAGCATGGATGGGGAATATCCATGTGGAAATGCCAGGGGAATGGCCAGCAGGAATGGGGAATGTCCATGTGGAAATGCCATGGGAATGGCCAGATGGATGGGGAATATCCATGTGGAAATGCCAGGGGAATGGCCAGCAGGAATGGGGAATGTCCATGTGGAAATGCCATGGGAATGGCCAGCATGGAAAGGGAACATCCTTGTGGAAACACCATGGGAATGGCCAGCAGGAATGGGAAATATCCATGTGGAAACGCCATGGGAATGGCCAGCATGGAAAGGGAATATCCATGTGGAAATGCCAGGGGAATGGCCAGCATGGATGGGGAATATCCCTGTGGAAATGCCAGGGGAATGGCCAGCATGGATGGGAAATATCCCTGTGGAAATGCCGTGGGAATGGCCAGCATGCAAACCCCCCATGGACGCTGCCCCTTGTTGAGGAGCAGTGCCCCCGTTACCACCAGGCTGTCCTGGCACTGCTCACCCCAGGCTGCAAACCCCCACCCTGGCACGCCCCTGTGCCCTGAGCACTCTGTTTTTTCCACGGGGACACAAAACAAACCCCCGGAGCAATCCAGAAGAAATCCAGGTGAGAATTCCAGCAGATAAAGCCGCGGCCGCTCCCGGCCGTAAACACCTCGGAAAGCCGCTCGCAATTTTTCTCCCCACCATCACCTCCCTGCCTCCCCTCCTCTCCCTCTCCTTCCTCCCCCCTCTCTCTCTCTCTCTGTTAAGGTAGCAGCGTGGGAGCTCTGCCAAAACGCTGCGGTCCCGTGGGGAAGCTTTGCTCTCACTGAAAGAGCCCCTGCGCCTGCCAGCCCAATTAAAACAACGTGCAAGGAAAGCAGCATCTGGAATTGCGCTGCTCTCACAGCCAAGTCACAATTGTTTAGTCTGAAAGTCGGTTCAGGGAGAGCGGGGCTGGCGGGAGAGCAGTGGCCCCCACATCTGGATTTGCGGCTAGACAGCCTCTTTGGCTGCAGGCCTGTGTGCATGTGCATTTTTAACTTTAGGATATGCTGACAAGTTAAGAAGTCAGAAAGTCAGTCACAGTAACAGCCTCCGCGGCCCCTTCCTCCCTCCGCCCCTTTCTAACACACACACGCAGTTGACTAAATACAATTTTCTGACATCCTTTCATCTGGAGAGAGTTTCTTCCCGTTCCAGCCTGCAGCCCGGGTCCCCGATGAGTTATTTGAGCTGAGCCAACACATGTGAACAAAAAGGCTTCTCTTCGCTCCGTGCTCGGGGGCCCGGCGGCTCTGCCCCCGTTCCACCACCCCTGGGGACAGGGGACAGGGGACAGCCTGCCCCTCACGGCAGCCCTGGGGGTGTCAGAGTGGCTCCAGCCCAAAGGGGAGGGTGGGGGCAGCCAAAAAAATGAGCTGCTGAGCCCCCCCCGGCGTTGTGCCTTGCTTGGGTCAAAGATTTTGCTTGGATTTCTTTTTTTCTTCCGAGCCGTGGCGAGGCTGAGGTGTTGAGGTGTTGGTCATTCATTCAGAGGGTTGGTCATTCATTTCTTAGGCAAAATCTCCCCCCAAAAATGACAGAGAGGGCCGGTCTGAGCTTTTGTAGGCGCAGCTCATGGTCGCACTGCCATGCCCAGCTTGAGCTGGTTCACTCAGTGCCCAGAAATCGCCCACTGTGGGCATTTTTGCTGTGCCAGGGGAAAGAGCATGCAGGAGGATACCCAGGTGCCACCGAGGCAGCCACATGCACCGGGTGAGCCCTGCTGACCAAAGCACTGCCAGGAGAGCATCGGGGTGGGCGCAAATCCCACCCTCCTGCAGGACCCAGAGCTTCAGAGAAAGCCCTTTTGTCATGAGCAGCTTCCCCCGAGCTGCCAGGAACTCCTGGGAGCCCGAGGTGCGCCTGGCTCCTGCTTTGTCCCTCCTGCCGTGGCCGTTGGCACCGTGGGCAAAGCACTGAGATGGGATAAAACCAGGGACAGTTTCAGGCTGGTGCCACCCAGAGCCGCTCTGGGCTCGGCTCTCAGACCCAGGGGACCCTCACAGAGGCTGCTGCACATCACGGCCATGAGCTCTCAGAAGCGGCCACCGATTTGGGGCAGGGTTTGGCACAGAGATCCCAAGCACCCCACGCTCGTGGATCCCACGGTGAAACACCAACCACCCCATTAAAACAAACACCGTAAATCCAAGCTCTGAAAAGCCTGGGGGCGACACTCCAAGCTTTTCCCTCTGAGAAAGCAACATTTTGCTTTTTTCCCTTTGGTTTACACCTGGAACTGAGCTTATCCTGCCCCTCACCCCAATGTCAGACCTTTGCTCAGCCCAGATCCCAGAGTGGGGCTGCTCCCTGTGCTGGGGGGGATTCCTGGGGATGCCCGGAGCCCCCGGGATGGATTTGGGGTGTTGTGCCCCGGTGGGATGGGCTGCTCGGGTTCCAGCTGCCTCCCCAGGTGTCCCTGCTCCTGCCCCCTGTGTGCAGGGCCGTCGCCACCAAACTGGTTTAGCAGCTCTGAGCTCTGTTGTTTCGAAAGGCTCCCAAATACGTGTTGCTCGTGTTGCTCTCGGAGTTCTCCTGGATAAATAAATACCGGCATTTCTGCCCCGACCTTTGCTCTCCGGCCGGGTTTCTCCTAAATGCAGAGCACACAAAACCCCTGAGAAGCCTGAACAGCCCCGTTTCCACGTGCTGACACGTCTGGGAACTCTCTTCCTCATCCTCCCCATCCTCCTCCTCACAACCCCAGAGCTTGGGCTCACCAGAGACCCAGAAGCTTCTGCGCTTCTCCCGCCCGGAGCGTGGAGGGGCCGGGGAGGGGATGGAAAAGCTGTGCCATCAATGCCAGCATTCACAAATCCCATGTGGGGCCTCCAGCTCCTTCCAAACCACTGGGAAGCCAGGCCACGGTGCTGCAGTGGCTCTCCAGGATGAATCTGTTGGGGTTTTCCTTTACGGCCTCTCACTTTGCAGGGCGGCAAGGTCACATCTCCCAGGGTGGCAGGGTGGCTTTTGCAATTGTGTCACGAGTCTCGTGGTGGCTTGCTGTTTACTCTGAAACCTGTCCCGTGGCTTTGTTCCTGCTGAAACCCTGGGAGATCAGGCAGCCAGGGAGCCCCAGAGGAGAAAAAAATATTCACATGGCAGTAAAAGGAAACAAAACCTTCCAGCAGCCCAGGCCTGATTGCAAACTCCTCCTGCAGAGCCCGATGCGGAGCTTGCTGATTTTTGGGGATGCAAGAGCAGCCCCTCGTCCTCTGGCTGGGTGAGGGACAACGAGAGGATTGGAATTGGGAGTCAGAGCTCAAGGGGATTGGATTTGGAAGCCAGAGCTCGAGGGGATTGGATTTGGAAGCCAGAACTCAGCATCCTGTGGTGCTGTTGGAAGCAGGGCCCTGCCATCGACAGCTCCCTGATTGAGGGCTGGGTAAACTCGCCTTGTTTACCGACGTGGGTGTCACGGTGACAACAAACAGGTCCCTGCCTGAGTGTGTCATCAGCCAGGGAGGACGGTAAACAAGGAATGACACGTACTGCTGCAGAGCTGCTGGCAGCAGGGAGCAGATTCCTGCTTGGCACGGCACGGGAGCACCTCAAGGGCTCAGTCACTGCCTGGGAAAACACTGCACAAGCGGCATAAACCGCTTGGAAAAAGGGATATTTTACCCTGTCTCTAGGTTCAGGGTGTTTGGGGCAGGGACTGTCTTTATTCCAAGTTTTCCTGGTAATTGTGGCAGGGCTGCCAAGAGAGATCTGTGTGGGCACAACCTGGGCTGGGGCAAAGCGCCCCGGGCAGAGCCAGGGGTGATTTCCAAGCACTGAGGGCAAATGTTCTCCCCACTGCATGGCTCAGCTCCTCCACGAGCTCTTTCAGTCTGTTCTCCCATTTTTCCAGCTGATACTGGAGTCAGAAACAGCTTCCCCAAAGTGGGAGCATCTTGCGCTTAAACTCTGGTCCAATTCCTCCCAAAATGTCCCTGAGCTCATCATTTTCCTCTGCCTCAGGCTCCCAACCTGTGAATGGGGCTGAAAATGCACCGAGACGGGAAAAAGTGCCTGGGATGTGTGTCCTCATCTTCATCTCATCCTCATTTCATCCTCATCATCATCTCATCCTCATCTCATCCTCATCTCATTCTCATCCTTATCCTCATCTTCATCTCATCCTCATCTCATCCTTATCCTTGTCTCATCCTCATCCTTGTCTCATCCTCATCCTCATCTCATCCTTATCTTCATCATATCCTCATCTCATCCTCACCCTCATCCTCATCCTCATCCTCATCCTCATCCTCATCCTCATCCTCATCCTCATCCTCATCCTCATCCTCATCCTCATCCTCATCCTCATCCTCATCTCATTCTCATCATCTCATCTTCATCCTCATCCTTCATCTCATCCTTATCCTCATCTCATCCTCAGCCTCATCTCATCTTCATCCTCATTCTCATCCTCATCTCATCCTTATCTTCATCTCATCCTCACCCTCATCCTGGCTGCTCTGGCTCCAATGTCCCTCAGCTTTTTTCCCCAGTGTTTCGTGGCACCTGCTCAGTGACCCAGCTGGAGTGACAGTGACACGTCCATGGAATGCTGAGCTGGCTGTCAGGCAGGGCTGAGGAAAAAATACAGAGTTTCAGGTGGCCCCGCAGCGATCACTGGGATGAAAAATGTCACGGGAATAATGTCCGTGGTGGGACAGCAACTCGGAATACTGGAGCCACAGACGTGCTGCACAGATGTGGAGTTTCAGGAAGGATTTCTCCATGGAAAGGGTGCTCAGGCTTTGGAAGAGGAAGGTTTGGAGTTGCCATCCCTGGAGGTGTCCAAGGAATGCTCTGGGTGGGGATCAGGCACAGCTTGGACCCAGTGATCCTGGAGAGCTTCTCTAGCCTCAGTGATCCCAGGATTCTGTGACCCTGCCAAGGACAAAACTTCTCCTCCTCCTCCTCCCCTCCTCCCTGCCCGCTCCCCTCCACCCGTGCCACACGCACACCCCGACTTTGGGGAGTTTATTTTATATTTTCCCTCGTAAAGATTTGTGTCCGTGCTGCTCTCCTATCAAAGCCAGCAGTGGCCCCTCGGATAAACATGCGGTCAGAAGACAGAAAACTCCAGGCTCAAACACCGTTCCTTTCACCCAGAGCAGCATAAACTGAGAGGCTTTTAAGAAGGGCGAATGGTTTTCAGTAAATCTCTCATATCAGCAGAAACCTTTGAAAGAGTTTGTTTAAAGGCTGTGGAGATAAACAGCCCGGCCAAGTGTTTGTTTAAGATGTATGTACTCTGTGTCGACTGGTAGGCTGGTATTTATATCCAGGGAGGGGGAAAGGAGGGCTGCGAGCTTTTTTTGACCCTTTGCTGGCTCTGCCTGCGTGGGCTGGGGTGGTTCTGGAGGGGTTTGGGTGTCACAGGGTCCCTGGGTCACCGCTGGGGACAAAACCAGCGGGGCTGTGGGGTGGGTTGGGGGAGCAGTCCCGGCAGGGATGGCGGTGCCAGGCACTAAACGGGGGATGAAAGGGAGATAAATGGGAGATAAATGGCTCTGAGGGATCCTCGGGCAGGCCGTGCTGGGACCAGCCCTGCAGGGAACGGGAGGAAGGAGGGAGGAACAGCTGGGGAAGCTCAGCCCAGGGTGCCCTTGGCCGTGCAGCAGCCTGGGGTTACCTGGGCACCAGAGGCAGCACCTGAGCCCCACAGCCCCAAGGCCCTGAGCCCTGAAATCCTGTGTACCTGATCCCAATGTCCCTGATCCCAATGCCCTGATCCCAGTGTCCTGATCCCAGTGTCCCTGATCCCAGTGTCCCTGATCCCAGTGTCCCTGAGCTCCACATCCCTGAGTCCCCAAATCCTGTGTCCCTGATCCCAATGTCCCTGATCCCAGTGTCCCTGATCCCAGTGTCCCTGATCCCAATGTCCTTGATCCCAAGGCCCTGATCCCAGGCCCTGATCCCAGTGGCCCTGATCCCAGCGGATCCCAGTATCCCTGAGATCCACACTTCTGAGTCCCACGTTCCAGAGTTCCTGAGCCCCCAAATCTTGTGTACCTGATCCCAATGTCCCTGAGCCCCACAATTCTGAGCCCCAAAATCCAATGGACCTGATCGCAGTGTCCCTGATCCCAATGACCCTGATCCCAGTGTCCCTGATCCCAATGTCCCTGAGCCCCAGAATTCTGTCCCCCAAAATCCAATGTCCCTGATCCCAATGTCCCTGAGCCCCACAATTCTGAGCCTCACATTCCTGAGCTCCTGAGCCCCAAATCCTGTGTCCCTGATCCCAATGTCACTGATCCCAATGTCCCTGAGCCCCACAATTCTGAGCCCCAAAATCCAATGTCCCTGATCCCAATGTCCCCAAGCCCCACATTCTGGAAGGAAGGAAGGAAGGAAGGAAGGAAGGAAGGAAGGAAGGAAGGAAGGAAGGAAGGAAGGAAGGAAGGAAGGAAGGAAGGAAGGAAGGAAGGAAGGAAGGAAGGAAGGAAGGAAGGAAGGAAGGAAGGAAGGAAGGAAGGAAGGAAGGAAGGAAGGAAGGAAGGAAGGAAGGAAGGAAGGAAGGAAGGAAGGAAGGAAGGAAGGAAGGAAGGAAGGAAGGAGCAGGCCCTTTGTTGAGCTGCAATCTCCCTGTCAGATCCAGCAGCAGGTCAGTGTTGTGACTGACTGCCTGAGGATCGCTCCCTCAAGGCTAATTACACTAAATTCTCCTGTTGAAGGACAGCTTTCCCTGGATATGATACAAGGAACCCACTTTTTTCCCATTCACTTAAATTCATGAATTCAGCTGGGCTGTCACCGAGCGTGGAGCCGTCGGGGACTCGCAGCACTTCCAGCTCTGTGGTGAAACCCAGTGATGTGGGATGGGACAGAGCCCCCACCGTGGGGCTGCTGGGATCCACGGAGCTCCTGGTGGATGAGGAGGATGGAAAAGTGCCACACATGGAGCTGGGATTTCTCCCTTCCCATCCTTCCACCTGGGTGGCACCACCAGAGCTTCATCCCTTCCTTCCTGACACCCTGGCTGCTCCCGTGGGCTCACCCCCAGTGTCCAGGAGTCACCCATCAACAACAAACAGTTAAAAGGAAGAAAATAGGCTGGAAATATCAATGCACTTTGGTAACAATAAACCCTGCTTTTAATTTATGCTAATATGTAGGGTTGTGGTGACAGTAAGAACAAAATTACAGAGTGGCTTTCTAGCTGGTAATTATCCCTCCATTTTCGTTGCTCGGGAAGATGGACACACAATTATGCTCTCTTGCTGTATATTAATACGGATTCTTGACATCTTCAGCAGACCTGGAGCTGTCATCGGGCTTTTTGTCTACTTTAATTGAAAATTAATGGTTACTGTGTTACCACGGAAACCGTGGCAATGGACGCCAATAGCGCTCACATATCAAACAGGCACTGGTGGCATTGTCTGTCCGTGGTGACCTTGAAAGTTAAAAGAAAAACTTAAATATATAAAAAAAAAATAAAATAATAAATGGTGACAGGGGTAGGAAGGAAGGGGAAAAAAAAAAACCTCACATGGAAAAGAGAGGGTTGGGTGAATTGAGGGGAGGGGAGAAGGGGAAAGAGGGATGGGGAGGAGAACTTGGTGCCTTTGCATCTGCACCAGGAGAAAGAGGGATGAGAGAGGTGGAGTGGTGGAGAGGAGAAGGAGGCTGGAGTGTGGCACCCACCAGGATGTCTCCAGCAGCTCCAGGGATTTTTTTGGGCTCACTCAAGAGGAAGGGATGCTTGGGATGAAACCAGGGAACAGAGCGAGCAGAGGAGCCCCGAGCAGGGTGGGCAGCACGGGGAGAAAGTTCATGGGCTGTGTGGAGATAAGAGAGGGGGGGAAAGGCCAGGAAGGCAGGGAGATGGGCTGGAGGGAAAAAAAGAGCAGCTTTGCTTTGGCTGAAGCGTTGCCTGAAGGCTGCAGAGCCTGGGGATTGAAGCTGCCCCACTCTGGAGAGTGTGTGGGGCCAGGCACCGCCTCTGCCCCACAGAGACCCCAAACCCCTTCCCTCTGCAGAGATCTGAGTGTGAGGAGGGGGCTGGGGCACAGGGACCCCTCCAGCTCCTGGCGGGGCTCAGCCCCGAGCCCAGCTGAGGACTCAGCCTGCTCTGAAGAGGGTGGGACCTTTTCTCCCTGGAAAAGCAGTTTTAGGTAGGTTTGGCCATCCCCAGCATCCCACTGGGGCTGCTCCTGTCTGCCCAGCTCTCCCAGGAGAAATGTGGCAGCACCAACCCTTGGGGGGCTGCAGCCGAGGGGGGAACACCCAGAGCAGGATTTGGGGAGGGGGATTGGGGATTGCTGCAGTGCAAACACAGCAGCCCCGTTCTGGGGACAGGGGGAGCAGGGGAAAGCTGTGTCAGGGTGACAAGTGGCCTTGGGGACACTCTGGAAGCAGCCACAGGGACTGAGGCGCTCCCTGCCTGCCACAGCTCCCAGTGTCCTGGCTTTTCCTGCTCCCTTCTCACTGTCCTCGAGGTTCCCATGATCCCGGTTTTTTCCAGGCTCTGGAGCTTGGCTGCTCTGCTTTTCCTCGGGCACTAAAACCACCCTGGAGCAAAGGGGTTTGCAGTCACCACCTTGGAACCCCAGCCCGGGAGGGAGGCAGGGATGTCCTGGCCCAAAAGTGGGAATAGTTTGGTCAGGAAGTGAAACATCAACGTTTTGGAAACTCCTGGGGAAAGGCAGAGAGGTGTTCAGGGAGGAAGCAGGGATGGTCCCACGGGGCAGGGCTGGGTCTGCTCCAGGGACAGCAGGATCCCCAGTGCCTCCTCCTGAAAAAGCAAATTTAAAGGGGAAATGGGAAGGGGAAAGGGAAAGGGGGAAAGGGAAAGGGAAAAAGGAAAGGGAAAAAGGGGAAAGGGGAAAGGGGAAAGGGGAAAGGGGAAAGGGAAATGGGGAAGGGGGAAGGGAGAAGGGAGAAGGGGAAAAGAGAAAGGGAAAGGGAAAGGGAAAGGGAAAGGGAAAAAGAGGAAAGAGAAAATGGGGAAAGAGAAAATGGGAAAGGGGAAATGGGGAAGGGGAAATGGGAAAGGGGAAGGGGAAATGGGGAAGGGAAGGGGAAGGGGAAGGGGAAGGGGAAAGGGAAAGGGGGAAGGGGGAAAAGGGGAAAAAGGAAAGGGAAAAAGAGAAAGGGAAAGAGGAAGGGGAAAGGAAAATGGGGAATGGGGAAGAGGAAGGGAAAGGGGAAACAGGAAAGGGAAATGGGGAAATGGGAAGGGGGAAGAGGAAAGGAAAGGGGAAACAGGAAAGGGAGCTCCGAGGTGAACCGTGGCCTCTTTGGGAGCCTTTGAAAGCCCAGAGCTCGTCCGTGCCCGGCAAACACGAGCACAAACACAGCGGAGACACGCCTGAAAGCCAGAGCCTTTTTTCATTTCCCCTGCATCCCTGATCCCAACCTTAATCCCTGCTCTGAATCCTGTCAGCCCGGCTGTTCTAGCGCTGACATTGCTGCAGGCATCTCCGGCGCTGCCTTCCCTCAGATCTGCCTCCTCCTGGGACACCTAAAGAGGACTCGGAGATTTCTGCCCTGCTCGGTGATTCAGCCCGTGCCCTCCAGCAATGAGAGGGGTCCCGGGGGGATTGGGCAGAGGGAACGGGGCTGTGGGGCTGGGGGTGGCCGGGGATGGGGTGTGGGAGGTGGGGGATGAGGGGTCCGGACATCCCAGGGGGCAGGGAAAGGGATGGGGAGGGCAGGGAGAGGGGAATGGGGAGGGGAAATGGGAAAGGGAAATGGGGAATGTGGAAAGGGAAAGGGGAAAAGGGAATGGGAAGGGGAGAGGGGAAAGGGAAAAGGGAAAAAAGGGGGGGAAAGGGAAAGGGAAAGGGGAAAGGGAAAGGGGAAAGAGGAAATGGGAAATGGGAAAGGGGAAAAGGAAAGGGAAAGGGAAAGAGAAAAGGGGAAAAAGAAAAGGGGAAAAAGGAAGGGGAAAGGGGAAGGGGAAAGGGAAAAGGGGAAAGGGGAAAAGGAAGGAAAAAGGGAAAAAAGGGGGAAAAGGGAAAGGGGAAAGGGAAAATGGGAAAGGGAAAAGAGGAAAGGGAAAGGGAAAGGGAAAAGGGGAAAGGGGAAAGAGGAAAGGGAAAAGGGGAAAAGGGGAAAAGGGGAAAGGAAAAGGGGAAGGGGGAAAGGGCGCTGCTGCTTGTGCTGGTGCTGGTGCCCAGGGGGCAAACCCGTCCCCCCAGGGCTCTGTGTTGCCAGATTCGCTGTCATGAGGCACCGGAGCCTTTTGCCAAGGCAGCAGGGATCAGTGGGAGCCTGGGGACGCTCCGTGACACACCGAGGGGCAGCTCCTGCCCCTGCCCGTGCAGAGACCCCGGCTGAGCTCACCCTGCTCTGACCCCCGAGATGGGGAAGGGAAGGGGAGGAACCCAAAGGCTGAACTCTCCTCACTGCCATCCCATCGCAGGGCCGGGAATGCTGCGGGGTTTGGGCACCTGCAGAGCCGGGGTGGCCCCAAAGCCCGGATCCAAACCCCATTCCAGGCCCCCAGGCGCATGGAAAACCGAGGCTGCGAGTCACAGCTCCCTGTCCGGGCAGGTTTTACCTCCACAAAACCCAGCCAAGCCCAGCTGCAGCTCTCCAGCAGCATTCCCTGCGCCCTGGCAGGGACAGCAGCTCCTCACTCCCACCCTGGGTTCCACAGCCCCTTCCCCACTGACAGAGTGAGGTCCCAGCTGGCAGCTCCTGGTGTTGTGCCCCCCAAACCATCCCAAACTCAATCCCTGAGATACCAGAGAATCACTGAGACCTTCAATGATTCTCCAATGATTTTTCCCCTTTTTTCCCCTTTTTCCCCCTTTTTTTTCCCTTTTTTCCCCTTTTTTCCCTATTTTTTTTTCCTTTTTTCCCTTTTTTCCCCCTTTTTTTCCCTTTTTCCCCCTTTTCCCCCTGGGGAAAAAAGGTCCCAGGGAGGGTCTGTCCCCCTCCTTCCCCCAGCCAGGACACCCCAGCAGTGCCACCCTGGCTCCTTGCTGCAGTCACAGGTGGCACAGACTTTGTCCCGCGCTTTATGTGGGCACTGAGTGGGGTTTTATTCCCTGTGCAGGTTCTTTCCTGGCAGATATTTGGATTTTACGAGCCTGAGTCCGCGGGTTTATGGCAGGAAAGGTGGGGATGTTAATGAACTGCTCCAGAAACAGGAACAAGAGTGGGAAGACATTTTCAATGGATCTTTAACAAATAACAAAGGATCCATCCATTAAAATGTTGCAAACCATTTAAAAAAAAATCTCTGTGTATATTGTTGAAAACACATAGTCCCTGGGAAGTTTAAATCCATCATTATTTAAAAATCCAACTGTGCCCAGACAAGAATATCCCAGGGGATGCTCTGTGACATCCCCAGGCAAATTCCAGCGCTGCTTTTGGGCGAACTTTTTGGGGCATCCCCAGCCAAATTCCAGCGCTGCTTTTGGGTGAACTTTTTGGGGCATCCCCAGCCAAATTCCAGCACTGCTTTTGGGTGAACTTCTGCTTTTTTTGAACACCCGCAGCCAGAGGTAAAGTGGGCTCCAGATCCTGCAGTCCCCCAGCAGGAGGAGGGCTGGATTCCTGCGAGAGAAGCCTGCAAATATCTTTCTTTTTTGAAATGTTTGTACAGCATGACTTGGCCGATTTACCTCCCAATCTCTCACGCTGGCCTCAAGCCGAGGGCATTAGCGACACTGGGAGCCAGATAAATGAGCCCAACACTTTTTCTCCTCCCTATCTCCTGCTGCAACAACAACAACAAAAATTGGGGTTTTTTTTTCCTAGCCAAGTGCCTCCGGTTAACCCAGGCACTGCCAGGAGGGGCTGGAGAGCAGCAGGGGCCGGGTGTTTGCACAGCCATGGAAAACCTGGATGGGTTGTGGCACGGCCGTGGCTGGAGGGCTGGGGACAAGGGATGTGCAGGTAGAAGCGCTGCCAGGATGGAGCTGGTTTGATATCCCCTGCAGTTGTGTCAGAATTCAGCTAAAATTTGGATTGTATGAGCCTGTGGGTTTATGGCAGGAAAGGTGGGCGCCTTAATGAGCTGCTGCAGACACAGGAAGGAGCTGGGACCCCCCCCCACCAAAACATCCCAATCTCAACCCAGAGGATCACTGGGACCTTCAAGCTGGGGAAAAAAGGTCCCAGGGAGGGTCTGTCCCCCCTCCTTCCCCCAGCCAGCAGTGCCACCCTGGCATTTCCAGTGGGCTTTGAATCCAACCCAAAGGATCCATCCCCTCCAGAGGGTTTGGATTCCCCCGGTGCCATCCTCTCCAGGCTGGCACCTCCACCGGGGCTCACCCCATGGCAGGAGGGTTTGGGGTTTGGGACCCCCCTGTCCCACAGCAGGACAGTGACCTGGGGGACATCCCCAGCTCCAAACCCCTCTGTGCAGGAAGGGACAGGACAGTGACCTGGGGGACATCCCCAGCTCCAAACCCCTCTGTGCAGGAAGGGACAGGGCTGAACAGGTTTGGTTCCTGAGGAAAAAGGGGTTTTAATATGAAATAACCCCAATTAACCTGTGAGGAATTCCCAGCCCTCGTTCGGTGGTGCTGGCAGGGAGAGAGGAGCAGGAGCAGGAGGAGAGGAGAGGGTTTGGGCTGTGGAAGTGCCAGGAATGGGGTCAGGGAACCAGCAGGGTCCATCTCGCCCCAATCTGCAGCTCAAGCCCTGCAGTGAGAGCTCCTTGTGACCTGAAGCAAGAAGATCCCGATTTTCCTCAGTTAATTGCTTTTAAAAAGGACAAATCCATCAACACTGAAGTGTTCAGCACTCAGCACACGGCTCAGACTCCGAGCTGGGGTGGTTTTGCTAGGATGAGGTGGCTGCAGTGTGGAGAACAGCTCTTTTTCCAGCATTTCAGTGAATTTGGGCACATTTTGGACGACAGCCTCATTAGTGGGGCGTCAATGAGACCTGGAGGGTGCAGAAAGGTTGTTCTGCCCCCAGAGCTGTCCCTGCAGGGTGTGACAGAGCAGATGTGGGCACCAGGGAGCTGTGGGAACGGCTCTGCCTGTGCAGGTTGCACACAAAACCTCCCAGAAACGGTTTCCCTACCTTTGGAAAAGAGATCAGCCCCGGGAGGAGGTGTGTTTGCTGAGTTTAATTGAGGTGACTCAAACACAGCCAAGGCTTTGGGATGCTGTAGGGATCAGACACTGCTGTGTGATGGGGCCTGGAGCCACCAAGGAGCTCTGTGTGAGGGGCACTCGGTGCCGTGTCAGGACAAAGGTGACCAGGGACAGCGCCCACGGAGTGGCTGGAGCTGTGTCAGGAGGGTTTAGGGTGGAGATCAGGGAAAGGTTCTTCCTCCAGAGGATGCTGAGCACTGCCCAGGCTCCCCAGGGAACGGTCCTGAGGCTGCCAGAGCTCAGGGAGAGTTTGGAAAATGCTCTCAAGGACGGGGTGGGATGGTTGGGAGCTGATTTCCAACTCTCTCAAGGATGGGGTGGGATGGTTGGGAGATGATTTCCAACGCTCTCAAGAACAGCATGGGATGGTTGGGAGCTGATTTCCAACTCTCTCAAGAACAGCATGGGATGGTTGGGAGCTGATTTCCAACTCTCTAAAGGACAAGGTGGGATGGTTGGGAGCTGATTTCCAACTCTCTAAAGGACAGGATGGGATGGTTGGGAGATGATTTCCAACGCTCTCAACAACAGCATGGGATGGTTGGGAGCTGATTTCCAATGCTCTCAAGGACAAGGTGGGATGGTTGGGAGCTGATTTCCAATTCTCTAAAGGACAGGATGGGATGGTTGGGAGCTGATTTCCAATGTTCTCAAGGACAGCATGGGATGGTTGGGAGCTGATTTCCAATGTTCTCAAGGACAAGGTGGGATGGTTGGGAGCTGATTTCCAACGTTCTCAAGGACAAGGTGGGATGGTTGGGAGCTGATTTCCAATGTTCTCAAGGACAGCATGGGATGGTTGGGAGCTGATTTCCAATGTTCTCAAGGACAGCATGGGATGGTTGGGAGCTGATTTCCAATGTTCTCAAGGACAAGGTGGGATGGTTGGGAGCTGATTTCCACATTGGGGTGGCTCAAACCCACAGCAGGGTCAGGGTGCTGGGGCTTGGCACCACCCTGGGCATTTTGCCACCATTAATTGCGAGTTTCCTGGGAGCTGGGCCGGGGCTCTGGAGGCAGCCCAGGGCCGGATGGGGCTGAGCCGAGCTTGGGGCACACCCGGGCTCGGACGGGGCTGGCGCTGCTCCCCGAGCGTTGGTGACCTCATGCCGCAGACACGGATGAGGTCACCGCGATAATTGCCCTCCCAGAAGGATGGATCTTGCGGGAAGAGGATGTTGTGAAGCCGGCGAACTTGCCGGGGCGAAAAAATAAACCACCTGCGAGGGGAAACTCATCCCCGGAGCGCGCCAGGAGCGGCGGGGGCATGGCAGGAGAAGAGACGGCGGCAGCGGGGATGCCAAACGGGGGATAATTGCGGCAGGAAGGTGTGCGGTACCTGCGGGGAGGGAGAGGGGCCGTGCAGGGACCTGCCCTCCCCAGGGCACGGGCGGGATGCGCTCCCCGAGCTCTCCCGGCTCCATCCGGCGCTGGGCGCTGCCAGGGCCGCTCCTGGGGCAAGGAGCCACGCTCAGATATCTCCTCTCCGCTGCCTCAGATCCTTCTCTCCCCTTTTAGAGCCCCGCTCTGGGGTGGATCACGCAGGTGCCAGGATGAGCCCTCTGGAGCGCGCCGTGCCTCAGTTTCCCCACCTGCAAACAGCGGTGCTCTGTTACCCTCAGAAAACACTCAAAGATACAAAACCAACGCATTACCCCTCACCCAACCCTCCCTTCCCGTGCCACGGAGAGCTCCAGAGGGTTTCATCCTCCAGCCAGGGGGATGCTCGCTCGGCCACGCTGCTCTCAGCTGGTTCTTCTCCCCGCAGCCCCGTGACAGGTATTTGAAAAGGAGCTGAGCACAATCCTATCAAACCTCCGCGGTTCCTGGGACAAGCCAGACTTTAAGGAGTCGGAGTCCGAGCGAGTTTCACAAGAAAACAAACAGAAATGCTTCTGACGCTGCAGAGAAAAGCAGAAAAAAAAAAAAGAAAAGAAAAAAGAGAAGTCGGGAGGGAAAAATCGCAGCACTGTGGAAAAAAAATCAACTCTTTCCTGAATAAAGCAGAAAAAAAAAAAACGCGGCCGTATTGAGCTGTGACATATGGTTACACAAATAGAAACCACAGAGGGGAAAATCATGTTTTCTCTTTCATTATTTATCACTCTCTAACTGTCTCCAGCTGGGTGAGTAAACAGCCTCATTGGGCTGTAATGAGAACAGCCTGCTGCCACTGTGCCGGGGCTGCCGGAGCGTGTGCGAGCCGGGCTGGGACCTGCCGAGCCCCCGAGCACCCTCGGGCATCGCGGCGGGCCCGGGGCATGCGGGAGGATGAGGAGGGACGCGGGAGGATGAGGAGGGACGCGGGAGGATGAGGAGGATGAGGAGGATGAGGAGGGACGCGGGAGGATGAGGATGAGGATGAGGAGGGATGCGGGAGGATGAGGAGGGACGCGGGAGGATGAAGATGAGGAGGGATGCGGGAGGATGAGGAGGGATGCGGGAGGATGAGGAGAGATGCGGGAGGATGAGGAGGATGAAGAGGATGAGGAGGGACGCAGGAGGATGAGGAGGATGAGGAGGGACGCAGGAGGATGAGGAGGATGGGGAGGATGCGGGAGGATGAGGAGGGATGCGGGAGGATGCGGAGGATGAGGAGGATGAGGAGGGATGCGGGAGGATGAGGAGGGATGCGGGAGGATGAGGAGGATGAGGAGGATGAGGAGGGATGCGGGAGGATGAGGAGGATGAGGAGGATGAGGAGGATGAGGAGGGATGCGGGAGGATGCGGAGGATGAGGAGGGATGCGGGAGGATGAGGAGGATGAGGAGGGATGCGGGAGGATGAGGAGGATGAGGAGGATGAGGAGGGATGCGGGAGGATGAGGAGGATGAGGAAGATGAGGAGGATGAGGAGGGACGCGCGCACGTGGCCGCGGCGCCCGCAGCATCCTCCCCTCGGCACGCGTTAACGAGGTCCAGGCGCGGAGTTAAATTAAGCGGCCGCTCCGGTTATTGTTCAGGGGAATTATGTGCCCAATTTCCCCCCTGAGCCGCGTTGCAAATTGACTCCTAAGTGTCCCGTGAAATGGCTGCATAATTTGCACATTTGAGAAGCAGGAGCGGCCCGAGCGAGCGCCGCCGGTTCTTGGCTTCGCCTCCCTCCCCGCCTCGCCCGGCTCTTTGCCGGTTTTGCCGCCGCTTTTCGCCCGTCCCGCGGCTCTCAGGGGGTTCAATCGCAGGGTCCGAGTGGATCCATCCTCCCAACGGGGGATTTTGGCAGCTCTCAGCGCTGTGGGAGCAGAGCCGAGGCCGTGATCCCTTCCCACTCCCTGCTCCTTTCCTTTCCTTTCCTTTCCTTTCCTTTCCTTTCCTTTCCTTTCCTTTCCTTTCCTTTCCTTTCCTTTCCTTTCCTTTCCTTTCCTTTCCTTTCCTTTCCTTTCCTTTCCTTTCCTTTCCTTTCCTTTCCTTTCCTTTCCTTTCCTTTCCTTTCCTTTCCTTTCCTTTCCTTTCCTTTCCTCCCTCAGGAACGTGGGACTCAGGGACATTGGGATCAGGGCACAGGGAGGCTCTGAGGCTGCCCCGCAGCTGCTCCCAGATCCCAGCCCATTTCCCATCCCCTTCCCTGGGCTGGGGGGATCAGACTGGAAGGTTCAGATTCCCCCCGATGAGGACAGGCTTTGGATTAGGCTCTGAATTGGGTCAGGGCGTGGGATCTCCCACCCTCCCCATCACTCTCCTCTTTTCATCCTGCATCTCTCTCCTGGATGGAGCTGGGATTCCATGGCCAGCTCAGAGCTGCACCCCCAGGGCAGGTGACACAGGTGACACAGGTGACACGGGCACGACCAACGTGGCCCAGCCTCAATCAGCCCCATCCCACCTCAGTTCTCACACCCAACACCGAGCCAGGAGCCTCGGGAAGGGGCACCACCAAAACACCACAACCATCCCAACTTTTGGGAGGAGAAAAAGAGCCCAAAAGTCCTTGAGCAGTGATTCCCCAGGAAGATTAACCCATTTCTCCAGTGAAGAAGGGCAGCCGGCGTCTGGAGCCCATCCCAGTCCTTCTGACACACGAAAAACTATCAGTAAACGGAAGCGTTTTTAATGAAAACTGACCCAATTTTGGATGCCACTTCTCCTCCCAGCTCAGGAATAGGCTGTGCCAGAGTTGGAGTGAAATTAGGTCATTGTTGAACAAAGGTCATGAAAGAACTTGAAAAGCTTTTTGATGGGAAACCCCAGTTTTTTTATGGGGTTTTGTGGAAATCCTCTCCCAAATAAAGTTATAAATGGAGTGACAGAACAGCTCAGGGAGCCAACATCCCTGTGTAAAAAATCCAAATTTCACCCTTCTTGAATCCCTGTGTTACCCATCCTGGTAAAAAAATCCAAATTTCACCTTTCTTGAATCTCTGTGTTACCCATCCTGGCAAAAAATCCAAATTTCACCTTTCTTGAATCTCTGTGTTACCCATCCTGGTAAAAAATCCAAATTTCACCTTTCCTGAACTCGAGGGAAGAAACAGAAAAACCTGGTGAGAACCTGGCCATTTTTCCCCCTACTAAATGCAGGATGGGGATTTGGGGAAATGTCCCAGGAGCTTGCTGTGCCTCTGATTCAACACATTCCCCATCCCAGTGCCAGAATCAAAGGCCTCTTACAGTAAATGCTCCCTGAGCTTTCCCAATCGCCCTGGGATGAGCTAATCCCTGCCCCATTCCAGGGGAAGGGATCAGAGGCAGCTCCTTCCCTGCCAGACTGGGAACCACTGGGGACCTTGTGCAAATAAATCGATAAAAGAGGAAGTTTTGGGGGTGGGAACACCCCAGGAAGTTTTTCCTTTTAAGGAGAAAGGAGGGTTGAGGTGGCTCCTGTGGGAAGGAGAATTTCTGTTTCTTGCCCCAAACCTGAAGGTGTCCAACCCCCAGGAGTGTGCAAGAGGAGCAGAAAGCTGAGGAACTTCTGCCCTTGCTTTTGGGGATGGATTCGTGGATAGGCAGAGGCCTGATGCAGCAGCAGAGGCAGCCCTGATCCAGGCAATGGTTTGATTTTTGAAGGCCCCCGTGCCTCGCACACACACGTGTCTGCGTACACGCAAATATTCACACCCAGCACCAGCTCCCCCTTCACTCCCTAGCAGAAATTCGGGCTGATTGTGCCTGCTTTGGGTGGTTGGAGGTGCTGGTGGTCACTTCCCCGGCTGGTTTTGTCACTGCCCAGCCCCGCTCCCTCTCATGCCGCGCTCAGGGCTTTGCTGCCACCCTGTCCCCATCTGGGAGCCCCACCGAGGGCACAGCCAGCGCTGTCCCCGTTGTCCCCACGCTGCCAGCAGTGGCTCTGAGGGACGCTGGCCTGGTGCTGGCCCCAGGGACGCTGCAGTGCCCTCAAACCCAGAGCCCCGGAGGGGGGAAGCAGCACAAGGAGCAGAATTCCAGCCCCAGACAAAGCCCTTTTTGTGTTCCTGCAGGGAGGGGCTTCCTGCTGCCCTCCTTGCCTGGCCTGTCCTGACCTCCAGAGCTTCTCCAAGCCCACATTCCTGCCCCAAGTGCAGCAGCTCCTTCCCTGCCCTGCTGGCCATTAGCATCCTCCCCATGTAAACGTTAATGAATTGTCATCAGGCCAAAGTAATCACCGGCCAGCAAAACTTAATTTTACTAAAAGACAAAAAGAGGCTTCGCTCTAATTGATGGAAAATTGGTCGTTTCTTGTCAGGTTATTGTTCATTTCCCGCCTGTTAATGGCCAGGTCCCTCCAGCCGTGCCCAGCCCCGAGCAGGAGGAGCCTGCAGGAAACCTGGGATGAGCAGGGACGTTTTCATTAAACTTCCAAAGGCAGAGCGAGCCCCTGTCCTGCCTGGCAGCTCTGGGGAAGCAGCAGCAGCAGCAGGGATGGCTCCTCAGGGTGCACCACAGCACCCAGGGTTGATAAGAGACAGTGATCACGTTTTTGGATGCTTTTCTGTTCTAATCACCCAAGGGGCTTGGAACTGGAGGAGCTTTGAGGCCCCTTCCAAGCCAAACTATCCCTTGGTTCGTGATTCCAGGAGCCAGGCAGAGGAGGATGGAGCCCTGGTGCAATCCATGGCCTCAGATGACAGAAACCCCTTTTGTGTCCCTTTATCACAGCGTTCTTGAGTTGGGAATAAAAAGGAATGAAGAATTCTCTTCTCCCTTCAAACCCTGGCAGCCCAAAGGGATGCAAACCTTCTCCCCACTATCCCAAGCACTGGTTTTAGGGACACCCTGCTCCCACCTGGCTTGGTGAGTCCCATTTGTGGTGGGAGCAGCCCTGGGCTCCCCTCGCCCTGCCCAGGCTGGCTCTACTCAGGCTATTACGGTAATTTGATAAGCCACTTCTTCGTGATATGAATCTTTGCCTTCGTTAAAGGCAGGGGAAAAAAAAAAAATAACCCATTGCATTTTGATGGCTCACAGGGACAGTTCATTAAGCAATCAACTCTTTTAATGAAATATTTCTTTGTTAAAATATTCATTGATCTGCTGGGGAGTGCGTGGAGAAGGGGAAGGAGCGAGTGTCCCGAATGCTTTTCTCTTGAGGAACAGCAGGACAGGGATCCCCACTGCCATCCTTCCCTCTGGAGTGAGGATTTGGGGTTTTCTGGGCGTTTTTGGCCCTCCTCTGACCCACCTGAGGTGCCACACACCAGGTCTGAGGTGGAATGCAGGGTAGGCTTGGTGACATGTGGGGACATTGTGACAGAGATGGGGGAAAGCTGGGCCAAGAATGAGCAGAAATGGGCAAGGGTGAAGTGAAGATTTGGGGTTTTCTGGATGTGAAGATTTGGGGTTTTCTGGGTGGTTTTGCCCCTCTTCTAACCCACCTGAGGTGTCACACACCAGGTCTGAGTGGGGATGCAGGGCGGGCTTGGTCGGTGCCATGGGGGACATTGTGACAGAGATGGGGGAAAGCTGGGCCAAGAATGAGCAGAAATGGGCAAGGGTGAAGATTTGGGGTTTTCTGGGTGTGAAGATTTGGGGTTTTCTGGGTGTTTTTGGCCCTCCTCTGACCCATCTGAGGTGCCACACACCAGGTCTGAGGGGGGATGCAGGGTAGGCTTGGTGACATGTGGGGACATTGTGACAGAGATGGGGGAAAGCTGGGCCAAGAATGAGCAGAAATGGGCAAGTGTGGAAGTGGCAGAGTGGGAAGAGGGTGTTCCCAAGGGGAGGAACTCCCAGCCAGGTGTGAGGGGACCATGGGACAGCAAAGAACATTTCACACCCCACAGGACTGCAGATTCTCCAGCTCAACATAAGAGCGAGCGGGAGTGAGCTCAGGGAGCCAGGACAGAGAACATTGGCAGGAGAAGAAAGAGAGGAGAGGAAAAAAAAAATTCTATCAAAGGGTGAGAAATGAACAACTGCAGACAAAGCAGCGAATGTGGCCTCCCCCCCCCCTCCTTCCTCCAACCTTACACCGTGAGTAATTCCCGGCCGGCACCGTGGCAGCAGCCACCACGTGTGGGTGAGCATCTCCTGAAGGAGCAGGAGGGGAAAACACGGGGAAAACAGGGAGCTGGGTGCTGCTCCAGGAGGGAAAACCAGAACCAAACCAGGGAGATGAGTCCTGTTCCAGAAGGGAACAGCACAGGAAAATACAGGAGCTGAGTGCTGCTCCAGGAGGGAAAAACTCAGGAGCTGAGTGTTGCTCCAGGAGGGAACAGCACAGAAAAACCAGGGAGATGAATCCTGCTCCAGGAGGGAACAACTGAGGCAAATACAGGAGATGAGTCCTGCTCCAGAAGGGAACAGCACAGGAAAATACAGGAGCTGAGTGCTGCTCCTGGAGGGAATAACACAGAAAAACCAGGGAGCTGAATCCTGCTCCAGGACAGAACAACTGAGGCAAATACAGGAGCTGAGTGCTGCTCCAGGAGGGAACAATTCAGGAAAATACAGGGAACAGCAAACCAGGGAGCTGAGTGCTGCTCCAGATGAGAAACGTTCTTGGAAAAGCAGGGAAATGATAAAAAAGAGGAGAGGAGGGGAAATCCCGCAGGGAAAGCACAGCACATGCAGGTGGAGACAGGGAGCCTCCTGTCCTGTGTGCCCAGGTGCTGGTGGCGCATCTGGGCTTGGCAGGGCTTGGGGAATTCCATCCGGGCTGGGTGATCGCTGCTGGCAGCTCCTTGCTCTCCTGGAATGGGGCTCTGCAGGCACACAGGGATGTTGGGGACGGTCTGGGGACCCCCAAACATCCTCGTGTCCCTGTGTGGGAGCAGCACTCCCAGGCACTGGGGGTTTCCCTCCCTCACCCATCACCTCCAGCTCCCGAAAACCCGGCTGAGCCCAACCCTCAGCGTGCAATGGGGGAAACTGAGGCACGGCACAGCCACCAGCCAGGGATGTGAGATGGTGAAAGCTCCATCAAAACTCACCCTGAGCTCTGAGCTGAGCCCAAGCTGCTGATGATCTCCTTGCTGTCCCCTTTCTGTGCAGCTCCGGCACTGTTGGGATCCCCCTGCCTGGGGGATTTCTGTCCAAGGGCGCTGGGATCCCGCTGGCTGGAGCAGGGGAGCAGTGCCAGCCCTGGGACAGGCAGCAGCCTGTGGCTTTCCCGGGCAGCCAGGAGCCTCTCATCACTTACAGGAACTCGGTGCATCATCCCCTGGCCTTACGCAAGAGCCGAGCGGGGTCCAAGAGCCGCAGAGCCGGATTGCTCCGTGTGCTCGGCTCCTGGAGCCTGGCCCTGCCAGCACTGACCCTCGGGGGGGCTCTGTGGGACCCCCCAGCCTCTCCAGCCCTGGGCTGGCTGGGGATGCAGCCCCCAGAGCTGTGGGGTTCCCAGGGAGGGGCTGGTCCTGCTCCATGCCCTGGAGGGGATGGGATGTGCCCCTGGATGAGCCCTGGGATGAGACGCTGGATGAACCCCTGGGGTGAGAACTTGGGATGAGAACCTGGAATGAACCCCGGGGATGAA
Organism: Camarhynchus parvulus; assembly: GCF_901933205.1. Lineage (NCBI taxonomy): Eukaryota > Metazoa > Chordata > Aves > Passeriformes > Thraupidae > Camarhynchus > Camarhynchus parvulus. The sequence goes on along the minus strand of NC_044596.1, from coordinate 4,666,434 downwards.
CCCCTGGGATGAACCCCTGGGATGAACCCCTGGGATGAGACACTGGAATGAGCCCTTGGGATGAGATGCTGGGATGAGAACCTGGAATGAACCCTTGAGATGAACCCCTGGTATGAATCCCTGGAATGAACCCCTGGGATGAACCCCTGGGATGAACCCTTGGGATAAACCCTGGGATGAACCTCTGGTATGAATCCCTGGGATGAGAACCTGGAATGAACCCCTGGATGAATCCCTGGATGAACCCCTGATGAGCCCCTGGGATGCTCAGGGAGGAGAGGAGCAGGGCTGGGGGCACTGCTGGGCATCACGGGATGCTGGGATGAAAATTGATGGTGTAATTTGTGTGGAAAATCAGATTCTGCTGCTTATCAGTTGAAATTTCCTCCTTGGAAGGGATGGGGATTTGGAGTTTAGCTGTGTCAATGCACAATAGCCTCCCCTAAACACTGCTCTGGAAAAATTACTTTCTTCCCTCATTCTCTCCATTTTCCCATCCCCAAATTCTCTTTTTCTTCATATTTCCATGTGCTTTTTTTCTTTATTTTGCCTTGGAAGCAGGAGAGAGAGAGAGAATCCAGGACGAGGCAGGGAGCAGAGGAGTTCAGGGGGACTTGCTCCCATCACCAAACACCGATTTTTCAAGTGAGCACATTCAGGACACTCAGATTTTGTTTCTGAAGTTGCTCTTCCCACAGAAGAAAGAAGAGAAGCCAAAGATGTTCTCCACTCCCTGTTTGCCAGAAATGCCAGCCCAGCGGCAAATGGGCTTGGGATTCATCTTGGAGAGAACTTTCCTGGAGGGATGAGGATGCTTCAGGTGAGGTGATTCAGAGCTGCTTTTCCTTAGGTGGGATTCAGGATAAACCCAAATTCTCCTTTTCCATGGAAGATTTCAGCTTTCTGTCAACCTCACAGCAAACTGGGGTGGTTCCCATTCCAGGCAAACACGGGATCACCGTCCTTTGGCCAAAAATGTTCAGGTTTTAAAGATTTCCAAAGTCCTGGAGGAGAAGAAGCCCAACTTTGTAAGGAAAAGCTTCCCCCAGCTGGGAGTTTGCGAGTGGATTGCAGATGCTGAGAGTGACGATGAGCTGGGAAGAGGTGCAAGGTGGAGTTTTCCTGGAAGAGCAGAAGGACTCTGGGTTTGGGGCTGATCCCTCCCCCTGCTCTGACTCTGCTGCTCAGGGCTTCACATCCACACAAAATGATTTACCCCAGAGCTCCAAATCCTCCTGCCTCTGCTGGACCCTCTGGAGGTGATCCACGCCCGAGGCTTTACCTGGCGCAGAACAAAAGGAAGTTTTTCCCTTCCCTTTTTTCCCTGGGTCTCTCTTTTGGGCGCTCAGCACTGCTGCAGGAGCACTTGTGGTCTCCCTCCTGGGAATTTCCTCATCCCTGACGTCCCCAGTGCTTTCCCAGGAGCGAGCTGGTCCCTCAGAGCCCAAACTCCAGCGGGGAAGGAGCTGTACCAGCCCTGTCTGACCCTCATCCAGCCGTGTCTCCTCACCCAGACCCCTCCTCCCTGCTCTGCCCCATTTCCAGGCTGGCACAAAGAGGGATCCGGGGCCCAGGCCGGATTCACAAGCTGCCCTCAGTGGACGGCTGCCCACGTGCAGCTCCTTCCCCCTCTGGTGATGTTTGATGTGTTCAAAGGGGCTCCTCTGATGCAGGGAGAAGGGGGCAAGCGCAGGTTGGAGCAGGCTCGTCGCTCAGAGCTGGTTTTTCACTCGGGAAAGTGCCACTTTGGGACGGAATAAAAGTGGATATTGTGTTTGTCATGGATGGGAGGAGAAATCACAAAGATCTCAGAGCTTCCAGCACTCACAGGGTTTGGAGTGTGTCAGGAGGAATCTGGGGATCTGGGGGTTGAAGATGTTGCATTTCCCACGTGGGGACCCCCTAAAATGGGGTGGGGTGTCCCATAACTCCGAGTCCTGGGCACGGAGTAGATTGAACCACCAAGGCTTGGTCCAAGGGCTGCATCTCCCCTGCCATGCTGGGAGAGCTGGGAATGCTCAGCCTGGACAAGTGAAGGTTCCTCATGCCTGAAGATGCTCCAGGAGGACTGGAAAGGGATTTGGACAAGGGCCTGGAGTGAGAGGAGTGGCTGCTCCATTCCTGGAAGCTCTCAAGGCCAGGCTGGATGGAGCTGGAGCAGCCTGGGATGGGATGGGATGGGATGGGATGGGATGGGATGGGATGGGATGGGATGGGATGGGATGGGATGGGATGGGATGGGATGGGATGGGATGGGATGGGATGGGATCCATGGGATGGGATCCATGGGATGGGATGGGATGGGATGGGATGGGATGGGATGGGATGGGATGGGATGGGATGGATGGATGGATGGATGGATGGATGGATGGATGGATGGGATGGATGGGATGGGATTTCATTCAAGAATAGATTATTTTAAAAAAACCCAAACCAACTCTAAACAGTCTTCCTGTACAAACATTAAATTATAGGGGGAAGAAAAATCCAGGTGGGTTGAAATACTTTTCATTCCAATTTCGCCTCTTAAAGCTACTTTAGCTGTCCCTAAAACAGAAATTTCAAAAAAGCCGCTTTTGAATTTTAAAAAAGGGAACAGAGTGGCCGCTCTTTGGTGCCATCAAGATGTAACTGGCTTTGGAAAACCTCTGCATGTGGGAGTGGGATCATCCACCCCCAGTAGTGCAGGTGCCTGAGGCAGGTGGGAATTCAGCCCCAAACACTGAGGCAGCGGCAAGGCTGGGCTGCTGCTCCCTCCCCTGCTCCAGCTGTGTCACCCTGACCCGTGTCCCCAGCGCTGGGAGGCGGTTTGGGAGCAGCACCCGGGGGCTGGATTGGGTGTCGGAGTTTTGGGGCCTCTCTGCAGATGTTTGGGTGCAATATCTGGGTGCTGGTTTGGGTGCAATATCTGGGCGCTGGTTTGGGTGCAATATCTGGGCGCTGGTTTGGGTGCAATATCTGGGTGCTGGTTTGGGTGCAATATCTGGGCGCTGGTTTGGGTGCAGCACCCTGGCACAGCTCGCCCACCCAGGGGCTCTGGGGACCCTGTCCGTGCTGTGGGACGGGATGTCGGGGTGTCACGGGGGTGTCACAGGGGGGATCACAGGGCGGATTTGGAGGTGTTGGGGTCACCAGCTCAGCCTCCCGCTGTTCCCATCTGTAAATGGGGCTCAGCGCCCCTGTCCTGCCTCTGCCCCGTGGGTTGAACTCGATGTTCCGAGCGCTCTTCCCCCACCTGGCCGCCCCTGTGCGTGTCCCCAACCCCCCCGTGCCTCAGTTTCCCCGCCCGCTCCCCCCTTTCCCCAGCCCCACAGCTTCGCTGCGCGCCGGGGACCGAACGCGGCAGAAACCAATTAGCGCAGGCATTAATGAGCAAAACGCGGGGAGGCCCAAAGAACACCGGGCTGGGGGGGGAGGGAGGAGGCTCCATCCAGCGGGGTGCTCCAACCAGCGAGGGGGGACCCCCCCCAAAAAAAAAAACCAAAACAAAACCACAACTCCGGCGAGCGAGCGGGGGGCGCGGGGGGGGATGCTCGGGCGGGGAAAGCGGCTGCACCTGCTTTAGAGGAACTATGGTAGGGCGGCCGGCGCCCGCCCCGCGCCGCCGCCGCGCCCGCGCCGCCGCCGCGCCGAGCCGGACCTGAGAGCGCGGCCACGGCCCGGCCGGCCCCGGCTGCCCGCGCCCAGCCCCGCACGGAGCTCCGCGGCACGGAGCCCCCGGCCCGGCCATGCCGCGCCGCCTCTGAGCTCCGGCCCCGCCGCGCCCGCCCCGTCCAAGTTTGGGGAAGGTGCCGGTGCGGGGAGGGCTGCGCTGGGCTGGCGGGGGAAGCAGCGGCGCGGCTCATGCCCGCCCCGGAGCCCGGCGAGCGGCGCGACCAGGTGGGTGCGAGCGGCGCGTGGTCCCATCCCATCCCATCCCATCCCGTCCGCGGGTGTCTCCCCGGGCGGGATCCCCCGGCAGGTGCGGGGGGCTCGGACCGTGTCCCCCCCCAGCCCCGGTGTCCCCTCGCTGCCCCCCGGCGGGCCGTGCCCCGCGCTCGGCCGCGCCGCGCTCGGAAGTTTTGTTACGGCGCCCGGACAAAGGGAGCGGGGCCGGCGCTGGGGGAGCCGGGGCTCGGCGGGGCGCGGGGGGCACCGAGCGTTCCCCGGGGGGGCGGGGTCCCGGTGCGCTCCGAGCCGCGCGGGGGTCCCGGTGCGTGCGGGCTGCCCCGCCCGAGCAGCGCGGGGGTCCCGGTGCGTGCGGGCTGCCCCGCTCCGGGCGGGCGCGGGGGTCGCCGCCGCCCCCGAGGCGTTTTGGGCGGCCGGTAACCGGGAAGGGACGGGGGGGTCGCGGCCCCCTCGGCGAAGGAGGGGTCGGGCCCCGGGAAAGTTGCGCTGCCGCCGGCACAGCCGCGCTGCCGGTGCCGGATCCGGACCCGCCTCCGCTTCGGGGGTCCCGCACCCCCCGAGGGGGCAGCGCACCGGGGTAGGGGGGGCTCGGCCGCCCCTGCCCTGCAGCCGCCCCAGCGCTCCCTTTGTTGGTGCTTCCCATTTCCTCCCCATCTTTTCCTTTCTCTCCGGCAGTTTTGGTTTAATTCCGGCTGCTGGAGGGGCTCGGGTGGGGTTTTCTCCCCCTTTTTTTTTCCCCCCTCCTCCATCACATTTTAACTCAGCCTCGACCCGCCGCCGCTCGGGCCCGGGGGGTGTGATTCCCTCCTTGGAGAGAAATCCGTAAGTCTGCCCCAAGTTTTGCAATTCCTGCGAGAAGCAGCAGCCGCCGCCGTCCCCGACAACCTGCAGCCTGCCCGGCCGTCGCTCCCGCAGCGCCCTGGGAAAATCCAACGTCCAAACCCTAACCCAGACCGCAAGGTGAGGGAGAGGAGGACGAGGCACGGCTTCGGATGGAGCTGGAGAATATTCCCGAGAAAGCCCCGCAGGTTTGGATTCCGGAGGGGCTGACGGCAGCCGCCTGCCCCGCGGCTCACCCGCGCCTGGGTTTCACCCGGTTGTAAAGTTTGCGGGGGTTCCGTGCGCCTTTGTTTGGACGGGGAAAGAGGTTGGGGAGGCTTTTGCGAGGATTTTGGGGGAGTCTCTCTAACCAGGATACGATGCCCGGTGCTGCGGGGACGCTGCCGGCAGCGGCTGCTGGTGGTACCGGCAGTGATAACGTGCTCGGGAAGAGTTTTTATTACGGAGCATCGTCTTCTGGGAGTTCCGAAATTCCCGGGCAGACAGCGTGTGCTGGCTCACCCGGAACCCTGGATCAGCCTCCGGCAACATCCCCTTCCCACCGCGGTGTCCGCCGTCGTTGCGATGCTCTCCCGGCGCTGGCAAAGTTCAGGGATTTCTATTCTTCCCCGCTCCTCCGTGGGATAAACAAACGCGCCTCTGTCTGCTCTGCCCTCTCCCCCTCTCCGGGAGGAAAGGGCACTTCGGGAAGTGGCCGCCGATGGCTCTGGATGTTTCTTTGGGTGTAGGAAATCTGGTTTGAGTTGGCAGGCGCGTTCGGAGGTGTGGATGGGAGAGAACAAGTGGAGCGTAATTGGGTTTTCTTTTTCCGTTTGGGAGCGATGCTGGTTTCTCTTTCCCCGTTTAAAACGCAAACAAGCCAAGGGCCGTGTGTCTGCCCCTCTCTCCCTCCTGTGCAGTTTTTAATACAAATTAAGAATGTGCGGAGGAGAAAGTGGGAATAATTCACCAACCCCACCTTGCCGGGAGTCGTGGTTGGGAAGTGCCGGCTTGGAAAACTTGCGCTGAGATTATTATTTTCTTTTTTCTGCTGCTCTTAATGTAGTCCTGGAGGAATTCGTGTCCGAATTCCTGCCTAGGATCACTCCTCAGCTTCAGGCAGCCCTTCCCACCCCATCACTTGATACCCCAAGATTTTCCTTTTCCCACCCTCCACCCCAACTTCCATCCGATTAAGACCTCACTTCTCCACGAGCGTCGTAAAGCTGTGGGGCAGACAATAAAACTGTTATTAGTTTCTGTATTAAAAGGTTGGGTTCTTTTTAACCCAAACCAGAAGGAGGATTTACTTTTACAAATTTCTGCTGGTGTGTTAAAAATTTACACGGGGAATGGGTTCCGTGGAGAGCAGGGATTTGATGTTAAATCAACCCAACATGTGTCTCAGGCAGGCGGCGTGACCCGGTCCCGGGTGTCAGCAGGGATGTGTTCCCTTTCATGCCTCCCCATATCCTCGATAAAAACACAGCAAAGTCTCAGCGTTTTCCAGAATCTTAACTCAAAATTAAGGATTTTAATTTTTTTTTTTAATTGCCGCCCCACCTTAAAGTCCATCAAAAATAAATCTAACAAGCTCCAGGAGCGGGTGGGTGGAGGAAATAATCAGGTTTGGAAAAATTACTCTGCTCTCCCCCCTTTTTATTTAATTTTTTTTCTCCTTCAGGTTGCTTAAATAAAAGTGGAAAAGGGGAAAATGTGGGGGAGAAGGGGCAGAGTTCCCTGTGCCAAACCAGGGAGCTTTGTCAGGGCTGTGGAGCCCTGGGAGGCTCCGGCTTCCCCTGCCCTTTGTGGTGTGGGATTGGGGGCTGTGGAGAAGATCCCGGAGCCCTCTGCTCCCAGGATCTCCCAGAAATAACGCTGGGAGCTGCTGCTTTGAGCTGCTCCCCGTTTATTTTCATGTGGAATTTTAATTTATTATTTGTTGGGGGTGGTTTTTTTGTGGTGGATCTCCCCCATCCCAAAGCCCCTTTTTAACGGGATTCTCAGTGTGGGGATGGGGGTGCGTCCGTTCCCGGCCGGATCGAGCATCGCTGGCAGGTAAAATATAAAATCCAAAGTGGCACCAAAGTTGGATTTGATGGGGGGGGGGAAAAGTGCAGGAGAACGGGATCAGTGTGGAAAATCCCCCTCCCCAAGCCCTGCACCCCGGGATGTGGGGTCAGGGAAGGAGGAGGTGAGGGGGGAAAGGCTGAGCAAACGGAGCGAGGTGGAATAAAACGGATTAAAGTTGCTGCTGGGGGAGGTGGGGAAGGGGCTGGAGAAACAGATAATATCCAAAATATCTGTAAAATCCATATCCAGCCCCGCTGTCCTGCCTGGAAACCAGGCAGCCGTAGGTTTTACATCCCCTTTGGAAAGGGAAGAGCAGGGAGCATTCGGAAAACAACAACAACAACAAGAATCAGTGCGATGTATAAAACCAAGTGACACTAAAATATCTCCTCGAGCCCTCGGCCTTTCTCTCCTAATAACCCGGCAGGAATGCGAGTGCACTCAGTTGTGAAGTTGCTGCCCGGAGAGCCCGGGAGCTTTTCTTTTCCGCCGCTGGCTCGGGGGATGCTTTGAGTCTGCTGATGTTTGTGTCTCGCTGTGGGGCTGGGGAGGGGCCGGGGGGCTCTGCCTTTCAGGGTTTTCTCTCCTTTGATTTTTTTCCTTTTTTTTTTTCACCCCCCCGCCCTTCTTTCCCCACCATCCTTTTTTCTCTTTTCTTGTCGGTCCGGCGGGGAGCGGGGCCGGAGGGGGAGAGTTGTGGGGTTGGGATTGCCTTTGTGGCAGCAAGGTGGGGGGCAACGGGAACAGGCTCATTCTTCCCACCGGGGAAAGGCGGGAGGAGAAGCCTGGAGGTCCCTGGGTTTATAACTCATACACATTTATGGCTCCTTGCCTTTCCCCTCTCTGTGGGGTTGGGGAGCATGAAGGATTTGGGGAAATGCTCTTATTTCGGGAAGGAAGGGCTGTGATGGGTTTTTTTCCCCTTCATCCCCGTGGGTTTGCAGCCCAGCAGAGCGCCGGGATGGGGCTGGCAAGGTGGGTTTGGGGTCTCCAGAGGTTGTTCCCCATTGCTGGGTGCAGGGAGGGATCTCACCTCCTCCTCCAGGGCCACCCTGGGTTTTTGCTCTGCTTCCGAAATGACCCCGCTGCCGCCTCGGCGTCACCTGCCACTTCTGGAAGTGGGAACTTGAAATTTCCTGTCCCTTCCTCTCTGCTTTGCAGCTCCCGCAGCACGGACAGGGGCATCCTGTGGGGTGGGGAGCTCGCTCCTGCTCCGTGGGCATCTCCCCACACAGGGATGAGCTCTGGTAGCACGAGAGGGAAGCAAAAAGAGAGAAAATAAAACCACTCAGAGCCTGGAATTTCCACGTGTTTGCCTCAGAAGGTGTAAAAATCCTCTGTGAGCCGCTCCTGGATGCACCTGATTGAAACTCAGGGGGAGCAGCTGGCTCGGAAATAACCCCAGGGGCTGGGACATGGCCCTACATGGAGCTGGTGACATTTGGGGTGGCCCCAGAGCCCCCTGAGTGCCCGTGGGGCTGTGACCAGCAGCACTGGCTCCTGGGCCAGCTCAGGGCAAGGACTTGCACCCATTTTATCTCTTACAAAACCTCCTTGTGCTGCACCTTTTCAAGTCAAACAGAACTTGTAGATCAAGATGGGGCCGGGCACAGCTTGAAAAACTTCCTAATCTTTTTTTTTTTTTTTTCTTTCTTTCTTTCCTCCCCCCCCCTCCAAGTGTTTGGGAGATGAAATCCAGCCAAGACGCCGCTTGAGGGTTTGTTTTTGTTTTTTACAAACTTTTCCTAATTTAAACGGCTCTTGGCACGGCTCAGCGCGAAATGTGTTGTGGTGATCCGGGCTGCCCGTGACAAAAACGTGCTTGGAAGTGGAATGGCATCAGGGAAAAGGGAGAGAGGAGAGGCAGGAGAAGCAGAGGAGGAGGCAAGGAGAGATCCAAAGCCACGATTTATTTTGCAGGGATGAGCTGCAGGGAAAGTCATTAAGGGATTCCTGCGCCACGGGCACGGGGTTGGCACCGGGATGCGCAGGGAAAGGAGCCCGGCGTGAGTCTGGATCCTTTCTCCCGGGGTTTATTTTATTTTTAAGGAGAAGCCAGGCTGTGTTTGCAGCCTGTTGTGCCCAGGTCTCTCTGGGGTGGAGCATTCTGGCGTTGCCAGCCCCGGTGACACTTCCCGGCGGCTCCGTGCCCCGGCAGGTTGGCAGCAGCTGTTGGCAGCGTGTTCCTGTGGAAGCTGTCCCTCCTCCTGGATTGCAGAGCCAGGTTGGCAGCAAAACCAGGGCTTTTTCCCCTGGGAGAATAAAGGAGCAGAGGGTGGATGTGGAGGAAATCTCACCTTGCTCTGCTCAGGGCTCCGCGCTGGGTTTGTCAGAGGGAGAAGTCGGGGTAATAAAATGGTTTGATGGAAGATTCCTCTCAAAACTGTGGGAAAGTGCACAAAATAATTTAAGGGGATAGAGGAGGAAGAAACAAATCCCTCGAGGGGGGATGGTTTGGAGGTGATTTGGAAGTGGTTTTTTTCTGCCTCATTGGGAAAACTCCTCCGGAGCTGGAATGGGCAGATGGGGCTGGGGAGCGCCGGGATGGCCCGGCTGGAGCAGGAGGAGGAAAGGGAAGAGGAGGAAGCCCCAGTGGGATGGGTTTGTGCTCGGGGTGCTGTCAGGCTGTGTTTGGCAGCTCGGGGGGATGCTGCTCCCGTTCCCACATGGAGCTGTGGCCGGGAGGAGCCGTTGGCCCGGAGCAGGGGCTCAGGAACGACTCCTTGGAACAGCCCTTGGCCAGAGCTGGGCTTATCCACCGGGATTTCCCTGCTCCAGGGCTGATAAAGGCACAAAATCGGTGCCATTCCAGGTTCCTGGCTGAGCATCCCACTGCCGGCTTCCCTCGGGATCTGTCAGCTCTGATCCCAAACCCTTCCCTTGCTTTCTCCGAGCCCCGCTTTATTCCACAACCTGTAGATTTTAGGTGAGTGATTTTCTTTTTGCCGTTTATGCTGGGTCTGGGAGCTGCATGTGGATGGGACCACCTTGGAGGAACTGTCATGGATTGGGAAGAGATGCCTTGGAAAGGAGGGAACAGTGGAGGAGGGCTGGAGGTTGGATGCCTAATGCAGAGTACAAGGCCAGGATTGTGCAGTGGAGCCAGGGATGAGCTGGGATCCCGGGTTCCCAGCAGTTCCTTCCATCTGGAGGCCCCTTGGGTTCACATTCCTGCCTCTCCCGGGTGTCTGCCATGCCTGGGAGTGAGGATTTGCCCTTCTGCTGGTGCTCCTGGAGCTGGCACCGGGCTCACAGCTCCGCTGGTGCCTCCCATCCCATGCCAGGATCCTGGCACATCTCTTGGGATGGGGGTTCCAGCACAGGGCACCCCTGCTTTGCCCACACGGTCCTGGGGCTGCTGGGAGGGTGCTCCTGGAGCAGGGGTGTCCCCACAGCCTGCAGGGACCTGGGGCTTCCTCAGCTCCTGGATTCTTCACCTCCAGCTCCTGGAGAAGGGAATGCCTGGCAGGGATGGCAGGGGACATCCCGGGATGGGGGACAGTGCCCCACTGCAGCCTCAGGAAAAGCTTTTGTGGCTCAGGGTGGGCACAGCAGGGTTGGAGGAGCCACCCAGGATGAGGGCACAACTTGTGGCAGGAAATAACCTGGCAGAGCTGAAATTCCTTGTTGAGGATCCAGAGTTTTGTGCTGATCTGGGCAGGAATATTGGGCAGAGACCTTGTGCTGGACAGGGAGAAGAGCTCTCCTGTGTCCCTTGTCCCCAGGGAGGGAGGTGCTGAGGAGCTCTGTGTCCCCAGGAGGGGTTCTGGCACCCAGCAGGTTGCTCCTTCCTCCGGGATGCTGCCAGAGCTGCAGTGGGAGGGAAATTCCCTGGAGCGTGGGGTAGCTTGGATGGGGGAGAGAAACACGGCATCACCAGGCCTGTGAAAAACAGAAGAGGAGCAAATAAAGGCATGGGGAGAAGTGTCCTGTAAGTTTTGAGGCAGGAAATGTTAATTTTGGAAATGTGCTGGGCCGGGCAGAGCTGCAAACCCCTGGATTTTAGCGAGGTGGATTCAGGTGGGATTATAAAGTCTCCAGCTTTGCTTTTCTCTGGGGTTTTTTCCCGAAAATTTACATTTCTCCTTTACGCCCCAAGCTGCTTTCCCTGCAGCTTCCTGGATGGATTTTTATCCTGCATTTCTGCAGCAGGGTCCTGCTGGGATGGGGTTGGGTTTGTGGGCAGGGCAGGGTCCCCCATCCCCATCCCCTGCTGCCCTGCCCTCAGTGCTCAGCCCCAGCAGGGCTTGGGGAGCCAGGCTGCCACAGATGTTCCCCACTAATAAATCAAACCCTCAAAATCAACAGGAATTCCTCATCTGGAAAACAAAAGGGGCCCTTGTCACCTGCTGGGTGGGTGAAGCTGGGGCTGGGGGGTGAGGAGGAGGAGGAGGAGGAGGAGGGTGATGCTCCTGCTCATCCCATTGCTCCCAGCTTGTTGCAGCCTCTTGGAACTCGTGGTTTGGGGTTCTCATCCTCAATTCTGCCTCTCTGGCTCGACCCATTCCTGTCCCTCTGATCCCAAAGCCCTCGGGGTTTGCAGGGGTCTGGGTTTGGCAGCAGAGCCCCTGTTCCCCCATGGAGGTGAAGGAGAGGAAGAACTGGGGCACATCTCTGTAATTTTGGCTTTTTGTGCATATTGGGGAAGGGAGATTCCCTCCCTGTGCTCTTGAGAGAAACAGGTGAAGGGAAATGTCCAAAAATCCATCCTGGGAGAGGTGGGAGCACGAGCGAGTCAGAGAAACCCTGGGAAGGGAATTCTGGCTGAGCTCTGCTCCCGTGGCACAGCACAACCTTCACTCCATCCCCTTTTCCCAAAGTGACAGGAGTGGGACTTGGGCTGGAACTGGGATTTGACTTCCCCTAAATCAAACCCAGAGGTGCAGGGGGCTGCAGGGTCCAGCTCAGCCCTTTCCCATGGGATGGGTCTCAGGGCTGGGCTCTGCATCCTGAGGGATGCTCAGGACCCTCTGGATGCAGCCCACTGCCCTGTCTGGGTTATTCCCACTTCTCCTTTTAACCCAGGTTTTATTCATAAAAGGATACATGACAGGGCTGGTCCCAAATCCCTTGAAGTCTTTCCCTTGATTCTGGTGGGCTCCCACTGAACAAATTCCCTTTTCCCGGGGAAGTGGAGCCGTGGCTCCAAATCTGGGTCAGACTTTGGAGCTGTGGGAGCAGCCCGTGGATCAAACCCCTCCTCATCCCTCATCCACAGGTTTTCCCGCAGCTCTTGACTCTGGCACTGCTTGGAATCAGGAATGCTGGGGTGATCCCCCTGCTCTGTGGGGCTGGGGGTTTAAAATCCTCCCTGAGGAAGAGTCTGCTCCCTTTGGGAATGCAGTGGGAGGGGGTTTGGCAGGTGAGGGGGTGGTTTGGGGGTTGCTGCTGGCTCTGGGAGGGTCGGTGCTGGCTGCTCCCTCGTGTCCCCGCCGTGCCGGAGCAGGGGATGCGTCGGGAGCGTCGCTGCTGCTGAATTTCCAGCTGTAAATTTGGGATGGAGACAGGGCCGTGCCCATCCCTCTGGGAAAAGGACAGAGGGACAGATTCATGTCCTCTCAGAGGGGACAAACAGCTCCTTCCACTGCAGCCTGGGTCCTCCCCAAGCGCTGTGGGAATGAGCGTAAATTGCTGGGTTTATAATAACAATAATAGGGGAGTTGAAGACTCCTGGCAGTGGGCAGGACTGTGTTGGGGCTGGAGAGGACATGGGGGACACAGAGATGTGGCTCATGTCCCTGAGGGATTTGGTGTCCCCAGCTGTGTCCTCCTCACAGCCTGTCTGATTCTGTATCCCGGTGTTGTCGCCTTCCCTCACCACGATGTGATGATTTTTGGTTTGGGGACGTCCCCTGGCTTGGTCCCCTGCCTGTGACAGCCCCTGTGACACCATGTCCTGCCGTGGGTGATGTCAGTGCTCTCTGCCCACCCAGGGGCAGTTTGGGGACAGTTCTGTGTGCCCCTGTCTCACGGGAGATGTGGGCAGAGGATGTGACGACGTTGTGGAGGAGCGGGGACACGGGGGCTGTGCTGTGGCTGCCGGGGGACAAAGGTGACACCCAGAGGGGACAAAGGTGACCCCCAGAGGGTGGGCACCCTCACCTGTGACCCCACGCCAGAGCTCTCAGCTGGGGTTTTTTGGGATCTCCCCTAAAAAAGCAGCTTCCAGTTGTCGGGTGGTGAGTCCTGCTCAGGCAGGGGACACGTTGGGAGCCAGGTGGGCACCTGGGACCTTGAACCCCTCCTTGCCCCAGCACCCCAAGGTGCTCACAGGGCCTCAGGACTGCAGGATGGTGACAGCAGTTGGTGAATCATTATTTAATATTTTTAAAGCATGAGGGTTATTTTTAGGAGGGGTGGAGGGAGCCCAATTCCTGTGAAAAATCCCTGGGATTTGCGGTGTCCCACAGCAGTGGGAAGGCACTGGGAGCTTCCTTGGCCACTGAGCTGGAGCAGCAGCAGCCACCTGGGGGCCAGGACACCCTAAAATTGGGCTTCAGAACCTCACCATTGCCCGGAGGACAAGCAGGGATTCAGGACATGGATTCACTTCCCCAGCTCTGTCCCAGTCCAGCAGGATGTGCTGGGTTTGGGAAGATGCCGCTGTCGCTGAGCTGGGGATGCTCAGGAGCCTGGATGGATCAGCACGACCTGGGAATGCTGAGTGTGACCCTGGAGCGATGCTGTGGGACCAGAGCCCTTCCCTGTGTGCCAGGCTGGCATCCAGAGGGACGCTGGAGCTGTGGCAGAGGTTTGCTGCCATCGTCCCTGCAGGATCCATCCACGCCGGGCCGGGCGGCGCCTCCCGGATTCCCCATGGAAGAGGCACAGAGGGAGTTGTTCCTGGGAAGAGGACATTCCTGGGAAGAGGACATTCCTGGGAAGAGGACATTCTTAGGAAAAGGACATTCCTGGGAAGAGGACGTGGTGGCTGGACATGGCTCATCCAGGTGACACCAAGAAGGGGACCCCGGTGGCCTTGTGATTTCAGCACAGGGTCCTGGTGAGAAGCGCTTCCCGCAGCCAAGGGATGCTCCTGCTTCCTCTGCTCTCTTCCCAACGCCTCAAATATGAAATGCAGCATCCCGCTCCCCTCCGTGGGCACCCAGCAGCATTCCCAGAGCAGGATTCCCAGCACAGCCCTGCTGAACACGCTGCTTCCCAGGTTTTAGTGGAGAAATCTCCGGGGTTATTCCCAGCCGAGCTGTTGGGAGCCGTGTTCATCTGCGGGGCTGAGTTTGCTCCGTGGTGCCCAGAGAAGCCAGGAGATGCTGAGGCTGGCCGTGGAGAAGCCAGGCTGTGCAGGAATAAGATCAGGGAAGCTGTTTGGAGGTGTGGAACCAGGCTCTGGCAGGGCTGAGAGACGGAGCTGGCCTCGGGTCACGCTGCCTCCGATTGGGATGTGAAGAAAAACGGACTTGAGACCAGGACTTTGAAAATGCCCAAGGACAATTCTTGCCCCCACTGCTTTTTTCCTTCTCCCTCCTCATGAGCAGCATAATTTCTGGATGGAAACCAGGCCTCTTCCTGCATAGAAATGGGATTTGCTGTGGAAAGCATCGGGGAGTGCATTAACCAGAGCCTTTTCCGGATGAATTTTTGCACAGACACGACAGAGTCTGGGAAAACTTGTGGCATCTGAGTTCCTCCCTCCTGCTCCTTAGGTACCATGCCTGTTTTTTCTTCCCCTCTGGATTATTTGAAGGCCAGGAGAGACTTTTAGCAACTTCCAGTCTGACTCCCCACTAACTCACCTGGCAAATTTTGCTCCGGGTGGGACGTGAGAGGCCGAGCCTGAGCCCTGGCATCCAGAATGTCCCTCACCTGCTCCAGGGCATTTCTTCCTCCCTGGCTCCATCCTTGCCCTTTGCAGCCTCTTCTGATAGGATGGGGAGTGGGGAGCTCCTGGAGTTTGGGGTTTATTTTGATGTAAGAGTTTCACCCGTCGCTCCCCTTTTGTGGGAGCTTTCGCCTTTCCAGGGATCAAATTGGGACATTTTCCCGTGTCCCTGCTCTTCCTCACTGCCACAGGGCAGTGTCCTTGAGCTTCCATCCATGAGGAAGATGCCTCCTCTTCCTCAGGTGTCCCAGGCTCTGGGAGGCAGGTGTGGGACCACCCTGGCTGGGAATGGGGGGCACGGAGGAGATTTTGGCCGGGGCGTTCCGTGTGCTCCCGGTGGGATGAGGGCTCTGGTGTCTGCAGCAGGAGTTCCAGGTGGGATTTGCAGCAGGGGGATGTGTCCCCAGTGTGTGAATTTTACAAAAAAAGTGTGAGCTGGGCGCTGGGTGTGTGGGAGAGGCTGGAACCGAGCTGGGATTTATGGGGAGATGCTGGAAAAACCTTTGGAAAACGGGTGTGGGTGATGCCGTGTTGGTTACAGCTCTATCCCACACCAGCAATGGGAGCTGCTGGCAATTATTTTAATGGGATTTTGGGGGGATTGTGCTGAAACCCTCATCCCAAATCCTAAAACCCTCATCCCGTGTGGAAGCACAGAGCGATGGATGGGAGTTGTGCGTGGTGGGAATCTCACCTTGTCCCGTGGATTTGGGATTATTTTTTTCCCTGGGAGTTTGGAGGTTGGTTTTTTTTTTTTAATTTTGTTCCCTCTGAAATCTTTTCCCCACCGTCTTCATTATCATTTTTGTTAATTAGATTGTGCTGGGAAACAGTCTCTATTGAAAAGCAAAAAAGCTCTGAGATGGGTTTTTCCAAGTGCGGCCGCGTTCCGGGGCTGGGAGAAGGACGGGGAGGGGGAGAGCTTGAAAGAAATATAATTTTTAAAAAAAAATAATTTCTTCATAAAGCTCTTTAAAAAGAAAACCCCGGGCCCCCTTCCCCACCACGGCCACCTCCCCTCTTCCCCCCCCTCCCCAATTAAACGATTTGAATTTCCACGTTAACCGCTTGGTGCTTCCTCGGCGCCTCAGATGATTAGAAAGGGATATTCATTTATGCCTTTTAAACGCCGCCCCGATTAAAATCAGAGAGATTTTTTCCTTCATCAAAATCTAACATCCTTGAAAAATTAATTTGATGCCTCTTGTTATCAATTAATTGAATCTCGTTGGGAGAGAGGCTCGTGCGGCGGGTGGTTGGAGCCGGCCCTTCTGTTCTTAGTTGCTTTCCCCCCTCTCCGCTCCCTTCTGCTGCTTCCAAACACTGGGACATTATAAAACTCGGCCTTTTCTTTTTTTTTTTTTTTTTTTTTAAATATATTATTTTTACTCATCTCATAAAATAAATGAATAAAACTTGCTCTCGCTCTCTCTGTCTCTCTCCGCCCTCATCCTCCATTCCCCCTGAGTTCCTCTCGGATGAAAGACCCTTTTTTCCCTTCCTTTCTCTCATCCCTCTTTCCTATAACTTCGGAGAAAGGGGGAGAGAAAGAAAAGTTGGGGCTTTCAGCAATTTCTCGGCGGCCAAGGTCCGTCTTTCTTCCTTTCTTTAACGGGGGATATTGGATATTTCATTTGAATCTCCTTTTTTTCAATTAAAAGTGCCCCGTTCCTTCTCTTCCAGCTGCTCCATTCTCCTGCCCTGGCTCGGCAGCCGGAGAAGCGATTTTCCTTTCTTTAATATTTCAGCTCTTCCCTTGAGACGGGCTGCCTGCCTTATTTTTTTTTTTTTAATAGACTTTTTCTCCCTCTATTAAACTTTTCCAATCTTCGTCCCTTTATTTTTTTTCCCTTCCCACCTCTTTAAACAAAAAAAAAAAAAAAAAAAACCACCAAAAAAAAAAATCCAGGAAAAGTTATAAAATGGGAAGAACTGGGTCATTCAGGAAGTTATTGAAATAACTTTAAAATTAGGCTTCACTTTCACTCTCCTTGGAGTGGTTCTGCCTTTGGATCCAGTCTCCTCCCTGGTGGCTCTGTTATTGATGCCCGGTTGGGAATTTGGGGTTGGAGGTGTTGGGGGATCACCCAGATGAGAGCAGAGAGGTGGTTTTGGGTTTCTTCGAGGGAAGGATGTGGGATGGGGATTTGGTGGGGGTGTCCCATCCAAGAGCTCCTCAGGGGTGGTGAGGAGATGTGTCCCCCCAGCCCGGTCCCCTAAGGGGTGATTTGGTGTCAGGACCCCGGTGTCACCTCCCCTGTGCCCTGCGCTGTCCCCTCACTTCTTATGCCCAGCTGGGTCTGGGATCTGACAGGTGAGAGGCTCTCCCAGCCCTACCTGTCCTCACTGAGGGGCCTCTGCTGCTCCTCTGTGGGGTCACCAAGGGTTTTGGGGCTGAGGAGAGGGTGACCCTGATCCATGTGCACAGAGGGAGTGTTTTGGGTTCTTTGAATTCCCATTTGGATTGTGTTGGGCTGAAGGAGAGCAAGTTTTCAGGGGGATGAGAAATGAGGGGATGCAGGGCTGGACCTGGCGCTGTGGTGGCTGATGTGGCTCCGTGGGGACTTCCTGGATTTTGGGCAGTGCCCCTGGCTTTGCTCCCAGTGGGAATCCTGCAGGATTTGGGCACTGGGCCTGCATCCCAAATTGATGGGACAGAGGTGCCAGACCTGTATCCTGACGTGATGGGACACAGGTTCTGGTTCTGCATCCCAACCCACCAGGACATGGATACCAGACCGGCATCCCAACCTGATGGGACACAGGTGTTGGTTCTGCATCCCAGCCTGATGGGACACGGGTATTGGACCTTCAACCACACCTGATGGGGCAGAGGAACTGGACCTGCATGCCAGCCTGATGGGACACTGGTACCAAACCTTCATCCTGACCCACTGGGACATGGATACCAGACCTGCATCCCAGTCTAATGGGACATGGGTACCAAACCTTCATCCTGACCCACTGGGACATGGATACCAAACCTGCATCCCCACCTGATGGGACACAGGTGGTGGACCTGCATCCTGGCCCACAGGACGCTCCATCACCCCAGCAGTGACCCATGGTGGGTGCAGGGACCTCCAGCACCCACCGAGGGGCTGTCCCCACGTGTGGTGGCTCCGGAGCAGTGAGGTGGGAGCCCCGTGCTCCACGTCACTATTTAATTAGACGTCCCTGATTAACAAAACTTGGCGTTAGGCTTCCTCCTGCCCTCATCTTTCCTGGCTCCGAATCAATGGCTTTGATATGCTAATTAGGGAGTAATTTAATTTCAAAAGGCCGCAATTAACAAGGGTGTTGTGGACATGCTGTAGTTAAGCGGCGTAATCTAATTTGCATTAGTAACAAGCAGGGACTAATTAGAAGCTTAATTAGACACTTAGACGGCTCTTGTGTTTACTTTCTTAATGAGATGGAGTGGGGTTCCTTTTTTTTTTTTAATCTTTTCAAGAGCACAGCGAGGGAAGCAGGGATGGAGCAGGATGGGGCAGCCGGGCACGTGCTCCGGGGTGGAGCAGCAGCCCCACGGTCCCAACACCGGCCCGGCCACCTCCAGCCAGTCCCACACCCACTCTGGGAGGGGTTTTGTGTTCCTCGAAGCTTGGAAGGGAATGGGAGAGGTGCCAGGCGGGCATTGGTGTCTCTGGGAATGTGTGGGGTGGGTGTGGGATCACCTGTGGGGTTGGCTGCACTTGGGGCAGCTCTGGAGAGCAAAGGATGCTCTGGGGGTGGCAGGTGGGGCTTGCCAGGAGCACAGGAACCATCCCAGAGCTTCCCATGTTGGAGTCCTCACACTGCCAGGTGCTCTCCAGCTCTCTGATCCAAGGATCCCTGATTTTGGGGGCAGGAGAACCTCGCTGTGGCCGTTCCTGCCTGGTTTCCTCACTGCCTGCCAGTCCCTGGTGCCCACGAGTGCGGCTGGGCTGGGCCGGCACCGAGGCAGGTGAGGAGAGCCAGGGGGTGAAGGTGAAGCACCCGAGGTTGGCTCTTCCCAAAGAAGTTGCTGGGAGCGAGATGAAAGTGGGAGATGAAAGTGCCCAGAGGTGAGATCCCATTAAAGCAGTGCCTGGGCTTAGCCGGTCCCTGGTTCCTTAAATATCTTCTAATTTACAGTAATGCTCCAGATTCGTCTCAGCTCCCCCAGACTTTTATTTTAATCCCCTCTCCACATTTCCATGTGTTTATGTGTTAATTAAAGGGTAAAAAGCCACTCTTGGAGCAATCCTAGGCTGCTGCTTCTCTTCCAGCGAAGCCTTTTAGGATTAGCAGCCGCTTCCTAAAGCCTGGCGGTGCCGGAGCAGGACGGGCAGGTTGCTCAACTTTCTGTAGCTGGGAGCAGATCCAGTGCCTGGGATCCAGCTTTCCTGAGTCCTCTTCTCCTTCCAGCTGTGCAGAGGAGCATCCTGCAGATTTCTGAGGGCTTTGGGAGGGTTTGCTGGGTCTGTGCTCCTTTGGGATCCGCCGGTACCCAGGGCCTGCTCCCTTCCGTGTCCTGGCCAGGCTGGAGCTGGGAGGAAGGCTCTGGAATACTGCTTTGGGACTGGGATGACTCTGGAATGCAGCTTTGGGACTGGGATATGGTGGGAGGGGTGGAAACAGCCTCTGGAAGGTCTCAGTGTCAGTTTGTGTGTCACCCATGCTGTCCCAGCTCGCGGAGAGTTTTCCCAGTGGTGTTTCCCACTGTTATTCCTCATCCCTCCCTCTTGGCTGATGGTTTAGGAGCTCTTGGAGTTTGTGGCTGGGGACACTCAGGGCAGGGTAACCCACAGTGGTTGGGGATGGGGACTCGAGGACAGGGTGGAGGTGACGCTGGGTCCGTGCGTGGCCCGCGAAGGGCAGCCCAAAATTACGGAGCTGCCGAGGATAATGAAAAATAGGGAGATCTGCTGAAATTGGTGTTGGGACAGTGGTTTCTGAGGAGCTCGTGGTGTGGCTGTGGCTGTTCCAGCAGGTCCTGGAGGCTGGGAAATGCCATTGAATTTTCCTGTCCTTGGAATCAGGTGGAGCAGTGGTATTGCTTCCGACGGGTCTGGACGGCCCAAATTTCCTTGGGAGTTTTTTGGGGGGAAACCACTGCTTCATCTGCTCTTGCTGCTCCTAAAATCCCACATCCATTGCTTTGAGCCCATGGTTTTGGTCACCTCCATGTCCATCCTTCCCTTCTGGAAGGCTTGGCGGCAGTGCCAGGCTCCTGGCACGGTGTTCCCACGGGAATTGTGGCACACGCGGTGGGAGCCGCATCCCCAGCCCCTCCCTCCCAGGGAAGCTCCGGGCATCCATCAGCCTGTTAATTGTGCTAATTAGAGAGTGTGGAGGTGTTAATTGGAAAACCCTGGGATCGTGCCTGTTTGCGGGAGGGATGGATGTCAATAAAGCGGGATTGATGACTGGGATGGAGCGTGCTCCGCGCAGGTTAGCGGCGAGTCGGGGGATGTCAAGGAAATGTTGCTGCTCAGATGAAGCAATTGTTAATTAAAAGCCGCGGTAATTAATACACCCTCGTTGCCATATGGTCCTGCCGAAGGCAGGGGGATTCGTTGCTCCGTTTGTAATTCTCCATTTCCTTCCCTTTGTCCTGCGGAAGGTGCGTGGTTGGATAAAAAGGGGGAACAAAAAACGCAGAGCGGTGGTTCAGCGAGTCTGAAATGGTAATTAATGGTAATTAACGATCCATTTGTGCAGCTTCTGTTGCTGTTGCCGTTGGAGGGGGCTCCTCCCTCCCCTTTTAACCAAACCCACCCTTTCCCTCTGGATGTGGGTGTTGTTGGATCTTCCCGCTGGCTGTCTGGGCACCGTCCCTGCCTCTCTGCCTGGGGGAAGGTCTGATCCTGCCGAGCCCCTCTGGATGCCGTGGAGGAGAATCCCTGGAACACTGCTCGTGTTTGAGCTGCGAGGGATGAGCAGCAGGGGCTGAGATGCTGCGGATCCCTCCCGGCTCTGTGCAGGGCTGCACGTGTGCTCTGGCATCGCTCAGCCCAGCTCTGCTCTTCCCACTCATCCCAGATCCGCACTGGCTGGAAAAGTGCTTGTTCCTAATTTAAATCCACTTTATAACCTCGCAGACACCGGCTTCGTTTTTATTTTTTCTTTTTCTTTAAGGTTTTGTAAAACTTTTTATAGGAATGGAAATATTTCCATTATTATGATGATGACTTTCTTTTATGGCTTCCCTCGCAGCGTTGTTGGGATCCCAGACACTCCAGCATCCCAGAGGGGTTTGGGAACGGGAAGTGGAGTTTTACAGGACTTGGAGAGGGAACTCAGCTGGCCCGGTGTCCCCAGCTCCGGGAATCACCCGGGCTGCAGGAATCTGCTCCAGCATCCCGCCTCTGGCAGGGGCTGGAACCACCAGAGCAAGCCCACGGCTCCTCCACCAGCAGAGATTTCCTCCTAATTCCCAACAGTTAAACTCCAGTTTGTGCCCGAAGCCAGGAAAGTTTTATATCCTTTCCAAAACTGTCTTTTTTCTTTTTTTTTTTTTTTTTTTTTCCTTTTTTAATACTTCCTGTTGTAACTCTGGATATTCCTGTTCTCCATGTAAAAGTCAAATCCCTGCTGGAATCCTGATGAGTTTCTGACCCTGGTGATGCCGTTGGAGTGTCGGACACGAAGCGTTCCCCGTGGGGCCTTGTGGATTTCAGAGGGAAAACGGGAATAGGAACGGCAATAACTTCACATTTCTGAACTTGAAATCCTTGAAATTCAAAGTGGGGAAGGAAATAATGTAGTTTTAAGGAAAAAGTGAGGGGCTCATTCCAGATTTTTGCTGCTAAGGCAACATCCTGTAAGCATCCCATCGTTGGGAAGCTGCTCCAACCAAACCCAAATCCCAATAATCCCCTTAACCTTGAGCTGTCCCACAGCCACCGGTGTGTCACCCTCTGAGCCCTGGGACAGTGGGAGGGAGCCAGGAGCTCCCCTTGGGAATGGATGTCACTCATATCCCCTGCGGAAATGACTTTTGAAATGCAGATAATCTCCGACATGCAAATGAGCAGCTCGCTGCTCCCTGTTTAATATGAATGATCAGCCCCTGAATAGCGATTATTACACGCCACATTTCAGCAATTATGTTGTTCCTGGTTTGTCTCGCTGCCTTTTGGGGTGTGGAGGGGGGAAATAGGGAAGAAAAGAGGGTGGAAAGAGAAAGGGGGGTGGTGTTTTTTCATCCCATCCCTCTGGTTTTGTTCCCGTCTTGTTACAAACTCCGCGAGCAGCGGCGGGTGAGCGCTGAGCCCGTGCTGGTGGGATGGAGGGGTGTGGAAATAAAACTGCTTTTCCATGGAGGAAAATGTGTGTTGGAAGGGGAGGGAGAGACCCTCACTCCTGGGTGAATTCTGTGCTGCCACTTTTGTGTGTCAGGGCTGGAAGTGGCAGAGACCAGTGCTGGGTATGCTGGTCCCGTTTCCTGCAGTGCCAGCCCAAATCCAGGAGTTTTTCCAAGAAAAAGGCACCCTCAGCCTCACAACCACCAACCTGCCACTCATCCGAGCCCAATGAGCAAAAACTGGGAGAAGGGAAGGATTTTCCAACCCGTGTTCTGCCGGGCTCTCGTTCCCACATCCCAGCTCTGCCGTTCCTTTGGGTTTCCTCAGCCTGGCACCTTCTGCCAGGTGGTTTTTCCAGCTGGGAAGTGGTGGTTTGCTGGGAGGTGAAGCACTTGGAGGGGATGTTTCGACTTTGTTAGGATTTTTCAGGGTGGAATCCGAGGTTCTCTGTGTCTTGCTGGGGCTTCGGGTGTGCTCTCACCATTAAATACTTTGGTATTTGGGGAAAAACAAACGGATTACTGGGGCTCTGTGTCTTGCTGGAGCCTCGGGTGTGCTCTCACCATGAATACTTTGGGATTTGGGGAAAACGGATTCCTGGATTTGGGGAAAACAGATTCCTGGATCTCTGTGTCTCGCTGGGGCTTCAGGTGTGCTCTCACCATTAAATACTTTGGGATTTGGGGAAAACAAATGGATTCCTGGAACTCTGTGTCTTGCTGGGGCTTCGGGTGTGCTCTCACCATGAATACGTTGAGATGTGGGGAAAACAAACGGATTCCTGGAGCTCTGTGCCTTGCACCAGGCTCAGGGAAAGCTGGAATTGTGGGTTTTCATAAGGACTGGGTTACACTTGCTTTGCCTAGGGACGTGCACTGTGTTTGCAGCAACTCCACGTTTATTTTTTTGGGGCGAACCGAACACAACTAAAACCCAACACGCTTTGACACCCACCCCACCGGGATCAGCGATCTCAGCCCCCATTCTCAAGCTCTTCTCCCCCCTCTCTAGGTCCTGCTAGCGAGTCATGATGGTTGAATCTGCCTCGGAGACGATCCGTTCCACGCCCTCGGCGCAGAACGGGGTGAGCAGCCTGAGCAATCAGCCCGATGGCGGCGGCAGCGGGGGCGGCCCCGGGGGCGGCGGCCGCGACGGAGCCGCCGGAGCCGAGGCCAACGGAGAGATGAGCCCCGTGGAGCTCCTGCACTTCCAGCAGCAGCAGGTAATTCAGGCAATTCAACCTGTTCCTTCAAGCCTGGCTTGCACAGGCAGCGGGGTCCTGCAAGGATGCGGTTTGGGGACGACATCAGGTTTTGCCGTGAATTGTGCTCTGGGTTGGGTTGCGCCAGGTTTGGCCATTCGTGGTTGAGGTGCCCCAAAAATTCGTGGTTGAGGTGCCCCAGAAATTCGTGGTTGTGGTGCCCCAAAAATCAGGTTTGGCCATTCGTGGTTGAGGTGCCCCTCCTCGCACAGGCAGCGGGGTCCTGCAAGGATGCGGTTTGGGGATGACATTGGGTTTTGCCGTGATTTGCGCTTGGGGTTGGGTTGCGCCAGGTTTGGCCATTCGTGGTTGAGGTGCCCCAGAAAACAGGGGTTTGTCCTTGTCCCACATGCCTTGGGAAGCAGAGCCCATCCATCCAAACCTGTTCCTTCAAGCCTGGCTTGCACAGGCAGCGGGGTCCTGCAAGGATGCGGTTTGGGGACGACATCGGGTTTTGCCATGATTTGTGCTCGGGGTTGGGTTGCGCCAGGTTTGGCCATTCGTGGTTGAGTGCCCCAAAAATCAGGTTTGCCCATTCGTGGTTGAGGTGCCCCTGCTTGCACAGGCAGCGGGGTTCCGCAAGGATGTGGTTTGGGGACAACATTGGGTTTTGCTGTGATTTGTGCTCGGGGTTGGGTTGCGCCAGGTTTGGCCATTCGTGGTTGAGGTGCCCCACATTCCTTGGGAAGCAGAGCCCATCCATCCAAACCTGCTGGATTTTTCCTGCCTGCTCTACCCCCCATCAATCCGTGGGGCTAAGACTCCAAAAACCTTCAACCATTCGTGGTTGAGGTGCCCCAAAAATCAAGGGTTTGTCCTTGCCCCACATGCCTTGGGAAGCAGAGCCCATCCATCCAAACCTGCTGGTTTTTTCCTGCCTGCTCTGCCCCCCATCAATCCGAGGGGCTGAGACACCAAAAACCTTTGCTGTAACAGGAGCAGGTCCTCCCTAAGAGGATTTTGGTTTTCCAGGATCTGCTTTCCCATTCCCAGCGCTCCTGGAGATTGAACCTCACCCACAGGACACGTGTGACAGTGACATGTGTGTGCAGCAGCTCTGGGTTAGCCCCTGCCACACGTGTCCCCTCTCATCCCTGGGAACGTGCCTGCAGCTTACCTTTCCAAACAAACTTTGGCAAAAAAACATCAATTTCCCTGCTCGGCTACTAAATAAGGCAATGATCCCTCTCCTCGTACGGAGATCGCCTCCCTGAGCCATAAATTCCAGCGTGAAAGCTGTAAAAAATTGCTGTGTCTGATACTTTAGTAGGGAGTGCTGTAAATCCATTACCTGGATAACAGGCGTTCCGCACGCCGCTAAGCCCCTGTTCCCCGCATCCAAAGGGTAATCATGCGTGTAATGCTGCTGCCAGTGCCCCTCTGAGGAGCTCCCTGCTCTCCCTCCTGGAATTCCAGCGGATAACGGGAGATCCGTGTGTCCCCCCAGCCAAAAAAAAAACGCAAATCGTGGCTGTGAAACGGGGGATCTCCTCCAGAAAATCGGGCTTTTCATCCTTGTGGATGCTCCCGGTGGATGCTGATGTTTCATTTCACCCCCGTGGTGTTTCTCCTGGTGGATTCCTGGTGGGAAGCTGGCTGGCATGTGGGATTATTAAAGCAGAGGGTTTGGTGTCACTTGAGGTTTTTTTTTCAAAAACACCAAGTGACACCTCCAGCGACAGCACCTGGGGAATGGGGAGAACCTATCCCAAGGATTATCCATCTTCCTGCTTCAGGGAGCAGGCTGAGCACCAGCTGGGGTCAGGAATAAATGTCCCCACAGCGGGAGTTTTGGACAATTAGGTGCTTGATGGAGGCTTTGCTCCATCCCCGGGAGCACCCAGCGTTCTGCCCAGGTTTTTGGATGGCTGGGCTGTTCTGTGTGCTCGCTCCCTCACCCTGGAATGGCAGCACTCCATCCTGATTCTCATTGAGCTTTATGAAATCCCCCCAAGAAACCTTGGGGCTGGGAGCCCACGTTTCATCCTGGTGACCCCAAATCTCTGTGTCCGTGGGGATTTCTGTGCCCAGATTCCATTTGTGCCCAGATTTGACCTTTTCCAGCGCCTGTCACCTCGCTGGTTTTACAAGTGTGAAGCCAAACAGGTCTTGGCAGGGAATTTTTGGGTTGAAGCTGCTCTCCAAGGGCGCTGCCTCGAGGTGGGTGGGATGTTGAGGCCGTGGGGGTGCTATGGGGTGCTCAGGGACCTTGTTCTGGGGCGTCCCTGGAACAAGGATTGCTGAGACGGGGTCACCCAGCTCTGAACATTCCCTCCCCATCCTCATCCATCCCAATCCACGCCACTTCCCAGAGAGCCTGGAAGGGGAGAGCAGGGTGGAAAGGGCATCCCCTCCCCTTCCTCCCTCCTCCTCCTCCTCTCCCTCCCTCTCCCCAGCCCGGGGGGGTTAAATCCCTGCATTTCAATGCTCGGGACGGGGCTGAAAAGCCTCAATAGCTCGCAGCAGCTTTGTGCAGGGGCTGGCGGAGGGGAGAGGTCGCCCTGGGGCACCGGGGGCAGCCCCCGGCCCGGGACCCCTCCCCTGTCCCCGCTGTTGCTGTGGGAACGTGGAGGGACCTCCCAAAGGGACCTGCCAGCCCCTCCTGCCAGAAGCGGGAAAGGGGAAAGGGAAGGGAGGGCCCTGGAAGGGCAGGGGAGGAGAAAGGGAAGAAGGAAAAGGAAAGGAAAAAAAAGGAAAGGAAAGGAAAGGAAAGGAAAGAAAGGAAAGGAAAGGAAAGGAAAGGAAAGGAAAGGAAAGGAAAAGGAAAGGAAAGGAAAGGAAAGGAAAGGAATGAAGGAAGGAAGGGAAGGAAGGGAAGGAAGGGAAGGGAGTAAGGGAAGGGGAAGGTAAGGAAGGGAAGGAAGAGAGAAGGAAAAGGAAAGGGAAAGGAAAGGAAAGAAAAGGAAAAAGGAAAAGGAAAAGGAAAAGGAAAAGGAAAAAGGAAAAAGGAAAGAGGAAAGGAAAGGAAAAAGGAAAGGAAAAGAGGCATGGGGTGATGGGGATGGCACATCCCTGTGGTGGGGGATCCTCTGGATTTTTAGGAGTGGGAATAAAGCGCTGCTCAGCCACGATTTGGGGTTTTCCAGGGTGGGTTGTTTTTTGGTTTTTTTTGCTGAATTGCTGCAAAGAATTCCAGCTTTTAGCCAGCAGCTGGTGTTTGAATCCATGGGGTGCAGTGAGATGGAGTCCCTGCAGGTTTGGGGTGCAGGGAATGGAGGGAAAGGATGGAAAAAAATCCTTGCAGAGTTCCACATGGAGAACCCAAATCCGTGCAAACCTCGTGGAGCAGGGATGTCCTGGGACGAGCAAGGGGACAATCCCTGAGTCTGGCACCCCACAGGAGCTCCCTCCAGCTCTAAATCCATGGAAAAGGAGCCAGCCGGAAAATCCAGCTGCTCTGGCGTTGTTTGGGGTTGTTTTATGGTGCAAAAAATACCAAAAAAAAAAAAATTTCAGCTTGCTGCAGACAGACGTCAAAGAAACGGGGAGGAATAAACAAAAATAAGACTTGTTTTGGAGAAGGAGCAAATGGGACTTTTTTGGGAGTTGGGGAAGGGTGTGGAGGGGGAGGAGAGGCACTTTGCTGCCCTGGGAGAGATACCATTCCATAAAACATGTGATCACATCTCAAATATATTGTGTAATCCTCTATTATTAGGGTATTTAAGATAAAAACGAGGCCGGAGCACTTAAGTGAAACTCATCTCTCTCTTCACTTCCCTGATTCATATTTAATATTTCACTGAGGACAAATGCAGGAGCAGTTTTTCCTTTTCCCCTCCTTTTTTCCCCCATTTCCCCCCTTTTTTCCCTCCTTTTCCCCCTTTTTTCCCCCTTTTTTTCCTGCTTTTTCCCATTTTTCTCCCCTTTTTTCTCCCCTTTTTTCCCTTCTTTTTTCCCTTTCCTCCCCTTTTCCTTACCCTCACCCTGTTCCCTCATTTTCCCCCCTTTTTCCCCTTTTATTCCCCTTTTTTTCCATGGGCTGGGATTGTCAGGAGGGTGTTCCTTGTCCTCTTAATTAGTGGGGCTGGGTTTGACCCCTTCCCTGTGAGGATTGAAGAGTCAGGAGCAGAGGAATAAAATCCAGGAGTGCTGGAGCAGGGCAGAACAGCTGGGGCTGGGCCACAGACACAGAGCTGGGTGTAAAAAGGGATTTTTTTTCATTTTCCTGTGAGGAATTATGTCTTTTTTTTTTTTTGTTCATTTGGATCTCTTGGAGCCATTTGGTTCTGGTTAAGCGAGGCCAGGGCTGGGCTGGTGGAAGTGCTCCTCAATATGGCATCATTTACTGTTAATATCCAGCTAAAAATATCCCTGTGTGTTGTTTTAATGGCTCTAATTCTGGAATGTGACGATGTCATTTTTATGAGGTTAGTGTAAAAAATCTTCCTTTTTTTTTTTTTTTTTCACCGTTTTTTCAGCCCTTCCCAACCTCTCTCCACCCTCCAAAAGGATCGGAGGGAAAAGGGAAGATAAAAATTCCCTTCCTCCTTCTTTCCATGCAAAGTTCTTGCTTTAATGGTGTTTTTTCTCTTTTGGGAGGTAAAACACCATATAAAGCTCTGATCCAGGTGGAAAATCCCTCAGCTGATTTTGGGCAGCTCTTCCCAGCTGGAATTAAAAACCCCATCCTCATAAAGTGAAATATCTGGTAAATGAGGCACTTTCAAATACCCCAAGCAAGATTTTCCTTTGTCCTGGGATTATTTTGTGTTGATTTTTGGGGGCGGGGGTGAGACTGTGGCTCCTCCTTTTCAGATGACCCATGGATGTCTCCATGCTCTCCAAACTTTTTTTTTTTTTTTTGAGTTCTTGACCCGTTTCTTCCCAATCAGGAGACCTCAGAGAGGCTCTGCTGGGGCAGGTTTTGAGGAGAAAAAGGCAGGGATAAGGATTAATCCCACATTAATCCAAGGTGTGGTGTGAGGCAGCTCTCCCTGGGCTATTCCAGGGCTGGAACCAGGTTTGGGTTTTTTTTTGGTTTTTTGGATTTGGTGGGTTTTTTTGGGTTTTGGGTTTTTGTTGTTGTTGTTGTTTTCGTTTTGTTTTGGTTTGTTTTTTTTTTTGAGGGGGGGTGGGTTATGGTTTTTTTTTTGGTTTTTGGTTTTTGTTTTGGTTTGGTTTTTTTCTGGTGTTTCCCCATGGCAGAAAGGGGAATTTGTGGTATTTACCATGGAAAAGGCAAAAATCGGCCAAAATCTGCCCTTGCTAGGGTCTGGAGAAACATCCAGCACATCCAGGGATAGAGGGGCAAAAATCAGAATAATCCTCAGGTAGGCTGGGTGAAAATTGGAAAATGAGGCTGCTCCCCTGCTGGAGGATGTCTGGATTTGGGGATGGTTCGTAGAATTTGGGGATTTGGGGTCTGAGGGGAGGGATGAGCATCCCTGGGGGCATCCTGGGTGCAGGAAAACCTCCGGTGCTGTGGGAGCAGGTCCTGGCAGGGTGGGATTGATCCCAGCATGGCTGGGATGGAAATTTTGGCTGTTCATTGATCCCTTGCCCATCCCAGCACACAGCTCCCAGCATCTCCCACCTCTCGCTGCAAGCCCAGGTGTGTTCCACATCCCAAGGAAGTTCTGGGCCTCCCCCAGCCATGTTCAGGTCCCCATCCTCTTCCTCATCCTGGAGTGTGCTGCTCTTGGGGATGGCAGAGCCAAACCACAGCAGCCCTGGCTGTGTCCGAGACAAACTCTCTCTGGGATCATCTGCAAACTTTTTCTGGGATAATCTGCAAATTTTTTCTGGGATAATCTGCAGATTTTTTCTGGGGTCATTTGCAAACTTTTTCTGGGATCATCTGCAAACTTTTTCTGGGATAATCTGCAAATTTTTTCTGGGATAATCTGCAAACTTTTTCTGGGATTATTTGCAAATTTTTTCTGGGGTTATTTGCAAACTTTTTCTGGGGTCATTTGCAGACTTGTTCTGGGATCGTTTGGTGATCAGAGGGAGTTTGACACAAGGAATTCATTCCCCATTCTGGGTGATGTGCTGATGGATAACACCAGGATAACACTCCTGGGTAACACCAGGCATTGGGATATGGGTTAATTTTTATTTATAAATCATTTTCCCTCTGGTTCACAGAGGTAAAATCCCATCTACTCCCACAGGGAAGCTCTTCCTTCTGCTTCCCACCTCCTCAGCCCCAAGGAGAGGCTCTGACTGATGGAAATCTTCATCCCCCCACCACTGGGTGCTCCACATGCTTTGTTTGGGCAACAAATGCAGCCGACAGGTGGCTTTGCATCCTGAAATTCCATCCTGGGTGCTCCACATGCTCTGTCTAGGTTCCATCCCTGTTTGAGGGACCTGCAGGAGGTTCCATCCCTGTCTGAGGGACCTGCAGCAGGTTCCATCACTGTGTGAGGGACCTGCAGCAGGTTCCATCACTGTGTGAGGGACCTGCAGCAGGTTCCATCCCTGAGGGACCTGCAGCAGGTTCTATACGTGTCTGAGGGACCTGCAGCAGGTTCTATACGTGTCTGAGGGATCTGCAGCAGGTTCCATCCCTGTCTGAGGGACCTGCAGCCGGTTCCATCCCTGTCTGAGGGACCTGCAGCAGGTTCCATCCCTGAGGGACCTGTAGCAGGTTCCATCCCTGTCTGAGGTATCTGCAGCAGGTTCCATCCCTGAGGGACCCTGCAGCAGGTTCTATCCGTGTCTGAGGGACCTGTAGCAGGTTCCATCCCTGTCTGAGGTATCTGCAGCAGGTTCCATCCCTGTCTGAGGGACCTGCAGCAGGTTCCATCCCTGTCTGCAGCTGAGCCCAGCTCAGGATGGAGAGGGGACAGAGGCAATGGAGGGAGGGGGCAGCTCCGGGCGCTTGCCAGAGAGGCCCCTGTGTGCAATTGTGAGGCCAAGTCGGGGTTGGTTTTTTTTTTTTTTCCTGTAAATCTTTGTAATTTCGTGCTTCAGAGCACACCAAAGTGAGGGAGCCAGCGGGGAGTGAATTAAATTCCCCCCTGAGAGGCGGCGCGGTGGGGCCGAGCCGCCACCCCGGGCCAGCCAGGCCTTGGGAAGAGAAATTTGAACTTTGGGAAGACAAATTTCGGGAGAAATCCTTTGCAGCACTTTTTTGTGTGCTGGAGAAGTTTTGTGCAGCACTTTTTGTGCGCTGGAATTCTGTTCCTGAGGCTTTTCCCCCTGTGTTTTCCATCCCGTGCTGCGCTGATTTTTGCCAGGCCGGGGCAAGGCCCTGCCCTCGCTGGGTCTCCTCTGTGAGGTGGTGCTTGCAAAAATGGCAGGAATTGCACATGGAGAAGCCAAATCCACGGAAAACTCTGCTAAAAGACACTTGGAAAAGCAGCTAAAGCTCAGGGGTTTGCTGTGGGGATGTGGGATGCAGCTCCAGCACCCATCCTGATGGGAGCCTCGGGCCTGAGCTGCCATCAAGTGGATTCCTCCACCTTGGCTTTTAACTGGAATTACTGTTTTCATTTCTAAAAGTAATTAAAATATCAGACCTTGAGCTGTCATAACTGTCACAGGGTTTTTGTGCTCGCATTACCGATGCACATCTATCCCTGGTAATAGCAGGGAAAATAAAATGCCCTGAAGAGAAAAGAAAACATTGGGGCTGAGGGAGCTTCGGGATCAGGACCATGGGATTTTTCCATCAGTGATTCCCAGTGGTGAATTGTGGTGTTTGTCCTCGAGGATCTGAGTTTTGAGTTGTTCGGATAAAGAAGGTTTGGGAGTTATTGGTCAGTGGCCATGGGACAGCTCTGGGTGGACAATCCTGGGATGCAGCTCTGGTAATTCACCACAGGAATAGGAAATTAGGATCCATTTACTTATAAAATTCCTCAGGTTTTGATTTTCCTAGGGATCTCTGGTTCATGTGATGGTGACAAACACAGCCGTGTCTGGGGTGTTTGGTTTGGGCCTCCTACTATGAAATTACAATTTTTTTATAAAATAACCCTTTGCTCTCTGGCTCCAAGTGGAAATTCCTTCTCATTTTCCACGTGCCCTTGTAGTGCCTGTCCAGCTGCACAGAGTGGGTCAGGTGGATTTTCCACCCAAAGATGTGGCACGGCTGGGGCATCCTGTGCTCTTCCCAAGAGGAGCACAGGGAGGGCCTGAAATGGGACCTAAAATGCTGGGAATGACTTTTCATGGGTGCTCCATTTGAGGAGGGGCTCTGGGTTAGGGTTCTGTGGGTGCTCCTTGGTTTGGATCAACAGGTGAGGCGTGTGCTGAGCTGTGAGTGGATTTGAGGGGGGGAAGAAGGGTGGAGATTTTTCAGAAATGAGCCCTAAAAACCCCAGAAGGAAGGAAAAGAATCTCTGTAAAGCAGAAATAAGGAGCAAACAGCTCTGGGAGCACTGGGTTGTTTTCCTCAGAGCTTTACTCCTTTTCCTGGCTCCCAAGCTCTTTTTCTCAGCTCACGCTCGCTCCTCTCTCCTCATCTCTTCACAGGATTTTCCTTAATTTCCCTTTTTCTCCAGCTGCCCGCAGTGCTGGGCATGGCTCTCTTGTACCTGTGTTTTTCACAAGTGCGTTTCATCCATTTCTGTTGTTTTTTCACTATTTTTATGGGATTCCCTGTAAAAACTTGAAGAACTCATCACTTTTTCTAGGCAAACCCCCCTAAAAACAGTCAGGTTTCATGTGTGGGTTGCTGAGCACCTCCTGGTTCACCATCAATCCACTCAGACACATTCCTGGATTGATTCAGGCTGGAATCCTGCACTTGGCTTCACCCAAACCTGGCTGGTGACTGGAACTTTCTGCCACAATCCAGTTAATAAAATCAAATACCCACGGTGGCTTTGGGCACAAGGGACAGCTGCAGGAAGGTGCTGGTGATGGCTTTGAAATAAATCAGCCAAGGGACAGATCTCTGCGTGGCTGTGGCAGGGCTGGGGTTTGGGAGTGATCCTTGTGAGGTGGGAATGCTGGAGCTGGTGGGGATTTTTGGGAGAGGACAGGCTTGTCTGTCCCCGTGGGAACTGGGAGAGTGCTGGTCTCTAATGGGATATACTGGTGGGGATTTTTGGGAGAGGACAGGATTGTTTGTCCCCATGGGTACTGGGAGAGTTTTGGTCTCTAATGGGATGTACTGGTGGGGATTTCTGGGAGAGATTCCCCATGGGTACTGGGAGAGTGCTGGTCTCTAATGGGATGTACTGGTGTGGCAGGAGGGAGCATCAGGGAGCGCTGCCCTCTCTGTGCATCAAACCCATCCCATGAGGGAAATCCATGGAGAAGGAGCCAGAGCTGGAGGAAGAGGAGGAGGAGGAGGGAGCCTTGCTCATGCCCACCCCTGTGTCTCTCTTGCAGGCTCTGCAGGTGGCTCGGCAGTTCCTGCTGCAGCAGGCCACGGGGCTCAGCTCCCCCAGCAGCAACGAGGGCAAGCAGCCAGCAGTGCAGGTGAGCCCCAAGTGTCCCTGTCACCCCCTCCTGGGGACAACACAAACCCCTGTCACCACCATGGCTGGAGCACTCCAGGAGTTAAATCCTCTGGAAACCTCCAGAAGTTTATTGGGAGGTTTTTTGGGTATGGGAATGGTTGGGGAGGGAAGGTCACTGTGTGTCACCACTTTTTGGGACAGAGTTTTGGAGACAGAGTTTCCCAGGGCTGGAGCATCCCAGGTTTGATGCTGAGTGCTGTGAGGGTGGCACAGGGCTGGAAAAGGGAACAATCTTTTGGGCTGGAGCCAAGGCAGGTCCTCCAGGATGGGACAGAGGCCCAGCTGGGATGGGGATTTGTGGCACTGGCAGGAAAACGGGCTTTGGGTTGGCACATCCTGCTCCTGTAGGGATGGGGAACCTCCCTTTGCTCCCCTTCTCTGCCAAAGGAAAAGGGCAGAAAATGGGCAGGAGAGGGGTGAAATCTGGAGAGTCAGGGAAGCAGGGAGAAGCAAAGCCCAAGCGATGGGAAGTGACAATTTAAATAGCTGTGCGGAGGGGCTCTCCCTTCAGGCTAATTAAATTTATCGGAGAACAGCAGGTTACCTTATTAGAGCCACGTGGGTTTAATTAACAAAGGAAAGTAATTAGCACAAGCGCTCTCGGAGCTGGAGGTCCTGCCTGTGCCAGGCTGAGCCGGGTGGCAGCAGGAGCCAGGCTGGGATGGGCAATCCCGGGATCCTCTCCTGGCTTGGAGTGCCAGGGCATGGCTGAGCCATCCAGCAGCAAATCCCAGAGCTGCCGGGGGGTCAGGAGAGCCCAGAACCCCCCGGGCTGGGAAACAGCAGCTGGGTGGGAGCAGTGGGAATTAGTCAGGGCTCCTACGGCACAAACAGGCGGCTTTTTCCAGCGGTGCCGGCAGGAAGGAAATGCAGTCACTGCATGGAAAATGTCTGCAGAGGACAAAGGCGGCGAGGGTGAAGTCAGATTCCGGTAACCGGCGCCTCGCTCCCCTCCGTGGGTGTGTGTCCCTGCACTCCTCCTCCTCCTCCTCCTCCTCCTGCTGCTGCTGCTGCTGCTGCTCCTTATCCCTCCTTGCTCTCCCTGGTATTCCCGGCTGGATGCAGCCGAACATCCCGTGCTGCTCCCCAGCCTCCCCTGCCTGCCTGCCCATCTGGCCAGCGGCTTTCGCCGGAGCAAACTGGATCTCCTTCCTCTCTCCCTCTCCCTCCCTCCCCTCCTCCCTTTTTTCTCTCTCTCCGTGTTGCAAAAAGGACTTGTGAAAGTTGTAGACGTGAGTCAGAAATAGCTCATAACTCAGCAGCCTCCCCCCGCGGCCCCGGCGGCAGCTGGAGCGGGATCTGACCGAGGGGAGATAGGGGATTAAGCAGACTCCTTTGAAAGGAAGTTTATCTAAGGCACCGTGGTGTGGATGAGACTGGCCAGGACGGCTGCAAGAGGAGGAGGAGGAGGAAGGCTGGGTCCCAGCACAGCCCTCCTTGGCTTGGAGGCAGCAGGAAGCGCAGCAGGGTGGGAATGTTTGGGAATTGGGGTGTCCTTGGGGTGCCAGCCCCCCCCAGGTTTGGGAATGGATTTCCACATCCACGGGGAATTTTGTCTCCCCCCAGCTCTGTGCCAGATGGTTCCTGGCCCCCAGTCCTGGGGGAATGAGCAGGAGGGTCCCAGTGCTGGCCGGGAGACCCCCGTGCTTGCCCACACTATGTACTGTCCTTGTCACCCCGTTGATGGGGATGGGACATTTTTGGGGCACCAAGCCAGCAGGATTAATGACATTCCCAACAGCCTGAGCTTAAAAACAACCAGGGAGCTGCTGGGCTCAGCAACATCTTGGATTGGGGTTTATTTTGGAGTAGGGACCCTCTTCCCACAGATGTCTGGAGGTGTGTGTGGACAGTCTCATGTTGTCACTCCAGTTACAGCTGCAGGAAAGGGGAAAAACCCCAAAACCCCATCTGTGGGTGTTCGAAAACATTTAAAAATAAGTTTATTTCTTTACAACTTTAAAACTCTTGAAAACTTGGTGGGCACTGACAAAGTGCTGCTTTTGGGGGCTTTTGGTGTTGCGGGGTGTTGTCATCCTGGGATGGTGGGAGCAGCAGATCCCCCTGGGATCCAGGAAAACCCTGGGGAGGAGGTGCTGGAAAAGCAGCACCCCAGTGCTGCCTTGGAGGCACCTGGAATGATGGGGTGCCCTCTTTGGGTGCCCTCAGAGCTGCCTTTGCTGGGATCAAGTGGCTGCAAGGGGAGAGGGGCTGGAGGGCACCCGGGGAAGGGAGGAGAGAGGAGTTTGGAGCAAACTGCGGGAAATTGCTTTTCTTTTGTCTGCTGCAGCGGGGAGGGCAGCAGAGCGGAAAAGTGTATTTTGTTGATTTGAAACTTGAGTGAAATGGGTAATGAAGACAGATCAATACCAGCCCTTCTGCGTTCCCTCTCCGGGAAAAAAAAATCCAGCAGCAGCAGCAGCAGCCTGTCCGTCCGTCTGGGCTCGCACCGAGGTTTTTCCATTTGAACTTGCAGCATCCCTGTCTGTCCCTGCCCCATCCCAAAGCCCCCAGCTCTGCCAGCCCGGTGCCACTGCCACCATCCCACTCTGGGATTGGTGTTTTGGGTTCACAGAGGAGCAAAGTCACTTTAATCCCTGCAGAATCACCGGTGACAGAGCTGTGCCAGCACCCCGTGCTCACGGAGGGGATGTAGGGACCCTGCCCTGGTGGTGCTGGGGACAGGGGCTGGCTGAGGAGGGGGCTCAGTGCTGTCACCTCTGCTGCCACTGTCCCCCAGGCAGCAACTGGAGCCCAGCCAGGTGTGATTGGGGCCTCCCCAGCAGGAAGGCTGCGCTAACGAGGATGTGCTAATGAGGATGCTCTAACGAGGATACACATTGGGCTGAACATGCCGGGGATTGATTCCTCCTTTCCTTCACAGGAAGCTGAACATCAGGGCCTGGTGTCCTCCATGCTGGTTTCCCCCCACCTGCTCACCCTGCTGCCAACCCACCCCGGGCACTCACTTGGTGCTGGGGCTGTTCAGAGTGTTCCTAAAATTGTTCCTAAAACACCCACAGCCTCAAAACCCAGCCTGGCACGTGGGGCTGAGCTTCATTTCTCCTCTGACCCTGGGCATTGTCTCATCCCAGCCTGGTGAGGTCTAGAGGTGGCACAGCAGCGTTTGGGTGGCCCTGTGCCACCCCTCAGGGTTTGTAAGCCATGGCTGGGGTCACCTCGGTGTCAGTGGCATCACTGCCTGGCCCCGGGCACTGGGAGCACTCCCAGACTGTCTGAGCCAGCTGGATCTTGGAGCTCACCCAGGGATGCTGAGTGCAGGAAGGGAGGCCAGGATGTGCCAGGAGGGTTGGGGTTGCTCTTGTCCTGTGAGAATTGGGTGCTCTGGGGTGGGGTTTGCTCATCCCCTGCCCTTAAAACAGCACAACTTGAAGCTGCTTTTGGTGGTTGTTCCCTCCCTTCTGTTCCCAGTCTCCTCAGTTTGTTTCTGTTTGGTTTGGATTTGAAAAGAGTGGTTAAAATTAGAAAAAAACAGCACAAACATGTTTCCTGCTGTTTCTAACTGGGAGTTAAACCCCAAGACTGGATCAGAGCAGGGACCTGCATCCCTGAGCTCTGTGGAAAACCAGGAGCACCCTCTGGAGAGAGAGAGGGGTGTGATCCCAGGGCCAGCAGGGATTGGGGGGACGAGGTCTGGGCTGTGTGGTTGAGGTGTGGAGCAGGAGCTGCCCCTTCCCGTCCTGGCAGTGACGTGCAGCCCTTGGGGACGTGGTGGCTCCTGCAGTGACCTCCCAGCCCGGGTGACAGCAGAGCAGGGATGTTTGGATGCTGGTGGAGGATGTCCCCAGGCTGTGCCAAGCCAGCTGTCCCCAGGGTCAGGAGGGCACTGTCCCTCTGATGACAACGCTGTGGCGCTGCGAGCCAAGGCTGCCGGGCCGTGGCTTCCCCCGCTCTGCCTTGTGCCTGGGAGTTCCACCCGCTTCCCGTAAAAACAACCCAAAAAAAAAATCCAGGAAAAATTGCTCAAGAGCCTCTCTCCCCATCCTGCCTCGTTCCACACGGCCAAGTCCTGCTTCCCTCAGCTGGCTTTGGCTCAGGGAGGGAATATTCCCTGGGATACCTGCCTGCTTTTCCACCCACTGCCTCTGGCACGGGGATTACAGCCGGGCCCGCCTGGAAAAGCAGCCCCTGGAGATGCTGCTGGCCGGCCCGAGCAGCGCCGGCTGTTTCTGGGAGCAGCCAGAGCTGTTAGTAAGCACTTTCTGCGGGGTGGCAGCCGGCCAAGGCGTGAGTCAAACCCTTCCTGACTCGGTGTCTGGCAGATGCCAGCTCGTGACGCGTCGGGCTGGTCCCCAGCCGCTGCTGCTGCTGCTGCTGCGCGGGGCTGCTGCCGGGACCTGCTTCCCCAGGGATGTGCTGGCTGCAGGAACACTTCCTGGCTGCTCCCATGCCTGGGGGTGGGGGCAGCTGGGTGACACTCACCCCTCAGCTGGGTGGCACTCACCCCTCACAGCCTCTGTGCTGCTCTGGTGTCCAGGGATGGGGGCAGCTGGGTGGCACTCACCCCTCAGCTGGGTGACACTCACCCCTCAGCTGGGTGGCACTCACCCCTCACAGCCCCTGTGCTGCTGTGCCTGGCACCCCTCAGCTCTCATGCATCCCAGATTTTGAGGCAGTTGCTGCCCAGATCCCGCTGTTATCCAGGGATGCCAGGCTGGCCTCATATCCTGCCATAGGGAGTCTTGTCGCTGAGGGCCATGGCTGCAGGTGAAGGGGTGTCATCCCTGTGGGGCGTTTGGCCAGGTTGGGATGGGCATTTCCATCCCCATTTCCATTCCCATCTCATTTAGCGGAGCAGCAGCTCTCCCTGTCCCCAACAGAGGCAGCTGGCAGTGTCACCAGAGCTGGGGACAGAAACCCCCCAGCACTGGGGTTTGCTGGCCCACATTGGGGTCAAGGCAGTGCTGGAGCATTCCCAGCACAAGGGCGTGGGATGAATGGGAGCAAAACCGCCTGTAAGTGGGAATTTCCTCTTTTACTGAAAGTTGCTGCTTTCCCTGGAAACCTTAACTGGGAGAGGAGCGTTTTCCACGCTGTGGGGAAAT
The DNA here is from genome assembly GCF_901933205.1 of Camarhynchus parvulus. Lineage (NCBI taxonomy): Eukaryota > Metazoa > Chordata > Aves > Passeriformes > Thraupidae > Camarhynchus > Camarhynchus parvulus. The sequence goes on along the minus strand of NC_044596.1, from coordinate 4,628,794 downwards.
TCTTCACAGGAACCAAGGAAGCAGCAGAGCTCAGATGCCCCTCTCAAGTTCACCCCACTCCCTCCTCACCCCCACACGGATCCGCCACCATTTCTCCGTGTCAGCTCCGCATCCGAGCGGGGGGGAAGGAAAAAAAAAAAGCCATTTAATGCAGACAAAGGTTGTATGAAAATATAATTCTGCTTTTGTTAGCAGCCATCAAACTCTAAAAAGCGTCACTTTTGTTTTCTTGTAACATTGTGAAAACCTCGTGTCGGATCGAGAGCTGGGGCCCTCTCGACTAATCGCCTCTCCTTTGTGTTTTTAGATTATAGGGGCAATTAGTGTTGTCAAAACCTCTGGCAATTCTCTTTGCTCTTGACAGGGTGTCAGTCCGCTGGGCGAGAAATGGAAGGTGTTATAACTCTCCGGTAATTAGGATGCCTCCGATTTGAAAATGCCAGCAAACGTGTTCGAGGGGCCGCGGGAGGGCGCGGGGAGCCCGCCCGGCCTTGGGGGGGGATGTGGAGGAGCAATTAATTAGGGGCTCTCATTCCGAGCACGTTGCTGGCTGATGAATTGGCAGAGGGAAATTAGCGGCGCTCCTGGGCGCGCACCTCGCTCTCCTCGCCTGCCCAGATGTTCACCCGGGGCTTGGCACAGCTGGCTGTGAGCACCTGGGTGCCCAAACAGCAGCTCTGCACTGGGTGCTGGTGCTCAGGGGCTTTTGGTGGGTGTGGAGCCTTGCAGGGTGCTGAGCTCCAGCCCTTGGGTGGGAAGTCGGAGGAGTTTAATCGATAGCTCCGCCACGGAGGTGGCTGGAGGGGGAAACGCTGGTGACAAACAGAGCTCGCCCCGTGCCCGGCGCCTCCCTGCAGCAGAATGCCTGAGTAAATAGATAAGGCTTTGCAATCTCCCTTGAAGGTCAGCTGGACACCCATCACAGATGGGAGGGACTGCACGGGGCCACCCTGTGGTCCCATCCCTGCAAGGGGTCCAGGCTGGCATCACTGGGAGGGTTGGCAGGATCCAGGTTCTCCATGGGGCTTTGCTGGGTTTCTCTGCTCCTTGAGGTCCTGAGATCCTGGGCTGAGGGGCTGAGGAGCTGTTTAGTTTGGATCAGAACCAGGTCCTTGGCGTGCAGCTGGATCCTGGCTTGTGCTCTGCCCCATCCCACGTGCCAGGGAGCTGCTGCCTCTTCCTGGGATCCCCTGGAAGAGCTCATGGTGGCTCCTGACCAGCAATTCTTGTTTGCTTTCCCAGGAATATGAGGCAGAGCCTTGGGAAGGGCTTTGGGCTGGTGGGATTGGTGGGAGGCCAGGACAAGGCAGCTCCTGATGGCTCCATCCGGGCATTGCTCCACCTGGGCAGGACCCAGCAGGGCTGGGATCCATCACTGACACCTTCCCAGGAGCTTTGCCTGGGGTGTGGACCCGTGTTTTGATAACCAAAGGCAGGGGCTGGCAGGTTCCCTCGGCCCTCCCTCCTCTTGGCACAGTAATTACAGGAGTTACTGGTGTCAGCTGGAGGTAAAGCTTTGATGTGTCTGGAGAACCCCGTAACCTCTTCCTCAGCGCTCTGCTCTGCGGAGTTATTTGGGTGATCAGTATCTTCCCACTTCCCTGGCGTTTCCCTCCACCCTTCCCATGCTCCCAGCAGGGGAGGCAGCTGTGCTTTGATGCCCAGCTCCCCCAGCTAAATTGCATTTAAAGAAGAGCTCTCAGCTTCTTCAGAGCTCTCATGGTTCAGGAAGCTTCGTCCTGGTGCCAGCAGCACCATGGGACATCTCCTTGCCATTGCCATGTCCCAGGGGACAAAGAGTGGTGACAGAGTTGTGGGGGACATGGAGGATGCTCTGGGAGAGGCACTGCTGGTGTTTGGGGAGGTCGGGGTTGGGAGTGGTGACGTGTCCTTGCTGTCACAGGTCCCCGTGTCCGTGGCCATGATGTCCCCGCAGATGATCACGCCGCAGCAGATGCAGCAGATCCTGTCCCCACCCCAGCTCCAGGCCCTCCTGCAGCAGCAGCAGGCAATAATGCTGCAACAGGTAACACTGCACCTAGGGCTGAATCCAGCCAGGCAATTCCCACCGGGCTCTGGGAATGCTGGGGTTTGTTGGAGGCACAAAAACGGGTCCTTCCCTCCTTCTGCTTTCCACATAGCTCCTTCGGGATTCCCAGCACGTCCGGGGATGAAAAGAGCTGCAGGTGCTGACAGTGCTGGTGCTGCCACCCTGAGCCGGGGTCTCAAAACCTGCAAAATTCCTGCTCAAGGGCTGCTTTGGGGCTGCCCAGCTCCTGGGAAAAGCCGGGGTCAGGGTGGATGATCTTGGTTCAATGTGCCCCAAGCAGAGCCCCCGTGGCCAATGCTGGGCTTTGGGCAGGTGCCTGTGTCCAGCTCCAGAGCTGAGGTTTGTTTCTCATGGCCCTGCTCGACTTTTCCAGAGATTTTAGTCAGATGGGGAGGGAAGAAAAAGGAGGAGAAGGAAAAAAAAAAAAAAAGCAGATTTCCACTCTGAAACAAAATCTGTCTGCTTGGGTAAACAGCTGCCGGCAGCGGGAAGGAGGGAGAGAGGGAGAAACCCCACAAGCATCCTCCACACCCTTCCTCCTGCCTCCAGTACCTGTTTACTCCAAACAGCCTGATAAGGATTCAAGGTTGGCCCCAGGGAAAGAACAAAGGGTAAACACTACCCTGGGTGGGTCCTTCCACAAGCCTCTTTGGAGCCGGATAAAGAAACACGTTTGACTGCAAATTAAACAACCCAGGCCGGAATAGCTCACATTCTCCACCGGCAGCAAACCAAACATCACACCTCTCACCCCTGACCCAATGTTCCTGCTCCCAGCCCGGCCACTCTGCAGCTCCCTGGCTCGGGGGTAAACACGCAGCCCCTCCAAACCTGTTCTCAGACACAAACAGCCACCGGCTGCTGGCAGCCCCGGGCTGATAAAGGCTTCCCAGCATCCCCAGGGACATTCCTGAGCCTCTTCGAGGGGGCTGGGGGGGGTCTCACTGACCTCCCCGTGCCTTCCTCCCCCTCCCTGCACGCAGCACAGTTTATTTAGGGGCTAGGGTGAGAGCTGGTGGCGATGCTGGGCAGGTCCCAGCGCTGCCTGTGGGCACTGGGGCCCTCTCTGGTGGCTCCCCTGTGGAGCCAGGGGGTTTATCCCTGTTTTAAACAGCTCTGCCTTGATTTAAGGGGCTGTTTGACTGCAGGGCTGAACCCCCAGCTCTCACAGGCCAGGGGTTGTGGCTTCTCCTGGTCCTCCCCACTGGCTCTCACAGCACTTGTCAGGGGTGTTTTGGGGTCCCACCGTGCCAAAACTGGGGGTTCCCCACCCTGAAGTGCCCTGTGATGTGCCAGAGCACCCCAGCCTGCTTTTCTGTCAAAGCTGGCATTAAAATAAACATCAGGGTGGGCACTGGGGGGTGTTTGGGGGCTTCAAGGGCCATGGGCATCCAGAGCCCTTGGCAATGCATGCCCAGGGTTCCTGTGCTGCCCTGACTCCCCTGGTGGGTGCTTTCCCTCCTGCCCTGCACCGGGTGACACAGGGAGCCCTGGTGACAGTGCCAGGAGCTGGAGTGGCTGTGGCAAAGCCTTGGCACTGGGCATGGGGTGCTGAGGTGGGCACGGGGTGGTGAGGTGGGCACGGGGTGGTGAGGTGGGCACGGGGTGCTGAGGTGGGCACGGGGTGGTTCCACTGCTGATCCCGTTGCTCTCTCCCCATTCCAGCTGCAGGAATACTACAAGAAGCAGCAGGAGCAGCTTCACCTGCAGCTGTTGACCCAGCAGCAAGCCGGAAAGCAGCAACCCAAAGAGGTGAGCTCACCTGGAGGGCACCAGCACAACACAAGGTGTGGGACAACCCCCAGGGAGCCCATGGCAGTGGGACATGGGACGTGCTGCTCTGGGGGTGCCAGGCTGACCTGTCCTGTCACTGGGAGTTGTTCTTTCTCTTTTTCCTCCTCCTCTTCCTCCCTCTCTGTGATCTGGTGGGGATGTGGGGATGTGGGGCAGCACTGGAGGGGCACTGGAGCCTCCCTGGTGACAGGGACAGGTGCCATCCCCGCAGGACAGAGCAAGGGCTCCCCAAATCCCCCATGGTGGGATCAGAGAAGGCCCAGCCCAGCCCAGCCCTGCCAGGCTCAGCTTGGGCAGCCCAGTCCTGGCTGAGCTGGCACAGCGGTGCCCTGGTGAGTGGGCAGGGCTGGTCAGGTGGCACCAGAGCTGGGCTTTTCCTGCCAGGAAGGAAAAGGGTGGCTCTCCAAAGCGCAGGGAATGTGGCAAACAGCAGTGATTCCAGGAAAGGGCTTCTCCAGCAGGAGACTGAGGTGGGCAGGGCTCTCAGCCCCCCAGGATCACGCTGGCAGTGCCTGCTGGAGACTCATTTTGTGCCCCTGTGATTGCAGGAATCTTGCAGAACCCCTTCACACAGCAGCTGTTGCCCCCAAGGGCACAGTGACGCCCCCCAAGGGGTTGTGGCTGTGTTTTGGGGACGTGCTGGTCGCACAGAGGCTGGGGACAGAGCCCAGCCAGCAGACAGCACTGCTCCCTTCCTTTCCCTTGGCTGTTTTTGCCCCTCTCTCTTGCCAAAATGCTTCACGTGGGGATTTTTGCTGTGCAGTTTTGCAGAATTCACGTCTGGCGTTGCTGCCCCTCCCCTGAGTGTCCTTCCATGGGCTCCAGGTGACAAGGGACCTGTTCCTGAGCCACTCCCTCCACGTCCCTGCAACGCTGGGGCTGTTTGTGGCCATCACTCCTCCCAAAATCCAGCAGCCTGATGCACACCCAGCACTTGAAACTCAGTTTTTTGGCAGGGAGGGAAGATTTTAAGCCCAAGCTGTGTGTTGGGGTGGCACAACTGGCAAAGCCCCGCTGGCATCAGGGGACCAGGGTGGCTGCAGTGGCTCAGGGTCACCTGCTGCAGCCTCAGGCAGGCTCTCACTGTGGGCTGTGGGTGAATTTCCAGGCTCAGGGTTATCAGAACCATCTCCAGGAGCTGCTGGTGCTCGGGGAAATGGGGGAGGTGTAAATGTGGGCTTCCTCAAGGACTTTCCTGCTGGCCCTGGTGATGTTCTCTTGCAGCACCGAGCAGGGATATAATTAAGCTCTAACAAAGCGCTTGCTTAGCGGGCTCCGCTTTAAAAAGCTCGTGTTAACTTTTAATTAAATGGTACAGAGGAGATGGGAAATTTATCCAACAAGAAAGGGTGTAGCAGGGGGGGAAGGGGTGTTGGATGCTGCTGGAGGGGTGTGTGTCCAGCTTTCCTGCTGGGAAAAGCACTGAGGGGGTCTCAGCAAGGGGATGTCAGTGTTTCCCTTCCTCAAAATCCTTGGATAAGCTTTGGTTTCACCCCAAAAATTTGGGTGGGTGGTGTTCCTAAGGTCTGTGTTGATGTTTGATTGCTGGGAATGGTGATGCTGTGGCATCAGGGAAGAGCTGGAGTGTCCTGGGATGCCTCCACAGAGCTGCCCTTGGATCTTGCCTGGAAACCCACGGCCGGATTTAATTCCGGCCCTGCTGCAGCATTTGTAAACCCAGCGCCTCCTGCTTCCCCTCTGCCTGATTCCAAGGGCTCCTCTCCGTGAGTCAGCAGCTCAGAGCGGGATCTGCAGGTGGGAAGGACATCAGGAAGGAGCTGGGAGCAGGGGCAGCATCTCTGGGAGGAGCAGCTCTGATATCCCCAGGAGCAGGGGCAGCATCTCTGGGAGGAGCAGCTCTGATATCCCCGGTATGGGGAGTGCCCCAGAGAAGGGAAGGACACACAAGAGGATGGAAATGCGTGGGAAGAGCCTTTCAGCAGCATCCTGTCCCTAAGGATGTGGGGATGCTCCGTGTCCATGGGTGCTGTGCCACACTGGGGCCGTGAGGAAGGGCCAGAGCAAGGCAGCTGATCCATGGATCCATGCATCCCACCAGGATGGGGCTGAGCTGTGGCACATCCCAGCCTTTCCTGGAGTATTTTGCTGTGCTGGGGTGTGAGGGCCACCTCCAGGCTCCAGCAGCATCCTGGGTGTGGGGGAAACAAGGAGCTGTGCTCATGTCTCCCATCCTGCTCCTCCCGGGGTGCAGAGACCCCAAAATCCCCTGGGAAGGTCCCGGTGTGTCCCCAGAGCTGCCGAGGGCAAGGGCTGTCCCTGTGCTGAGGCAGGCAGGGTGGGGAGGGCGAGCTGCTGGCTCCTAACCCCGGTGTCAGCTTAATGAAGTGCTGCTGTCAGTCCCGCGTGTCACGGCGCAAACTCCTCCTGATGTGCTCATAAATCAAAGTGACGGCGCCTCCTGCCCCGGTGGCTGCACCCGCTCAGCTGCATCTAATGCACGGGGATGCTGCAGAGCCCCAGCCCCACACCGGGAACGGGCTGGGAATGAGCTGGGAACAGGCTGGGAATGATGGGCTGGGAATGATGGGCTGGGAATGAGCTGGGAACAGGCGGCTGGGAATGAGCTGGGAGGGCCAAGCCTCGGTGATGCTGCAGACCCTCAGCCCCACGCCGGGAATGGGCTGGGAATGGGTTGGGAATGAGCTGGAGGAGCCAAGCCTCGGTGGTGCTGCAGGCCCCCAGCCTCACGCCGGGAATGTGTTGGGAATGGGCTGGAAATTGGTTGGGAATGAGCTGGGAATGAGCTGGAGGAGCCAAGCCTCGGTGGTGCTGCAGACCCCCAGCCCCGTGCTGGGAAAGGGCTGGGAATGGGCTGGGAACGGGTTAGGAATGGGCTGGGAATGAGCTGGGGGAACCAAGCCCAGGATTCGGCCCCAGCTCCTCTGGGAGTGGCTTTTCCAATGGGAAGTGGGAGTTATGAGGATCAGCAGGGTGTGTGTGGTTTTGGGAATGCTGGGGCTGTCATCCAGGCTCTCCCCAGCCTGGTTTCTCCAGGGAAAGCTTGGCTTGGAACCCGTGGGCTGGTGGATGGCTCTGCATCCCTTCACCCATCTCTCAGGGGTGGCAGATTGGCTTCCCCATAGGATCAGCCCTTGGTTTCTCTTGGATTTGTGTTCCTGGGGCTGCTCCTCCTGTTCCTGCTCTGTGCCAGAGCCACGAGTGGGGTCAGGGGGCTCAGGGGGTCTGAATCCAGCCCGGCCAGGTCAGGAGAGCCTGGCTGGGCTGTGGGATGCAGGCAGCGTGCCCAGGGATCCTCCTGACCTCATCCACTCGCAGCAGCTCAGCCTGGAAGTGACGTGGATGAGGCTGTGCTGGAGCAGAGCTCGGGCTTGCCCCAGGGCCCTCGGGGAGGGCGGTGGTGGAGCCGGGAAGAGGAGGAGAATCCTGTCCTGTCCCATCCCATCCCATCCTTTTCCATCCCAGCTGCTGTTTCTAAGCAAGGCAAGGACGGTGTGTCCATCCCACACGGTGGCAGAGCTTCCCTCGCCAGGAGGGGACACCCTGGGGGGACAGAGAAGCTGCTGTTGAAGCTCTCAGGCTGCAGCCTGGTCCTGCCCTTTTCCCTCCATCCTGCTGATCCCATGGCCTGCAGCCCTCGTGGCTCAGGAGTCGGGGATTTCTCTTCACTGAGCAGGAATTGCTTTGATTTGTGCCTTGATCTTTAAGCCTCAGAGGTGCAGGGCTGAGACAGAGCCAGGGAGGATCCAGGTCTGACTCTGGGGAGGCAATTCCACTGTGGCCAAGAGCTGGAGAGGGCAGGGAGAGCCCACACATCTCTGTGAGGCTGAGAAACTGGAATTAAACTCCATCTGGACCCCGGACAGGACTGGTGGTGGTGCCTGATGTTGCAGAGAAGGGTTTGGAGCCCATCCTCACCCTGTGGTTCACAAAGCCAAGGCTGAGCATCAACAACATCCACAGGGATCCACCTGCATCCAGTGAGACCCTGGGTGTGACCCCAAACTCAGTCAGGGACCGGGATGGCCCCAAACTCAGTCAGGGACTGGGATGGCCCCAAACTCAGTCAGGGACCGGGATGGCCCCAAACTCAGTCTGGGACTGGGATTGCCACAGAGAGTCTGGCTGCTGCTCCCTGTTGATGCAGCCTCAGGGATCCCCAGTTCCCTGGAATTCCCAGTGCCTGGGGGGCCTGAATCCCCCGGTGCTCACAAAACAAGGACAATCCTGCCTGCAGAGCTCTCGTGCTGCTCAGTCAGAGCACGAACATGGAAATTCTCCTTTTGGGGGCTCTGCAGAGTGCAGCGAGGGGGGGATGTGCCCCAGCCTGGCTCCCCGCCGGCACCGTCTGCCCAGGCAGGGGGGTTTGGGGGGGTTCACGGGGTCACGGAGCCGCCTGCCCCACTAATGAGGCCGGGCAGCCCCGGGGCAGCTCCCCTCTCCCGGCCAGCTCGGATTAGCAGCTGCCTGTCCCCAGCCCTAATTGAATTCTCTCCCCTTCACTTAATTCTCATGGATTTCTCGGCGCCTCCCCAGGGACCCATCCTGCCTAACTAGTTTAGGGCCAGCGATGCTGGTCAGAGCCTGGCCAGCTCCAGGGGGTGAGGGAGGGTCACCTACTTGGGGGGTGGCTGTGGCCAGGCTGGGGACACCAGTACTGGCACTGGGCACCCCCTTCCCTGCACCAGTTCCAGCCCCTCACCCAGCAAGGGCTCATAACAGTCATTTTTGACAAACAGGGCTAAATTTCTGCCTTGCAGGAGGGTTCTGTGCCTGTTGCCTGCTGGGACCCCCCTTTTTTTACACCAACACCGCAGCTGAGCCTCCCCCATGGGAGCTTTGCGTGTCCCTCCCCGCACAGCTCCGAGCAAACCCCCAGCTCCTCTCTCTCCCTTTTCTTTCCAGCGCTTTATTTTTCCCTTCCCCTTTTCCCTTTCCTTCCCCTCCTCTTCCGATAGATCAAAGCCTCTGAGCCGAGCAGGCCCCGCAGCAGGATGGAGGCACCGCCGGGCGCAGCGTCCCCAGCGCTGCCACCCCTCGCTGCCAGCGCCCCTCGCCGCCACCTCCAACCCCCTCCTGCCCTGCCAGGCCGGGAATAAAGCTCGGATTTGTCCCTCCTTTTGTCTCAGCAGCCGTTGGGGAACAAGCAGCTGGCCTTCCAGCAGCAGCTCCTGCAGATGCAGCAGCTCCAGCAGCAGCACCTGTTAAACCTGCAGCGCCAGGGCCTGGTGAGCCTCCCGCCGGGGCAGGGCACGGTGCCCCTGCAGAGCCTGCCCCAAGGTAAGCACCGCGGCCTGCAGGGGGTTCTGGGCTGGAGCTTGTCCAGATTTGGGTGAGGGGGGCTGGGGAGGGGCTCTGGTGTTGGGTTTTGTGGTGCCCCCAAAGTTTGGGGATGGCGGTGTCAGCGGTTGGAGACGTGAGGGGTTGGGGTCTGGGTTCCAGAGGGGTGCAGGGTTGGGGCACCTCTTCCTCTGGCAGGGGGCTACAGGATTTGGGGCACCTTTTCCTCTGGCAGGGGTGTGCCAGGGTTTGGGACAGGATTTGGGTATCTCTTCCTCTGGCAGAGGGGTGCCAGGATTTGGGACAACTATTCCTCTGACAGAGGAGTGTCAGGATTTGAGGTACCTCTTCCTCTAGCAGAGGACTGTCAGGATCTGGGACACCTTTTCCTCTGGCAGAAGGGTGCCAGGATTTGGGACAACTCTTCTCTAGCAGAGGAGTGTCAGGATTTGGGGTACCCTGGCAAGGGGGTGTCAGGATTTGGGACGCCTCTTCCTCTGACAGAGGAATGTCAGGATTTGGGGTACCTCTCTTCCTCTGGCAGAAGGGTGCCAGGATTTGGGAAATCAGGCTCTTCTCCCTTCTGGGAGCAGCTCTGTGAGTGCTGCAGGTGCCTTGATCTGTGTTTCCCAATGGGGCCCTGCAGCCTCCCCCTGCTGTGCCCAGCTCCAGGTGATGCTCTCCCAGCGCTGGGTGAGATGTGGGCAGTCAGGGAGCCGGGAGGAAGCCCTGGCTGCTGCCTCGTGTCCCTGCTGACCCTGCTCACTCTGTCCTGTGCCTCAGCTGTTTGTCCCTCAGACCTCCAGCAGCTCTGGAAGGAGGTCACGGCCACCCAGCCCGTGGAGGACAGCATTAAGCAGGAAGGTCTTGACCTCACCACCAACACCTCCAACTCTACCTCGTTTTCGGCCGCCAAGGTCTCGCCTCCCATTTCCCACCACCCTCTGCCCAATGGACAGAGCACCATGCACACGCCCAGAAGGGACAGGTAGAGCCGCGTCGGGCCCTGGCACTTTGTGGTTTTGTTCCTGGAGAGGTGGAAGGGGCTGGGATCCATCACCCACAGGGCTGGGAGGGATGGGGGGGTTCTGCCCACCCCATAAAAGAGGCCTGGCGCTGTTTTGCTGCACGCACAGGGAGCTGTCCCTGTGGGCTGTCCCATGGGTGCCCCGGGGCTGTCCCCACGCCTGGGAATGCTGGAGCATCCCAGCTGCCCCATCTGAAAACCCCTTCCCCTCTTGTGCAGCTCTTCCCACGAAGAGACCCCCGGCTCCCACCCGCTCTACGGCCACGGAGAGTGCAAGTGGCCTGGCTGCGAAACCCTCTGTGAGGACCTGGGGCAGTTTGTCAAGTAAGTGTCACCTCTTTGGGGCAGGTTTTTCTGTCCCAGCTGGGACAGAATGCATCTGGTGGAGGGGAAGATCCTGGGAGTTGATCCATGCATCCCAAAGTGTGTACCCTGAGCTAGGTGACCTCATGGAGGAGAAAACAGGAGACCAAGCATCCCTAAATGTGTACCCTGAGCTAGCTGACCACATGGAGGAGAAAACAGGACACCAGGCATCCCAAAGAGGATGATTCTGTCCCTGCATTCCATCAGGGACAGAATTGATGGAGAGGAAGATCCTGGGAGTTGATCCATGCATCCCAAAGTGTGTGCCCTGAGCTAGGTGACCACATGGAGAAGGAGAAAACAGGACACCAGGCATCCCAAAGAGGATGATTCTGTCCCTGCATTCCATCAGGGACAGAATGCACCTGATGGAGGGGAAGATATTGGGAGTTGATCCAGGCATCCCAAAGTGTGTGCCCTGAGCTAGGTGACCTCATGGAGAAGGAGAAAACCCAGCAGGAGTGGCTGCTGGTGTTGTCCCATCCTTGGAAACGTCCAAGCCTGGGCTGGCTTGGAGTGGAAGGTGACCCTGCTCCGTGGCAAGGGTGGAATGGGATGAGCTTTATGAGCACTTCCAAGCCAAGCCATGGGATGAGTGAATGATCTGGAGGAGGCCAGAGCCCGGGCAGCAGGCGAGGGGGGCTGGCAGCCCTGCTGGGGACACGGGGGGGAGGCAGCAGATGGCAGATGGCACCGCTGACACCGCTTGTGGGCTCCGGCGCTGACTGATTAACTCTGCTGTCTGAGAGCCCTCTGCTAGCGTCAGGGTCAAACAAATTGTTTTCACGCTTCGTCAGAGGTTTACTTAATTAGTTCATTTGCAATTAGATCTCTTTGTAGCCGGGATTTTTAGCAAAGACATCAGAAGGAGCTGACGGGGCTCCTTCCCCCGCCTCCCCGGCTGTCTGCTCGGCGAGCACCGCGCTCTGCAGCGCGCAGGTTTTGGGGTTTTCCACACTCATCCTCCGCCCTCTGCCACCCTCTGAGCGTTGGCTCTGGGTGGGAACATCCCTCGGACTGTGCCAAGCCATCAGAGGCCTTGCCCAGGAGGATGAGGAGGTGTGAAGGCAGCCCGGGGATGAGTGAAGGATGATTCAGCCTCCTGTGTCCTCCTTCCTCTGCCTCTGAGTCACGGGGTGAACCCGGATAAGGCATCTCCTCCTGCCTGGCAGGGCATGTTCCCGTGGCACGGGGCAGATGAGCAAGCTCCGGGTTGGGAGCTGGAGCTGGAGTTGGCAGGGAATGCCCAGAGCTGGGTCAGGGGGCTGGCAGAGCTGTGCTGTGCACTGGGGAAGGGGTTCTGTCCCTTCTTTGTCATCTTGGGCACAAGGGCAGCTCCCCAGCAGCACTGGGGAAGGGGTTCTGTCCCCTCCTTGCCACCGTGGGCTGGGGTGTGGGACAGACAGACAGAAAATTTGCAGCTCCCAAAGGCCAAGCCCATCTGGAGCCTGCCTTGAATCTGGGCATCCCCTGGGCATCACCTGGGCATCACCTGGGCATCCCCTGGGCATCCCCTGGGCATCCCCTGGGCATCACCTGGGCATCTCCTGGGTATCCTCTGGGCATCCTCTGGGCATCTCCTGCGTATCCTCTGGGCATCCCCTCCATGGGCAGCTGGGGTGGGCTGTGCTGGGCTGGGAGGGGCAGCGTGGCCTTGGAGCTGTGCTGGGTAAGGGTGGGGGTCAGTGGGAGATGGCTCCATTCCCACCTGGCTTTGTTCCCCTGGAGAAGCAGCCGTGCCCTGGCTGTGCCAGGCAGGGAGAGGGGCAGGGCTGGGGCTCTGGGGGCTCTGCTCAGGGATGGGTTTGGCAGCAGGGCCTGGCTCCCTGACGTGTCTGTGCACGCTGGGGCTGGAAGGCTCTCCCAGGCAGCAGGGTGAGACTCCTGCTCTGCTCCAGAGCCAGCCTGGGGAGGATGAGGCGCCTTCTCTGGGGTGTCTGAGCCTTAGTCCTGGGGAGCATCTGGCACACGGCCCCTGGGACCCCCCAGCATCACCTTTTGGGGTATTCCCGGGGTGGCATTTCCCCAGAATCCCTCTCCAAACCATCCCACTCCTCCAGTGAGGCCCCCTCGGGTTTGTGCCCACCCCAGCAAGGACATGGCCTGGCCTTGTGACATCCTCAGGGCTGGCTGTGTCCCCAGGCTGGCGCTTTGCTGGGTTTGGGGGCCTGGTGATGCCAGGCTGGTGCTTGGCTGGGTTTGGGGGCCAGGTGGTGCCAGGCTGGTGCTTGGCTGGGTTTGGGGGCCAGGTGATGCCAGGCTGGTGCTTGGCTGGGTTTGGGGGCCAGGTGATGCCAGGCTGGTGCTTGGCTGGGTTTGGGGGCCAGGTGATGCCACGCTGGTGCTTGGCTGGGTTTGGGGGCCAGGTGATGCCAGGATGTCCCTGGCTCTGTCACCAGGAGCCTCAGGGAGGAGGGAGGGCAATGAGGACCAAAGGTGCTGCTGCTTCCTAAACGAAGCACCTCATAAACACGAGGCAGGAAGGGGAACAGCCTGGAAATGGCACCTTGTGCCCTCAGGGCTTTGCTCAGAGCGTGGAAGGCACCCTCCCATGGCGCTGCCTTTGTCCTGGGAACCTGCTCCTCAGGTCCTGCTGGCACCTCCTGCCAGCTGCCTGCTCCAGGAACCTCCACGGGGCTTTCCCTGTGCCAGAGGCTGCTCCTGAGCACCCTGGGGCTGCCTGGGGTAGGGCTGAGTGTCCTCCAGCCTGGCTTTGGCGTGCTGCCACAGCCTGGTTCTGCTCAGTCACCTCCGTGCCTCAGTTTCCCTGGTGCTCAGCCCTGCTTTGGGCAGCAGTGCTGGAGCATCCCTGAGCAATTTGCAGGTCAGGGCTGATCCCAGGTGTGGCCCCAGCAGAGGGGCTGAGTGTTGGGCATGCCCAGGCCTAACCAAAGCTCCGTGTTCTCCTCACAGACACCTCAACACAGAACATGCACTTGATGACCGGAGCACGGCCCAGTGTCGAGTCCAGATGCAAGTGGTACAGCAGCTGGAGATACAGGTGGGTGTCCCAGCCCAGCCCCCATGGACACAGGGACAAAAAGCCACCTCTTTGTCACCCTGTGCTCCCCTCAGGAGAGGCTGACAGGGTTGGGGACTGTAACTTGTTTTAAACACCTTTCCCAAATAGGAATCCTGCATCCAGGTGAAATTCAAGCCCTCAAACTCATTCCCCTCTCATGCCAAAGCGTCCCTGTGGGTAACAGGAGATGCCACAGATGTGGAAGGCACCAGGGTTTGTCCCCACATGGGCTGTGCCACCTCCCTGGGAGCCACGGGGCTGCTTGAAAACCAGGCCACTTATTTTGGTGGCTGAGCGTGGTCTTTGGAGCCCAACTTTGGGCTGCTATTTTTGGCCAGGCAGTTCTTTAAATAGTGCTTTTGCCAGCCTCTGCGAGCCCCCAGCATGCTCTGCATAACTCTGTTAATGGAGAAGGGAGAGGGGGAAAAAGGGGGAGAAAATGGGGGGGGGTTGGAAAATGGGATGGGGCAGGGGGTCACCCCCATGGTGGGACTATGGCTGTGTGTGACACCACAGGGGACACCCAGGACACAGCAGGAGAAGATCTGCAGCACTCTTGGGACCCCCCACCCCACCCAGAATTAGGGGCCTGACAGGGAAAAAGGGGGAAAAAATGGGAGGAATTGGAAAATAGGATGGGGCAGGGGGTCACCCCCATGGTGGGACAATGCTTGGGCTGGCTGGGCTCAGCGTGGTGTGTGTGACACCACAGGGGACACACTGACCCAGGACACATCAGGACAAGATCTGCAGCACCCTTGGGACTCCCTACCCAGAATTAGGGGCTTGACAGGGGCTGTGGGATGGGACAGGGGGTCACCCCCATGGTGGGACAACAGGGGCTCAGCGTGGTGTGTGCTATGGCTGTGTGTGACACCACAGGGGACACTGGCCCAGGACACAGCAGGACAAGATCTGCAGCACCCTTGGGACTCCCTACCCAGAATTAGGGTCCTTACAGGGGCTGTGGGATGGGGGGGGGACACAGCCAGACCCGGGTGGCTGTGGAGGCTGCATCCTCTCAGGCCATCCCTGCCATCCATCCCGCTCCCCACGCCTCACCAAAGCTTGAAAGCAATTACTGGGGCTTAAAGAGGGGAGGGAAAGGAAAAGGGGAGGAGGGAAAAAAATCATAATAATATAAAAAAAAAAAAAAAAAAAAAGCTGAAGGGCGAGAGCAGAGCTGTGTGTGCACAGAGGAACCTGCCACAGAGCCACCAATTAGAAAGTTTGGAGCGCGGAGCTCCCGCTGTGCCGGCTGCATCACGAGGGGAGAGCTGTCAGCTCTAATGAGCACCGCGGCAGAGAAAGCACCGAGCTGCTCCAAACTTGCTGCAAACTCCTGCTTTTAACCCCTTCCTTGCCTGGCTCTGCCACAGGGCTTGGCTGGAGCGCGGGGACTCCCCCAGAGCTTGAGGGGTCCCGGTGGAAAGGGAAGGTGACGGGAGGGGAGTGGGGTGTCAGATCCCATCGGCTGCGCCGGGCTCAAAAACTCTCCTGGTGCCACAGTGAATATTTCAGCCTCTGCTCAGTGCAGGGAGTAAACAGGCAGGGAGCAATTACAGCGATGTGGGAACGCTGGGGGATGGACGGACCGATGGACAGGGAGCTGCTGGGGAGGCAAAGGGGACAGGACAGTGACACAGGCACGGGGACAAGAGCACCCAGGGCTGCTGTGGGTGGCCCTGCTGGTGGGTGGCAGCCTGGGGGCTCTGGGAATGGCTCTGTGGATGTTCCCCAGTGCACACACGGAGCTGGAGTGGCCCCTGTGCCCTCCATGGTGGCTGCAGCAGCCCCCACTGGGGCTCTCAGGAGGTGGCACATGCGGGGACACCCTGGGCATTGCTGCCTGTCCAGACCAGGTTTGGGGGTTCGTGGCAGCTCCTCCAGGCTGTGAGCACTTCCATGGTGACTTTGGCACTGTGTGACCGTCCCTGTCCTGCTTCCTGCCTCCCCCAGCTGGCCAAGGAGAGTGAGCGCCTCCAAGCAATGATGGCCCATCTCCACATGAGACCGTCAGAGCCAAAGCCTTTCAGCCAGCCTGTAAGCGTGAGTCCCTTCCTGCCCTCTATGTCCCCTCCCTGATGGCTGCTGTCCCCTCCCTGCCCTGTGCACCTGGCTGGGCTCTGGGGGATGGATGTGCCCTGGCCACCCTCTGGGAAATGCAGCTGCTTCACCAGCTCTGACATGGAGTGGGTGCATCCCCATCCCATGAGTTAATTCCCATTCTGTGGGTTAATTCCCATGCCACGGGTTCATCCCCATCCCATGGATTCATCCCCATCCCACAAATTCACCCTCATCCCATGGGTTAATTCCCATCCCATGGGTTCATCCCCATCCCATGGGTTAATTCCCATCCTACAGATTCATCCCCATCCCATGGGTTAATTCCCATCCCATGGGTTAATTCCCATCCCAAGGGTCCACCCCCACCCCCTGGCTGCATCCCACCCTTCCCAAGTCCACCAAGCCCCCCCTGCCATCCCCTCCCCACCTCTTTCGGCACCACCACCGCCGTTCCCGACGCTCTCCCAGCCTTCCCAACCCCTTCCCTCCGTGCCTGTCCGTGCAGCTGAACCTGGTCTCCAGTGCCAGCCTCTCCAAGAGCACTTCTGACACGTTTCCTGACGGTTTACCTCATCCCCCCACCTCGGCCACGGCGCCCATCACCCCCCTGCGGCAGGGCCCCTCCGTCATCAGCTCTTCCACTTTACACAACGTGGGGCCCATCCGCAGGAGGAACTCGGACAAGTTCTGCACGCCAATCTCTTCAGGTGAGCTCTGGGCTGGGGCTCAGCGCCCTCCTGAGGGGCTCAGTGGGTCCCTTCACTCCAGCCCTCCCCTCTGTTTGTTGTCCCCCTGCAGAGCTTGCACAGAATCACGAGTTTTACAAAAACGCCGACGTCCGGCCGCCCTTCACGTACGCCTCGCTCATCCGGCAGGTGAGAGCCACAGGGACCAGCTCTGCACCCCAAAACCCTCCCTCAGCCCCCCTCCCACCTGCTGAACCCCTTGGGATGGTGTCAAACCCCACAAGTGACAGCCTTGTCCCCTATCTGGCTGCCCAGGCCATCCTGGAGACCCCCGACAGGCAGCTAACGTTGAATGAAATCTACAACTGGTTCACGCGGATGTTCGCCTACTTCCGGAGGAACACGGCCACCTGGAAGGTGAGAGCAGCTCTGCCTGGCGCCCTGGGCTCTCCCTGACCCAGCCTGAGCTCACCCCATTTCCCCCAGGCTCACCCCATTTCCCCCAGGCTCACCCCATTAACCCCAGGCTCACCCCAACCCACTCTGGGCTCAGCCCATCCCAACTCAGGCTCACCCCATCCTATCCAGGCTCACCTCAACCCACCTTGGGCTCACCCCAGCCCACCTAGACCTCACCTCAACCCACCCCAGGCTCACCCCAGCCCACTCTGGGCTCAGCCCATCCCAGCTCAGACTCACCCCATCCTATCCAGGCTCACCTCAACCCACCTTGGGCTCACCCCAGCCCACCTAAACCTCACCCCATCCCACCCTGAGCTCCCCCCAGCCCACCCAGGCCTGGCTGCTGCAGGAGATGCTCTTGTGCTAAAGGACCAGTTCATTGCCCAGCCCTAAAATGGTGTAAGAAATTATTTTAGGACCAAATCCCGCTTTTTAACCCCCCCCCCCAGAACACCTCACTAGGCTGTGGGGATGCATCATCCTTACAGTGGGATACAGCAAAGGGCTGTGTGGTAAAATCCGGGGATTTTTTGTAGAGAACAAGGGCAGAGGCAGGAGAGAGAGAGACTGGAAATAGCAAATGAGGTTAATGATAACCTGGGGGCAGGTGACACTGCTGGTGGCTGGGAATGCAGGGAGGGATCAGCAGGGAAACCCCTCTGCCACCCCCCAAACAGCTGCCTGTGCCCATCAGGTTCCCCCCACCCCTCTCACAGACAGAAGTTTTTGTCACTTAGGAGGTTTTGTCACCAGCCTGGGCTGCTGGAGTGAATTTTGGAGCAGCACACGAGTGCTGGGGCTGCTCCCCTTTTGTTTTGTTTAGAAATCAGAGCTGGGAAAAGCCATCTGAGAGGAGCAGGGGGGTGTGGAGGGAGCAGTTCTGTGATTCTGTGATTCCCTTCTTGCCTCAACCAAGAGGGAAGATTTATTTATTTCTTGTTTCCTGCTGCCCATATTTACTGCGAGGCAGCTCAGCTCCCCTCCAGCTCAGGGCAGCAAGGAGTGAAGTGGCAGAGGGAAACCTGCTAGTTTAAATCAAAATAATTCAAATCAGCCAGGTGCAAGTGAGATGGAGCTTTTGGAGAGGCTTGAGGAGGAGGAATCCATTCTCCAGGAGCTCAGGGCCCCCGTGTGTCGCTGCTGCAGATCCAGGCTTTGCTTCCATGGGAGGCTTTTGGGTGGATATCAGGCATTTTGGCCAAGCCCTGGAATGGGACAGGGTGGCAGCAATGGGGCAGAGCCCTCTGTGGCATCACTGCCCCCAGAGCCTCAGTTTCCCCCTCTGCAATGAGGTGAAATTGCCTTTTTCCTGCCTTTTTGTTGCTGAAAGGAATAAATAATTTGGGTTTTTTTGCAGTTTCCACACACCCCGTGTTAACAAGGGCACAGGGAGAAGGGCATCCCTCAGTTTTCTGCTTCCCTTTTTTTCTATTCTTTATTTTTTCCTGTTCTACCACCAAAAAGGGATGGCAGGGGATTAAAAAGAGCTTGAGTGGGGGGGAAGGATAATTCCCTTCACAACTTGCAGTGCCCAAGGCCAGGCTTCTTCTGGAGGGGGATACACAGGAAAAAATACCATATTTCCTGTCCTTGAAAACCACTTTTCTGGGGTTTTTCCCTCCTTTCCTGTAGCTCCCCCTGAGATGGGACAGGAGTGCTGGGGGGACCAAGGTGGGGAAGCCACAGGGAGACCCCAGCAGGGCCCAGGGAGTGGGTGGAGGGTGCAGAGCAAACATCATTAGAGGAGAGAGATGAGAAGCAAACAGAGCAGCTGGGCCTGGCTCTGAGCAAACACTGCCTGGAAACACAAAACCACCTCAGGCTGAGGCAGGGGACACGTCCCCAAACCAGGGGCTGGCCTGGGACCTCCCCTGTGACCTGGGAGCAGCACAGGGATGGGGCATGCCAGGCTCCAGGGGTGCAGGATCACACCCTGCCCACTGCCAGGCTTTATTTTATTTTATTTTATTTCATTTCATTTTATTTTATTTTATTTCATTTCTTTTCATTTCATTTAATTTCATTTCATTTCATTTCATTTTGTTTCATTTTTTAATCTTTATTTTATTTTATTTACTTTGTTTATTTTATTTTATTTTATATTCTATTTTTATTTTATTTTATATTTTATTTTATTTATTTCATTTCATTTCATTTTTTTATCTTTATTTTATTTCATTTTATTTACTTTATTTATTTTATTTTATTTTATTTTATTTTTTATTTATATTTTATTTTATTTTTTAAATTTTATTTATTTTATTTCATTTTACTTTATTTCACTTTATTTTATTTTATTTTTTAATATTATTTTATAATTTTCTTTTATATTTTATTTTATTTTTATTTTATTTTATTTTATTTTTTAAAATTATTTTATAATTTTCTTTTATATTTTATTTTATTTTTATTTTATTTTATTTTATATTTTATTTATTTTATTTTATTTTTATTTTTATTTTTATTTTATTTTATTTTATTTTATTTCATTTTATTTTTATTTTATTTTATCCCCACCTGAGCCTTCCCAGGCCCATCCTCGCTGTGACTCAGAGCAGGGGGTGTCACCAGGGCAGAAAGGGGACACTGGGCAGGGGAGGTTCTGGCTTTGCCGCACTCCTGGCTGCAGCCAGGGCTCTGTTTGGGCAAACGGAAGGAGGGAGTGTGGCAGGGAGGGACATCCTGTGTGTGCTCTCAGGGACAGTGACAGGACAGTTCTGGGGTGAGGACAGAGTGCGGGACAAGATATCGTCCTGCTCCCTGCAATTCCAGGGCCCTGAGATGTGTCCCTGGGTGATGCCAGAGCAGAGTTTGGGGCCAAGGGGTGCCCAGGCCCTGTGCCAGGGCATGGCCCACATGGAGCACGTCCCTCTGGGTGGCAGTGGCACAAGGCTGGGACACAGGGCCTGGCTTCAGCCACACCAAGTGTCCCACAAGGAGCTGCGTCAGGGTCCTGCTGGGACCCAGGGGGTGCCCCCAAAATCCCATCAGGCAGCACTGGCTGGGCCTGGATCTCCCTCCCCAGGGACCCTGGGAGCTGCTCACAAAGTGTCCCCAAGGGGTCTGAGGAGCCTGTCCCTGCTGCTTGGCACCGTGTCACCCTGGCACCATGGCACGGAGGGATGGATGGATGGATGGATGGATGGATGGATGGATGGATGGATGGATGGATGGATGGATGGATGGATCCGTGGATGGAGGGATAGATCCATGGATCTATGGATGGATGGATAGATCTATGGATCCATGGATGGGGGATGGATGGATCCATGGATGGATGGATAGATCTATGGATCCATGGATGGATGGATGGATGAATGGATGGATGGATCCATGGATGGATGTCCGGACAAATGGATGACAAGGGAAGAACCCAGCTTTGTTTCCCGCCTCAAATTCCAGTCCAGAGGGGCGATGCTGGTGCCATTTGCTGAGTTCTGGGCACTCTGGCACTCGAAGGCACGGGGGGTGCTCAGTCCTTGTGTCTCCTTTTGCCTTGTTGTGCTGGCCAGGCTCCTTTGTTTATACAGCCCCCGTTCGACCTTTTAAATTGCTGTTAATGTTTTAGCGTAACGAATTAGTCTCTCATCACGAATCAGGACTCGAAATAAAAAAAAAAAAGGAGAGAAAAAAAAACCCCTCCGAGGCCAACTTCCTGAAATTGGGGTCATTCTCATTTGCAAGGCAGAGAATCTGAGAACCTTAATGCAAGGAAATTTATTCAAAGGCAGAGCCCCGGCGTGATTAGGCCCTTTGTAATTATAGCTCGGAGAGATTCCACTCCAGCCTCCTGCCTCCCTCATGGATTAGCAAGTGAGTCGGAAAAATACACAGGATTTAATTAGAGGCAAATTAAAATTGGTAATGAAATAGGGGCAGTAGCAAATGGCAGGGAGTTGGAAGGGGAAAAGGGAGCTGGTATCTCTCGGGGCTGCGCTGTCTGCCTACGTGTGTGTCTCTTTATTTTACATTTAGAAATGTAAAGATGGTCGATGTAAAGAAGAAAGGGAGGGAAAGGACCAAAAAGACAGGGGAGGGGTTGGGGGGGAAAGAGAAAGGAAGGGAAAGAGGAGCTGGCTTTGCTCAGCATCACCAGAGCTGCAGTGGAGCTGCTGTCCCTTGTCCCACCCTGTCCCCACCTCCCTCAGCATCCGGCTCCAAGCGAGGTCGTGACCACTCGGTGCCAGTGGGGTCAGGGAGCACCCAGGGAGGTTTTGGGGGGCAGGACACGCCCAGGAGGTGTGGGGCTGGGCAGGGGGGAGGCTGGCAAGGCCGTGGCACTGAGGCCACGGCCCGTGTGCCCGCAGAACGCCGTGCGCCACAACCTGAGCCTGCACAAGTGCTTCGTGCGCGTGGAGAACGTCAAGGGCGCCGTGTGGACCGTGGACGAGCACGAGTACCAAAAGAGAAGGCCACCAAAGATGACAGGGTGGGTGCTCCTTCCCCGTGAGACACAGCCCCAGAGCTGCCACCAGCCTGGTCCCCAGGCTGGGAATGCTCAGCCCTGCATCCCTCTGCTTTCTCTCTTCCTGCAGGAGTCCCACCTTAGTCAAAAATATGATTTCAGGACTCGGTTATGGAGCACTTAATGCAAGTTACCAGGTAAGGACCCAGCCCTGGCACTGACAGGGACATGGGGACACACTCAACCCTCCACAGTCCTGTTCTCCACTGGGGACTTGCATCTCATCAGGAAATGAGGGGCAAGGGGGATGGGTTCAAGTTGAAAGAGGGGAAATTTAGGTTTGATGTATGGAAGAGATCATTCCCTGTGAGGGTGGGGAGGCCCTGGCACAGACTCCATCCCTGGCAGTGCCCAAGGCCAGGCTGGACAGGGCTTGGAACAACCTGGGACAGTGGAAGGTGTCCCTGCCCACAACAGGGGGTGGGATGAGATGTGATTTAAACCTAAATTCCACATCTCTTCGTGCTCCCTTTCACAGGCTGCACTGGCAGAGAGCAGCTTCCCCCTGCTCAACAGCCCCACCATGATCAACACCAGCTCGGCCAGTGCCATGCTGCACGTGGGCCACGACGACGTCAGCAGCACCGTGGAGCAGGTCAACAGCAACGGCAGCAACAGCCCCCGCCTGTCCCCGCAGCAGTACAGGTCAGCCTGGCCCTGCCAGGGCACAGGGGCGCTCAGGGAGGCTGGCACGTGGGGCACTGGCAGCTCCCGTCACCAGCGTGAGGGGGTTTGGGCTCCCGTCCCCAGGGTGAGGGGGCTCTGGACCAAAAAACTCTGAGAGTTTTGGGTTGTGATATAGCTCCCTGAGGCTGAAGGTTCCCCACAGTCATCAGGAGCTGCTTGTGGGCTCTCATCCCCAGGTGAGGGGGTGCTGGACCAAAAAACTCGGGGAGTTTTGGGTGATGGGATCAGCTCTCTGAGGCTGAAGCCCCCCACCCAAAACCACCAGGAGCTGCTTGTGGGCAGCTCTCAGAGCAAAGGGGGTTTGGGCTCCCATCCCCAGGGTGTTGAGATTTTTGGGTGATGGGATCAGCTCTCTGAGGCTGAAGGCTCCCCCTCCCCACAGCCACCAGGAGCTGCTTGTGGGCAGCTCTCAGAGCAAAGGGGGTTTGGGCTCCCATCCCCAGGGTGAGGGGGCTCTGGACCAAAAAACTCGGAGAGTTTTGGGTGATGGGATCAGCTCCCCAAGGCTGAAGATCCCCACAGTCATCAGGAGCTGCTTGTGGGCTCTCATCCCCAGGGTGAGGGCAGTTCTGGACCATAAAACTCAGAGAGTTTTGGGTTGTGATATAACTCCCTGAGGCTGAAGGTTCCCTCTCCCCAGAATCACCAGGAGCTGCTTGTGGGCTCTCATTCCCAGCAGGGCAAAGGGGCTTTTGGCTCCTGTCCCCAAGGCTAGGGGGCTCTGGAGCAAAAAATTCAGGGAGTTTTGGGTGATGGGATCAGCTCTCTGAGGCTGAAGGCTCCCCCTCCCCAAAACCACCAGGAAGCTGCTCGTGGGCAGCTCTCCGAGCAAAGGGGGTTTTGGCTTCTGCTCCCAGGGTGAGGGGGGTTCTGGACCATAAAATCTGGGGAGTTTTGGGTGGTGGGACCCACTCTTCCATGCTGAAGTCTCCCCACAGTCACCAGGAGCTGCTTGTGGGCTCTCATCCCCAGGTGAGGGGGTTCTGGAACAAAAAACCTGGGGAGTTTTGGGTGATGAGATCAGCTCCCTGAGGCTGAAGGTTCCCCCTCCTCACAGCTTCCAGGAGCTGCTTGTGGGCAGCTCTCCGAGCAAAGGGAATTTTGGCTCCCATCTCCTGGGTGAGGGGGCTCTGGACCAAATAATTCAGGGAGTTTTGGGTGATGGGATCAGCTCACTGAGGCTGAAGGGTTTGGCTCCCTTTCCCAGGGTGAGGGGGGTTCTGGACCAGAAAATCTGGGGAGTTTTTGGTGATGGGATCAGCTCCTCGAGGCTGAAGGCTCTCCTTCCCCACAGCCACCCCGTGCACGTGAAGGAGGAGCCAGCTGAGGCAGAGGACGACAGCAGACCCGTGTCACTGATGGCCACCACCAACCAGAATGTGACGATCCCCGACGACAGGGACCTGGAGGAGGAGCTGCCGGTGGAGGACTTGTCCTAAGGACTCCTTCCTCCTCCCCCACGCAGGGGCAAACCCTTCCCACCCTCCTGGACGGAGACCAAGCCACGCTCCCACCTCCCCAAGGTGACCTTGGCGTTATCCTGGTTCTTTCAAGGCACTTCCACAAAGCAAAAGGGTTTTCCTTGGGACGATGACAATGACAATGGCACCAACCTGTTGCTGCTGGCGTGTCCCTCACGCTGCCACTGCCCGCGGACGGACTGGCCCCGCCACGACATGGAAGCAAAACCCCGAGAGCTGGACTTTTCCTGCCCTCCTCCCTTGGTTAGTGACTGGTGGACGAGGATGGTAGGTCGGTTGCTCCTGTCCAAAATGGTCCCTCCTTCCTTCCTGCAGGGAAGGCACCTCCATGCCCTGTCCCTGAGCTCTGGGGAGCCATGGCAGGGCCCTGCTGTCACCTCTGTGTCCCCCAGTGGGTTTTGCACTACGGAGGGCTCGTGGACCCTGCCCACGTGCTGCCTCCACCCAGCTTTGGGGGAAGAAACAGCAGAAACGGGGCTGAACCCTGTGCAGGGCGTGGGGTTTGGCACGGAGCTGGGACGGACACAAAGCAGCGCGGTGGGGGGGACGGTGTCCCCTTGTCACCTCTGCGGGGCAAGCAGAGCAGCCTCCAGGCTTGGCCACCCTCCCTGAGCCCCAGCTGGTGGGGGGCTGCTGGCCCCAGCTGTGCTGAGCACCCCCAATAGTGCTGACCACCCCAATAGTGCTGACCATCCCAGCAGTGCTGACCATCAGTGCTGACCATCCCCAGCAGTGCTGACCATCAGTACTGACCATCAGTGCTGACCATCCCCAGCAGTGCTGACCATCCCAGCAGTGCTGACCACCCCAGCAGTGCTGGCAGCAAGGTCACAGCTGTCACAGCTCCCTCCTTCCTGCTGGACATCGGCCACAGGTGCCACCTCGCAGCCAGCAGGGGTGGCCACTGCTCCCCTGTCACTTCAGGCACTCCCTGTGCCTCCCATTCCACCCCCAAAGCTGGGCCAGGGGCTTGGTGGGGCAAAGGGGCACCATCCCCACGGCTGAGCACCTGCAGGGGACCTGGGGGTCATCAAAGCTGGCCCTGGAGGATCCCTGTGGTGGCCAAATCCTGCTGCTGATGGTGGTGGGGGGGGAGAGAGGAAATTCTGCTTTTCATCTTTTCTTTTCCTCATCCTTTTGTTTGCGTCCAGATGGGAAGATACCAAAAGATTTCTTAGAGACAGAAGGTCCGTAGTTCAGGTGAACAGATGGTATTCGTCCAAAAAAACAAAAAAACCAACAAAAAAAACCACACACAAAATAATTAATAATAACGAGAACACAACCAAACACCCCTCTTCTCCCTGCTCTTTCTTTCTGGGGTGGTGATGTGGGTAGCCAGTGCCGGGCTCCTCCTGGGAGGCAGTGTGGCATTCCCAGTGTCCCGTGGTGGCTTTGGGGGGCATCACCTTTCCTGGGAATCCTCCCCTTCCCTGGAATCCTCCCCATCCCTGGAATCCTCCCCTTCCCTGGAATCCTCCCCATCCCTGGCACAGCCAGGCTGGCTCTGGCTGTCCTGGCACCCAGCAGGGTCGTGAGGGATCTGCTGTGATGGACCTGGAGCTGCTCTGGTTTCTTTGGCCAGCTCTGGGCTTCTCCAAAGTGACCCCGAGGCCTCCTCTGTCCCTGTGTGTCCCGTTTTCCTGGGATGTGACATTCCCGGGGGGTTGTGTCACCGTCGGCATCACAGGAGCCGCGTTTGGGGCTGGAAATGCCACACCCAGAGCCGTGGGTCAGGGCAAGGTGTCACCTGTCCCCGTGTGCCACCTCTGTCACCCCCTGTCCTGGTTTGAGAAGGAAGTGAGGTTTTTTGGGGATGCTGTGGTCAAACAGCACCCAAATGCTGTGACTACAGCATCCCAAAAAAAACCTCACTTCCTTCTCAAACCAGGACACCCCCGAGGGGCTCCTGGTGCTGTGGGGTGAGCCTGGACTCCCCCTGTCCTTTTCCCTCATCCTTTTCATTTTCCGTCATCCTTTTCCTTTTCCCTCATCCTTTTCCCTCATCCTTTTCCTTTTCCCTCATCCTTTTCCTTTTCCCTTCATCCTTTTCCTTTCCCCTCATCCTTTTCCCTTATCCTTTTCCTTTTCCCCTCATCCTTTTCCTTGCCCGGCGCATCCTCCATGCCCCGCTGGCTGCAGGGACTGGGGGTGTCCCTGTGTGTCCCCCTGTGTCCCGGGGGTGTCCCGGCTCGGTGGGGCGATGCCCGGGGGTCTCTCCCGTGCCCGGATCGCGGCGTTTCCCTGCTCCCCTCGCCGCCCCTCCAGCGCCCCTCTAGGTGTCACCCGTGCCCGCGGCTGGCCGTGCGAGCGCCGGGACAGCGCTTCCTTCCTTCCTTCCTTCCTTCCTTCCTTCCTTCCTTCCTTCCCGGAGCGTTCCCGGCTCATTCCCGGAGCATTCCCGGCTTATTCCCGGGGAGCCGGGGCAGCCCTTCCTTCCCGAGCATTCCTGGAGCATTCCCGGCTCATTCCCGGAGCATTCCTGGCTCATTCCCGGCGCCGGGACAGCGCTTCCTTCCCGGAGCGTTCCCGGCTCATTCCCGGAGCGTTCCCGGAGCATCCCCGGAGCATCCCCGGCTCCGGGACAGCTCTTCCTTCCCCAGCATTCCCGGAGCATTCCCGGCTCATTCCCGGCTCTTCCTTCCCAGCCCATCCCCGGCTCACTCCCGTGCCCTTCCCGAGCTCTGCCGGGCACCAAAGACTCTGCCCGGGCTGGGGGGCACCAACCAAGCCCCCCTTGTGCTGCGCACATCCCAGTCCATCCCAGTCCATCCCAGTCCATCCCACCCCCCCCACTCCTGCCCAAGGATTTTCCCCATCTACTTTATTTTTTCCTCTTTTTCTCTCTTTTGTTTGTTCTTTTTTATTTTTTTCTCTTTCTCTCTCCCTTTTCCCTCTTTTCCTCTTCTTTTTTCTTCCTTTTTCTTTATTCTCCTTATTCCCCCTTTGTCATTTCTTCCTTTTCTATTTTTCTTTATTCCCCTTACTTTCCTTTTTTCTTCTTGCCCTCATCTTTCTTTATTCCCCTTTCCCCATCTTTCCTTTTTCCATTTCATTTTCTCTTTTTTCTTTTTTTTTTCGTTTTTCTTCTTTTTTTCTTCTCCCTATTTTTTCCATTTTTCCTCTATTTTTCTTTCTGTTTTCCCCTCTTTCCTTTTTTTTCCCCTTTTTTTCCATTTTTTCCCTTTTTTCTTAATTTCCCCCGCTTTATTCCCCCACTCTTTAATTTAAGTCATTGTTGGGACAAGTTTACAGCTGCCATGGGGGTTTTATCACCTTTTGCTGCTTTATTCCCCAAAAGGAGCAGGAAGGGCCGGACCTTCCAGACTTTGGGATGCTGGGCCACCCCTCACCCTCCACAGGGCACCTCTGCTCCCATCCGGGATTTTGGGAATTATTATCCCTCTTTTCCAGCTGTTCAGCTGATTTTTGGGGGATTCAGTAGCTGCTCCTCTTTTTTCCCATTCCTCACCCTTTTTCTTCACTTTTTCCCTCACCTCCTCGGGGTGTGATTATTTTTATTTTTTATTTTTCCAGAGGTACAAACGCCCCCAAAATGCATCCCAAGGCCTGCAGATCCCCATGGATTCAGCCAAAATCCCCCCAAATCACCATCCCCCCCAAACCCAGGGGCTGCTTCCCCTCTGCTCCGAGAATTCCCAACGCTCCTTGGCCCCATCCAAGAGCACTCCCTATACATTATATATATATATATAAATAAATATATCAATATAAAAGAGGATTCTTTTTTTTTTCCCTTGAAACACAATGCACAGGTTTGGAAAAGCCCAGTGGCTCCAGGTGATGCCTTTCCCCCCCTACCCCCGGGAATTTCACGATTCCAAAGGGAAACGTGCCTGGTTTGATACTCAGGGGTGAATTTAATTCCTTCTCTTACCCCCACCCAGCCTGGCCACCTCTGCAGGTCCCACCTGAGCCCAGGTACCGAGTGTCCCCTCCTGCCTCGCTGCCTCCTCCCTTCCCACCCCTCTGCTTCATTTCTGGTTGGAATTTTCCGGAATTCTGCGAGTTTTACCTCAAAACGCTGCTGGGGCGGGCGGGGGGAGGATCAAGGACCAAACACGTGGCAGAATTGTGTGTCTGTATATATTGAGATAGAGAGATTCTGGCTGTCAACCTACCAACACAAATTGTTCTTTTTTTTTTTAAGGGGGGGGGGGGGGTTTATTCTGTATTTTTGTGATTTATTTTCTGTTTCTCTCCACCCTTGGGGGGCAGCTGAGGGCACCTCCCTGGACCTAAAGGCATTTTTCTGGTATCTCCCACTGAAGGAATTATTAATTTTCCATGGTTTTGTCTTTGTTTTTATTTTTTATTTTATTTTATTAATTCCTCAATGATTTCTTCTCCCCACACCTGGGCAAGGCGGGGGTCAGACCCCAGTGCTGGGAGGGAAGGAGGAGCTGCTGGAGAGGAGCAGCAGCTGAACCTGCACCAAACCAAAGGGTTTCTTTGCTTTGTTTACACCCCTGGCCAACCTCACTGCCCCCAGCAGCATCTCCCTGGGTCTGGGATTTTGTCCTGGAAGCGTTGGGGAAGGTCGGGACATTCCAGAGCCAGGGGCTGGGCTGGGAGGGATGGAGCCACGAGAGACTGGGGACATCCATCCCCCTTGGGGACATCCATCCCCCTCCGGGAAGCGCCAGCATTGCCACCACCTTTTTTCCTGTTTTTTTCCTGTTTTTTCCTGTTTTTTCCCCATTTTTCCCCCGGTTTGCGCGGCGCTGGGTGGGAAGGTGATGCTGGGGAGGTGGGGTGAGGCCCGAGGGGGCAGAAGGGAGGGCGGATGTGTAAAAAGCGACCCCGAGCCTCCCTCGCTGCCCTCCCGTGCGCTGTATAAAGGAAAATCCTGGCTGTGTATTTGTACTCCGAGCTCTCCGTGCGTCTGCGTGGGCAGACGGTAAACCCTTGTACAGTAGGTCTAGCTGCATGTAATCTGTATGGACAATGGCATTATAAAATGCAATAAAAGAAATTACCTATCGTGCTCGGCTGGCCTTGGTTTCCTTAAGGTTATTGTTGGGGGGAAAAAAATTTAAAAAAAACAAACAAACAAAAAAAAAAAACACCAAAAAAACCCCAAAACAAAACAAAAAACACAACAACAAAAAAAAAAAAAAAAAAAAAAAAAAAAAAAAAAAAAAAAAAACCAAAACAAAACAAAAAAAAAACCAAAAAAAAAACCCCAAAAACAAAAACAAAAGCAAAAAAAAAACCACCAACCAGAAGAAAAACCCCCATATTATGGAGCATTATGGAGTGCAGATCTGGGGCTGATGGGCTGTGGATCTTGGAGATTTTGGGGTGTAGAAAAATTAAAAACTTCCCCAAAACTTCGCTCTGCGCAGAAACCCGGGAAGGAGCACAGAGCGAAGTTTTGGGGAAGTTTTTAATTTTTCCATCTTCTACAGATGAATGTTCACGGGGCCCCATTATTTTTTTTTTTAATATTGAATGTCCATTTCCTTCTCTTTTTTTTTTGGGTTTTTTTTTTTAATTATTTACAGAAATAGCTCGTGACTCATCAAAATCTTCTCAGCAGCACATGTAAAACAGTGGGGTCATTCACTGCAGACCCAGCCAGGCAGAAGGGCCTTGAGGAGGTTATTTTGTTTAGAGACTTTGTGTGTGCACAGGGACGGGGAAATTCTGCTCCACGGATCAGGGGGTGATGGCTCAGACCCCAAAAAAACACGGCTGGGGCTGCACAGCCCAGCCCCGTCCCACCACGCTCTTTCATTCCTTGTTTTCCAGCATCACACGCGTTTTCTCCTTGTTTGTTTATTTTATTTTCCAAGCCTCTGCCCAGGGATGGATGCCGGGAATGTTGCAAAACCCTCTTTGAACTGAAAAGTCGAGGTTTTAGTGCTAAATCCTCGCCGGAGACGGGAAGGTCAGGGAGGTTTAAATCTCCCAACGCCTCCAGTCTGGGGCATGGGGAACCCACAGGGTTTGGGGTGAAGATCTGGGGGTTTTTGGGGTGTAGATCTTGGGGTTCTTGGGGTGTGTAGATCAGGGGGGGTTAGGGCACAGATGTGGAGAGTTTGGGGTGCAGATCTTGGGGATTTGGGGTGCAGATGTTGGGGTTTTGGGGGTGTAGATCTTGGGGTTTTGAGGGTGTAGATCTGGAGGCTTTGGGGAGAAGATCTTGGGATTTTTGGGGTGTAGATCTTGGAGGTTTTGGAGTGTAAGTCATGGGGGGTTAGGATGCAGATCTGGAGGGTTTGGGGTGCAGATCTTGGGGATTTGGGGTGCAGATGTTGGGGTTTTGGGAGGTAGATTGGGGAGGTTTAGGGTGTAGATCAGGGGGGTTTGGGGTGCAGATATTGAGGTTTTGGGGTGCAGATGTTGGGGTTTTGGAGGTGTAGATCTGGAGGGTTTGGGGTGCAGATCTTGGGATTTTGGGGGGGTAGATCAGGGGGGTTTAGGGTGCAGATCTGGAGGGTTTGAGGTGCAGATCTGAGATTTTGGGGGTGTAGATCGGGGGAGGGTTTAGGGTGTAGATCTGGAGGTTTTGGGGTGAAGATCTTGGGATTTTTGGGGTGTAGATCTTGGGGTTTTTGGGGGTGTAGATCAGGGGGGGTTAGGGCACAGATCTGGAGGGTTTGGGGTGCAGATATTGGGGTTTTGGGGGGGAAGATCTTGGGGGTTTGGGGGTGTAGATTGGGGGGAGTTAGGATGTAGATCTGGAGGGTTTGGGGTACATATCTTGAGGTTTTTTGGGTGTAGATTTTGGGGTTTTGAGGGTGTAGATCTGGAGGGTTTGGGGTGCAGATCTGGAGGGTTTGGGCCCTGGGCATTTTGGGGTACAGATCCAGGGGTTATGGAGTGCAGATCTGGGAGTTTTGGGGTGCAGATTTGGGGATTTGGGGGGTGCAGACTGGGATTTTTGGGGCACAGATCCAGAGGGGTTTGGGGATGCAGATCCGGAGGTTTTGGGGCGTAGATCCAGGCATTACAGAGTGAAGATCTGGGGGTTTGGGGTGCAGATCTGGGAGTTTTGGGGCACAGATCCAGAGGGGTTTTGGGAACAGATCTGGGGTTTTTGGGGAGCAGACCTGGGGTTTTTGGGGTGCAGCTGCAGGGGAGGTGGAGCCCAGCCCCTGCTCCCCCCGAGGAGCAGCCGGGAGCTGCGAGAGCTGGGCTGGGTTTATTTTGGGTTTATTTTGGCGGCGGCGGAGCCGGGAGCGGCGCGGGGTGCCAGGGCTTGTGAATGTGGGTCAGTGCAGTCACACACCTACAGGAACGGCCTTGTTTGCCCAAAGCCAGCCGGATCCCAGAGCCAGAGCCTTCCTCGGAGCCCAGCCGGGGGAGTGCAGGATGAGGATGGGTGTGATCCCTGAGGGATTCACTGCTCAGGCTGCTCCTTTCTATCATCCTCTGCTATTCTGGGGGAAAAATTCCTCGTTTTTGTGGGCCGCACTCCCTTCAGTGTGCTGAGTGTGACCCCCTGAACACAGCGAGTGTTTTGCTCCATCCCTGGAGCTTCCCAGCGCCAGGATGGGACCAGATTTCCCCCCAGCCCACCCTGCCCAGGGCCCTGCAGCCCCCAGAGAGGGGAGGCACTGGTTGCTGGTCCATCACCATCCATGCCAAGCAGCAGCACGGATTTTTCCAGGCTGTCCCACTGCCCGTGGCACAGGTGGCACCCCAGGCTGCTGTGGGTGAAGCCCTGCTGCTCTGCAGCCCCAAAATCCCTGTGAAACCTTTCCTTGCATGGCACAGCTGGGGCTGCCAGCCTGGGGAGCCCCGTTCCCCCCAAAGCTGGGGCTGCACAGATCCTGGACCCCCAAAATCATGATTAAGCTTCCCCGTTACTCTTTATTTTTTTTTTTAGGTTATCAGGCCAAGCTGTTGGTTCAGGGTGTTAGGAAAATTAATCCACAGAGGTTTATGTCCAAAAAGCAGACAGAGGAGTCTTTTCTGGCTTTATTTGAATAAAGGGAGAGGCCATTGCTGGCCCATTTGGATTGGGATGTGACCCCTGGTCTGGCACAGTGTGACAGTGTGACAGTGTGACAGTGTGACAAGGTGACAGTGTGACAAGGTGACAGTGTGACAAGGTGACAGGGTGACAGGGTGACAGGGTGACAGGGTGACAGTCCCCACTGCCGCTGGGCTGTGGCCTCTCCCCGCGGTGCCTCGCAGCCCCGCGCTCTCAAACACAGGAAAACACAGGGAGAAGCAGCAGTGGGATTGGAAAACAACTCCACAAACATCCCACCGGCTCCTCGTGACGCTCGGCACGGGGACAAATCCTCGTGGGGCCCTGCGGGGACACGGCCCCGCGGCGAAAAGTGAATTCCAGGCTGGTTTGGGATCTGCTGCTGCTGCTGCTGCTGCTGCCCCAGCGCGGGCTCCTCGGTGTTCCCAGTGACACTGTGACAATGTGACACCATGACACCGCCACCTCTGATCCCAGCATCGCCCCAGGGAGCCAAACTCCATTTTCCAGCTGGGGAAACTGAGGCAGGGAGGGGTGGGGGAGGTAGAGGAGCTCCCTGGACACGCCAAGGAGTCGGGGAATAAAGGTCCCACTTGGCTTTGGTGCCTGGGGGAAGGTGGGCAGGCTGGACACACACCCGGGGGGGCTTTAACACCCATCTGGGGGGCTCCAACATCTACTCAGGGCTTCAACACCCACCCAAGGGGTCAAAACACCCACCTAAGGGATCCAAACACCCACCCAAGGGGTCAAAACACCCACCCAAGGAGTCAAAACAGCCACCTCAGGGGCTTCAACACCCACCCAAGGGGGCCAACACCCACCCAAGGGGTCCAACACCCACCCAAGGGATCCAAACACCCACCCAGGGCTCCAACACCCATCTGAGGTGTCCAACGCCCACCCAAGGGGTCCAGACACCCACTCGAGGGGCTCCAATCCCCACTCGGGGGTCCAAGCCCCCACCCGGGCCCCCAGCCCGGCTCAGCCCCGCTCTCCCCCCGCAGTTTCCCTCACGGGTTCGCAGCCCCGAGCCGGGAGCTCAGCCCAGCCGTGCAATCCCAAAGCCGAGGCCGGCCCGGGAGCCTCCTCCGCCTGCCCCGCGCCTCTCCCCTCTCCCGGCGCCGCTCCAGCCTCCGCCAGAAGCTCCGGGCCGCGGCTTTGCGCTCCCAACCTCGTGGTTTTTTGGTTTTTTTTTTTTTTTTAAATTTAATTCGATTTCTTTTTTTCTCTCTTTTTCTTCTTTTTTTCCCTTTTATTTTTGGAAGGGGTTGGCGCGGACAAAGCCCCGCAGCGGAGCCCGGCCCAGCGGCGGGGCCGGGGGATGCGGGGCGGGCGCGGGGGGCGGGCGCGGAGCCCCCGGGGCCCCCCCAGGTGAGCGGGACCGGGACGGGACCGGCACCGGCACCGGGCCCCGCTCCGAGCCCCGGGAATCCTCCCGCACCCATGTCCCGGCCCGGCAGCCCCCGGCCGGAGCGCCCCGAGCTGCCCCGAACCGAACCGGGACCGCCGCCAGGTACGGGGGACACGGGGGGGATAAAGGGGGGACAGAGGGGGGGATATGGGGGCGGATATGGGGGGATAAAGGGGGGACAAAGAGGGGGATATGGGGGCTGATATGGGGGGATATGGGGGGGACAAAGAGGGGGAGCCACTGGAGGGGGGGTGAGTGCCGTGTGCTCGCAAGGGAGGTTTTGGGATGCCGGAGAAGGTTTTGGGATCACAGAGAAGGTTTTGGGATCCCATGCAAAAGTTTTGGGATCCGGCGAAAGGTTTTGGGATCCTGGAGAAAGGTTTTGGGATCCCTTGCAAAGTTTCGGGATCGCGTGCAAGGCTGTGGGATCGCAGGGAAGGTTTTGGGATCGCAGGGAAGGTTTGGGGATTACGGGAAAGGTTTTGGGATCCCGTGGAAGATTTTGAGATTCGTGGGAAGGTTTTGGGGTCACGGAGAAGGTTTTGGGATCGCTTGCAAAGTTTTGGGATCCCGTGCAAGGCTGTGGGACCGCAGGGAAGGTTTTGGGATCGCAGGGAAGGTTTGGGGATTACAGGAAAGGTTTTGGGATCCCATGCAAGGTTTTGGGATCCCATAGAAGATTTGGGGATCCCGTGGAAGATTTTGGGATTCGTGGGAAGGTTTTGGGATCACGGGGAAGGTTTTGGGATCGCTTGCAAAGTTTTGGGATCCCATGCAAGGCTGTGGGATCACAGGGAAGATTTTGGGATCATGGAGAAGGTTTTGGGATCCCTTGGAAAGTTTTGGGATTCCAGGGAAGGTTTTGGGATCCCTTGCAGAGTTTTGGGATCCCATGCAAGGCTGTGGGACCACAGGGAAGCTTTTGGGACCCCAGGGAAGGTTTGGGGATCCCGTGCAGGGTGTGTGCACGAGTGGGGGTGCGTGCAGGGCTCCCGGGGTGCGTTTATGGGGGACTGGCTGCAGTTTGGAGCTGTGGGGATGCACTGCTGGACACGGGGAGCGTGCAGGACTGTGAACATCTGAGCGTGTGTTTGTGCCCCTGGCAGCGTTCGGGTGTGAGTTTGGGGGTGTTTGTGAACATCTGAGCGTGTGTTTGTGCCCCTGGCCATGTTTGGGGGTGTGTTTGGGGGTGTTTGTACAGGGTTGTGAACATCTGAGTGTTGGTGCAGAATTCTGAGCATCTGAGTGTGCGTTTGTGGCCCTGGCTGTGTTTGGCTGTGTGTTTGGGTGTGATTGTGAACATTCGAGTGTGTGTTTGTGTGTGATTGTGAACATGTGAGCGTGTGTTTTTGCAGGACTGTGAACATGTGAGCGTGTGTTTGTGCCCCTGGCCGTGTTTGGGTGTGAGTTTGGGTGTGTTTGTGTGTGATTGTGAACATGTGAGCGTGTGTTTGTGTGTGATTGTGAACATGCGAGCGTGTGTTTGTGCCCCTGGCCGTGTTCCCTGCGCTGTGTTTGTGTGTGAGCTCAGCAGCTGCCGGGACCCGCCGGGATTTCAATCCCAAACTCTGCCTCGGTTTCTGTCCCGGGGCCAAGCCCGGCGAGGGGGGTGTGGGTTAAACCCCCCGAGGGATGGGGGCAGCTCTGGGTGGGTTACAGGGACCAGAAATGGGTGGAAATTTGGGGGAATCCTCACAACTGAACCCTCCAGAGCCCCTCTGGCCCCGCCAAGCTTCACGTGCATTAAAAACTGCATTAAAAACTGCATTAAAAACCCCAGGGAGGGACTAAAACCCACCCGAGCCGGAGGCTGCAGGAGCACACCGTGCTCTGTCAGGCCAGACACAAAAGGGGCCGAATCCAGGCTGGGAGCAGCTCCCAAAATCCCCAAAATCCCCAAAATTGGGTGGCCGGGCTGAGCAGAGCGGGGTCGGCGCAGCTGGACCGGCCCCTGCTGGCTCTGGAGAATTCACCCTCCTGTTCTCTTCGCCCTGCTCCTCCAGCTGGACGAGCTCTGCTCCAAACTCAGCCCCAAAGAGCCCCTGCAGCAGCTGCATTCCCTGGATGAGCAGCCCTGGGGTTGATTTCCCTGCCTTTCCTTCCTTTTCCAGGTGGGAAATGATGAGCTGGGAACGCAAAGGGATTTTTGCAAGGGGCTCGTCCCCAGCCCAGCTCTGCTGAGCTCCTGTCCCAGCAGCTGGGGAGGGGGGGGGGTTAAAAAGTGCCTTCAAAATCTGTTAAATGCTTTGGGGGAAATGGTTTTGGAGTTTTTGTGCCTTTCCTGTGGCCACGGGGAGCTGAGGGTGGGTAGAGAGTGGTTCAGCTCCCGGGGGTGCTGGTGGCATGAGCAGGAGCGCTGGGACCTGACTGGGGACATCAGTTTGGTGTTTCCAAATTTAAGGAGCATTCATGAGTGCCCAGTTCATTTTTCCCAAATTTCAGGGACATCCATGAGTGCCCAGTTCGGTGTTCCCAAATTTAAGGAGCATTCATGAGTGCCCAGTTCATTTTTCCCATATTTCAGGGACATCCATGAGTGCCCAGTTCGGTGTTCCCAAATTTAAGGGGCATCCCCATCTGTGCCCAGTTCAGTGTTCCCATTGTGGAGGTCCATCTATGAGTGCCCAGTTTGGTCTTCCAAAAATTAAGGGACATCCGTGAGTGCCCAGTTCAGTTTTCCCATATTTCAGGGGCATCCATCAGTGCCCAGTTCGGTGTTCCCAAATTTAAGGGACATCCATCAGTGCCCAGTTTGGTTTTCCCATCTTGGAGGGGCATCCATGAGTGCCCAGTTTGGTCTGTCCCTGTTGGGGACCTCTTGTCCCTGTTTCCCTGTTAGAAGGGACATCCATGAATGCCCAATTTGGTGTTCCCAAGTTTCAGGCACATCCATGAGTGCCCAATTTGATCTTTCCAAATTTAAGGGGCATCCATCAGTGCCCAGTTTAGTCTTCCAAAATTTAAGAGGCATCTGTGAGTGCCCAGTTTGTTGTTCCCAAATTTAAGGGGCATCCATGAGTGCCCAATTTGGTTTTCCCATCTTGGGAGGGGCATCCATGAGTGCCCAATTTGGTTTTCCCATATTTCAGGGACATCCATGAGTGCCCAGTTCGGTGTTCCCAAATTTTAGGGGCATCAGTGAGTGCCCAGTTCGGTCTGTCCCTGTTGGGGACCTCTTGTCCCTGTTCCCTGTTGGAAGGGCAGCCATGAGTGCCCAGTTTGTTGTTCCCAAATTTCAGGCACATCCATCAGTGCCCACTTTGGTTTTCCCATATTGGAGGGGCATCCATCAGTGCCCAGTTCCATTTCCCAGGTTGAAGTGGCCTCACCTCCATCCCAAACCATCCCAAACCCTCCCTCCTCTCTCTGTGTGGTTTTGGGGACGAGCGTGTCGCAGGGTGTCTGTCTGTCTGTCTGTCTGTCTGTCTGTCTGTCCCCGTGACACTCAGGAGCAGGGCCCCGCTGCCTTGGGCTGGAGCCAGCAGCTCTGTCACGCAGCTCAGAGCCTGGGAATTCTCTCTCCGTTCTCCTTTCCCAAGTTTTACAAACCAGCCTGGCTCATTCGGATCCCCCTGGGCTGGGGAATGAACGGGGAAACTGAGGCACAGAGGGGGGGGGGTGTGGCCCAGCTCAGGTCCCCAGCTGGACGTGGAGCTTTTTTTTCCCCCCAAATTTCATTCCCTGGCGTCTCCAGAGATGGGCTGGGTGCCACCACAGCTCCTCCCAGCCAGCAGGGATGGGGACATGGCAGAGCAAGGCCTGAAATAGCCACAGGTAGTTTGGGAGAGAAGAGTCTGTCTGTCGGTCTGTCTGTCTGTCCTGGTGATTATTCTTTAGAGGAATTAGCAGAAAACAGGAGGAAAAAACAAGATTTTGTTTTTTTTTCTTGGTGAGATGATCCTTCCTTCACAGAGGGGGAGCAGGGACAGGAAGAGGCTTCTCCTCCTTCTCCTTCTCCTCCTTCCCCTTCTCCTTCTCCTTCTCCTTCTCCTTCTCCTTCTCCTTCTCCTTCTCCTTCTCCTCTCCTCCCTTCTCCTTCTCCTCCTCCTCCTCCTCCTCCTCCTCCTCCATGTGAATATGGAGACAAATCCATCTCCAGAAGCAAAACCTGGGTTTGAAATGAGCACAATTTCCTCATTCCCACCTCCCTTTTCCCTTCCCAGAGGGAACATTTGCCACCCCCGTGTCCCCCTCCATGTCCCCAGTCCCTGCCTGTGTCCCAGCTGTCCCAGCTCGGGCTTTGGCAAACACATTTCCTTTAATTTCTGTAATTTTTTCTGTCTGTTCCCAAGGATTCTGCCTCGAGGTGTAAGAGGAGACGTGCCCAACCCCAAACACAAAATATTCAGCCCCAAACACGAAATATTCAGCCCGAAACATGAAATACTCAGCCCCAAACATGAAACATTCAGCCCCAAAAATGAAACATTCAGCCCCAAAAATGAAACATTCAGCCCTAAACATGAAATATTCAGCCCCAAACACAAAATATTCAGCCCCAAAATGAAACATTCAGTCCCAAGAACGTGAAATATTCAACCCCAAACACGAAACATTCAGCCCCAAACATGAAATACTCAGCCCCAAACATGAAACATTCAGCCCCAAAATGAAACATTCAGCCCAAAACATGAAATATTCAGCCCCAAACACGAAATATTCAGCCCCAAACATGAAACATTCAGCCCCAAACACAAAATATTCAGTCCCAAACACATTCAGTCCCAAGAATGAAATATTCAACCCCAAACACGAAACATTCAGCCCCAAACATGAAATACTCAGCCCCAAACACGAAACATTCAGCCCCAAACATGAAATATTCAGCCCCAAACACGAAATATTCAGCCCCAAACACGAAATACTCAGCCCCAAACGTGAAATATTCAACCCCAAACACGAAATATTCAGCCCCAAACATGAAACATTCAGCCCCAAACATGAAATATTCAACCCCAAACACGAAATATTCAGCCCCAAACACGAAATATTCAGCCCCAAAAATGAAACACTCAACCCCAAACACCAAATATTCAGCCCCAAACACCAAATATTCAGCCCCAAACACATTCAGCCCCATAAAATGAAATATTCAGCCCCAAACTAGCCCTGGGCTGCCCCAAGCAGGGAATTCTCAGCAGAAACCGAGGCCACCTCACTCAGGAATGTTTTACTGAGGCTGTCCTGTTCTGGGAGAGGGGTAGGAACAAAGAAAAAACCCATCCAAAATCAAAATAAATGTTTTTTTTTTTCTTGTCTCGGCGCTGATTTAAATGCAGGATTGCAGATTTGCACGCAGCCACCCTCAAAGCCCTGAAAGAAACAAAAGTGTTATTTTTTTTTTACCCCACAGAAAGAGGTTTTTGCAACGTTTCTGGTTTTTCTTTCCAAGCTTTTTTTTTCTTGTCAGCTCCCGAAAACGCTTCGCTGGTGTTTGTTCTTTGAGCAACGCAAAACTTACCAAGAAAAAGAAAAGAAACACGAGGAGAAAAAAAGGGAAAAAAAAAAAAAAAAAAAGAAGCAGATTTCTGGCTTTTTTCAAAGTTTCTGGGTTTGAGCAAAACGGAGCTGGGCCTTGGGGCTGTGCTGCCGCTGCTCCTGCTCCAAATCCTGATTGAATTTCCTTGGAAAGCTCCTGCCTGGGAGCTGCAGAAACCCAAACCCTCCTCGGGGTATTTGCTGCAGTTCTGGTGATTTTTCCCAGATTTTTCCATGCCTGGAGTTCCCCCCTGTGTGGGACGGGCACCAGGATGGCCCCCAAATCCCTTCTCGTGCCCCAAAAATTGGGGAATTTTTGGGATCTGCGCACGGGACAACCCCCACTCTACAGAGAGTTCTGGGCTCTGTCTCCACAGGATATTTTTGGGGGAAAATCCCATTTTCTTGCCTCGGTTTCCCCACCAATTGAGGCAGTTTTTTAAGGAAAATCCCTGGAGCTCAGGGAAGGTGTGATGGGCCCTGGTTTCAATCTGTGCTGGGATGAAAGGAGCTGGAGAAATGCAAATTATTGAGCAGCTCCCCTTGATCCCTTCCTCAATTAACTTTTTTTTTTTTTAAGGACTTAGGTGGAGAAGACACAATTTTTTTCCCCTGGCAGGACCTGTGCTGGTTTAACCCCCAAGGTTACCCAATTACCAGCCTGGCTTGGGCCTTAATTACTCCCTCCATCATTTCTCCCTGCTCTGTAATTCCCAGAATCTCCCTGGATCTCACAGGCCTCCCCTCTGCTGCTCTCCAGGCTCCAGGGATAATTGCTTTTCCTTAAGGACACCCAGGATTTCCTCCCCTGATTTCCCAGATTTTCCAATTTTTTTGGAGGAGTTATCCTGCCCCAGGTGCTCCTCAAACTCGAATTCAGGCCCAGTCTGGGTTTTTTTCCTTGTTGTTTTCCCATTGTTTTTCCCCATTCTCTGTCCCCACAGCGTGATTGGGATGGTTTATGTTGGTTTTGGGATGAGGAAAGGAACCTGCTCCTTCCCAGCTTTGTTGGAAGTTTTCTTGTCCCTGTTTTCCACTCCAGGCTTAAAAATTCCTCCTTCCCCTGCAGCTCCACACTGGAATGGTGCCTTAATACCTGCAAAATGTAAATATATTTACATTAAATCGATTTTTGCTGCATAAGGAATAATTCCTCCCAAATTGCTGCAGTGTGGGAAGAGGCAAAGCTGGAGCTGTGGTTTGGGGTCCAAATTCGAATTCAGTCCCAGTCTGGGTCTTTTCCTTGTTGTTTTCCCATTGTTTTTCCCCATTCTCTGTCCCCACAGTGTGATTGGGATGGATTATGTTGGTTTAGAGATGGTTTATGTTGGTTTATGTTGTTTTTGGGATGAGGATTCTTTCTGGGAGATGAGGAAAGGAACCTGCTCCTTCCCAGCTTTATTGGAAGTTTTGTTGTCCCTGTTTTCCACTCCAGGCTTAAAAATTCCTCCTTCCCCTGCAGCTCCACACTGGAATGGTGCCTTAAAACCTGCAAAATGTAAATATATTTACATTAAATCGATTTTTCCTCCCAAGATCCAGCCCAGCTTTGCTTCCCACCTGGAAAACCTTTGGCCTCACCTGGGCAAAGCTTTGGATAAACAGCAACAATGGGGAGTGCAGTGAAAAAACAAAGTGGTTTCTATGAGAAGTGACATCCTAAATGCACAAAAAGCAAAACAAAGCACAAAAAAAAAAATACCCACAAAAACCCCAAATAGCTCAGCAAGGCTGGGAGTTGTTGTTATTTGTTATTTATAGAATTTGGGTGGGAAGGGAGGGAGGGATTTTGGGGCCAGACAGGCCAGGACCAGCATCCATCCAGCTCATCCCTGCTGGGAGATTGACCTGGGTGACAAAATCCCAATTCCAGGTGGGTGTCCCCACAAATCCCATCCCTGCGAGGCCCTTGTGGCTCCAACCAGCTCCTGCCAAACCAAATCCATGAGGGAAATGTTCCTGCAAGGGGTTTCAGGAGAGACAAAACATCAATTCCCGGCAAGAAGCACCTCTGACGCTGCAGCAGTTTGGGAGGAATTATTCCTTACGCAGGAAAAATCGATTTAATGTAAATATATTTACATTTTGCAGGTATTAAGGCACCATTCCAGTGTGGAGCTGCAGGGGAAGGAGGAATTTTTAAGCCTGGAGTGGAAAACAGGGACAACAAAACTTCCCAAAGCTGGGAAGGAGCAGGTTCCTTTCCTCATCTCCCAGAAAGAATCCTCATCCCAAAAACAACATAAACCAACATAAACCATCCCAAACACGCTGTGGGGACAGAGAATGGGGAAAACAATGGGAAAACAACAAGGAAAAAGACCCAGGCTGGGATTGAATTTGAGTTTGGACCCCAAACCTCAGCTCCAGCTTTGCCTCTGGGGGTCTGGGCAGCGCAGGAAGGGAGAAGGGAGCCCACAGGTTTTTGGGAGCTCTGGCTGTGCTGTGGCTCCTGTTTGTGCTCCCTCCAGGATGCTGCTCCTGCCTTTTGTTTGTCCAGCTTTTTGGGAATGCTGCAATCAGGAATTCCCACTGGGAGCACAAAGATCTTTTCCACAGAAGCTCCTGCGTCTCCCAGGGGGATGCTGGGACTTTGGAATTTGCAGGAATTCTGCATTTCCAGCCATGAACTTCCAGTTTCTTTGCATCTCTCCTCTCTCCTGCTCTGTTTTCCCACCCCCCCGATGGATTTTGGAGCTCCCTGATGTCTCAGGACTTCCATGACTGATGGATTTGGACGTTGGGATCGGGGAGAATAATCAGAAAATCGGCTCCATGTGCGTGTCCTGGGCTTGGCAAGAGAAAGCAGCCCCACATTTATCACTTTTTGCTGATCTCTGGTACCTCGGGGCAGCGCTGTGATTTATTGAAGTTATTGTTTTTGGAATGCCTCGTTACCTCTGTTCCCAAAATCCAGAGATCTGAGCTGCTCTCCCACGTCTCCCTTGTGCTCCTCCAGGACTCACCCCAGGCTCTGAGGAGGATTTGCCCTGCCCAGGAAGGGTTTGAGGTGCAGGAGTTTTGGGGAGAAGTGAGAGATGTCCCATCCCAAGGGCTGGCTGGCCTCGGGGTTTGGCCCAGGCTCACAATTGGGTTTAAACCTGATGGATTCAGGTCAAGCCTGGTCCTGTTCTGGGAGCTGCAGGGAGGAGGGGTCCAGGGGGGATCAGCAGGGCAGGGATTGGGGAATTTACAGGGGGAGAGGGAGCTGTGGGATGAGCCTGTGTGCCAGTGATGGAAGGGTCTGCTCAGCTCCTCCTGTGCCAGCAGAGCTGCTGCCTCTGCCCGGGGGCATTTGGGAGCTGCTGCTCCAGCACTTCCCAGGGCATTCCCAGGGCATTCCCTCTGCATTTCCCAGGGCATTCTCTGCATTTCCCAGGGCATTTCCCTGGGCATTCCCTGTGCCCTTCCCAGGGCATTTCCCTTGGCATTCCCTCTGCATTTTCCTGAATTCCCTCTCCTTTTCCCTGGGCATTCCCACTGCATTTCCCAGGCATTGTCTCTGCATTTCCCAGGGCATTTCCCTGGGCATTCCCTCTGCCTTTCCCTGGGCATTCTCTCTGTGTTGCTCAGGGCATTCCCCCTGCATTTCCCATTCCCTGTGCCCTTCCCCAAGCATTCCCTCTCCATTTCCCTGAATATTCCCTCTGCACTTCCCAGGGCATTTCCTCTGCATTTCCCATTCCCTCTGCACTTCCC
The DNA here is from genome assembly GCF_901933205.1 of Camarhynchus parvulus. Taxonomy (NCBI): domain Eukaryota; kingdom Metazoa; phylum Chordata; class Aves; order Passeriformes; family Thraupidae; genus Camarhynchus; species Camarhynchus parvulus. Next base: position 4,586,868 of record NC_044596.1, on the reverse strand, counting down.
AGGGCGTTTCTTCTGCATTTCCCATTCCCTCTCCTTTTCCCAGAGCATTCATTCCCTTTCCATTTCCCATTCCCTCTGCACTTCCCTGGGCATTCCCTCTTCATTTCCCTGAACACTCCCCCTGCGTTTCCCCGTGGATCCCAATGGACAGGGAGCTGTGGGGTCTGTGCTGACCCCACACATTCCCACCTCCTCCCAGCCCCTCCCTGGGTCCTTCCCCACCCCATTGCAGGGGGAGCTGGGGCTCAGCCCCATCCCCACATTCAGCCTGTGGGGTGTGAGGCAGGGAAGGATCAGCTCACCCAAACTTCATTCCTGGCTATTTCTGTCCCTCTCCTGGCCAGCTTGTTCCCGGGGGAGTTCATTTAATTGCCACCTTCCTCCCTGCCTGCCTGCGGTTGTGTGCGAGCCCTTGTGCAGGGTAATTACACGTGTGAAGTGGACACGGCAGCCTGTGGGTCAGGGCTGGGCCGTGCCAGAGGCTGCGGAGGCAGCAATGTGTGGATGTCACTCACCCCCCCAGCCCTGGGGAGGGGACAGCCTGCTCTCCTCGCCTCTCCATTTTGCTCTGGGCTTTGCAGAGCCATGGGGATGGCTTTTCTCCCATCTGGGGCTCACGCTCCATTGGGATTTGGAGCCCATGCTGTCGTGCAAAGTTCAGCTGGAGCTGCTGGGTTTCCCTTGGTTGAGCCCGAAATCTCCTCACCTGTGAGAGTTCTGAGCAGGGCTCTGTGCTGGGATGAGTTTTAATTCCCCCAAAAAAAAAACCCCTGCCTCAGGAGCTCCGGCACCCCAGGCTGGATCTGCACCCTGGGGAGGGCAGAGAGGGGAAACTGAGGCACGTGGATGACTTTGGAGGGTGTTGTGGAGCTGAGCAGCATCACCCCAGACCAGCTCCAGCATTTCCAGGCTCCTGCTGATCGCGGGGTGCAGCTGGAACCCCCCAACTTCCCTCGTTTTCTCCTTTTAATAACATTGATATTCAATTATCTGTCATTTCCCTCCTTTCCTCTTCAGCTCTGGTGTGTGGGACTCTGGTTTTAGGGAGGATAATGAGGCGTCCCAGGCCTCTTTTCCCCCGTCCCCTGCCCTCCCTGGCTGCTTGCAGGGCTCCTGTTGCAGCCAGGGCAATTATGGCTCTGTGCTCTCCCTCCCTCTGCCCAGCCTATAATTTAGTTTTATATAAAGCGTGTTCCAGCCCCTGTTGTGCAAGACTTTGCTATTCCGGGGGCTGGGCAGAGGGCTGGGCTGGCAGGGGGGGCTGGGGCAGTGTGGCACGGCCCTGAGCCCCCCCTGGGCACCCCTGGCACCCCAAATTCCCCATGGGAATCCAGCAGCGCTGAAGGTGGTCCTGCCTCCTCCTGCCTTTCTGCCAGGGGGTGTTTGGCACCAGGAGTTCTCCCATGGGGAATCGCTCAGCTCCTCGCAGGATTTTCCTGCCCCATGGAGGGCTCCTGCAGGGGTTGGTGCTGCCCCAGGGTGCAGGAGGATGAGGGAGGTGGCAGCCAGCTCCTGCAGGGCAGACAGTGGCTCTTTCATGGAAGGGGGATGAAAAACCCAGCTCTGGCTGCTGAGTGTAACCAGATCCCTCGGCTTTTTGGAGAAGGAATGTGAGAGCTCGGGGAGGATTTTTGGGATGGTGCTGCAGCGGGGGGGAGCAGCTGTGGGGTGGTGCAGCCCCAGTGCCCGTCCTGGGCTGCCCAAACCCCGCGTGGTGCTTCCCTTGGGTAACATCCTGGCATCCCTTGGGTGGCATCCTTTTGGTGCATCCCTTCGGTTCATCCCTTGGGTTCATCCCTTGGGTGGCATCCCTTGGGTTCCTCCCTTGGTTCATCCCTTGGTTCATCCCTTTGGTGCATCCCTTGGTTCATCCCTTGGATTCATCCCCTGGGTTCATCCTTTGGGTTTGTCCCTTGGGTTCATCCCTTGGTTCATCCCTTGGGCGGCATCCATAGGTGCATCCCTTGGGTCCATCCTTGGGTGGCATTCCTTGGTGGCATCCCTTGGGTGGCATTCCTTGGGTTCATCCCTTGGATTTATCCCTTGGGTTCATCCCTTGGGTTCATCCTTTGGGTTCATCCCTTGGGTTCATCCCTTGGGTTCATCCTTTGGGTTCATCCCTTGGGTGGCATCCTTGGATTCACTCCTTGGGTTCGTCCCTTGGTGACATCCCTTGGTGGCATCCCTCGGGTGACATCCTTCCGTGCTGTGTGACACAGGGGAGCCCAAACCTCCTGCCCCGAGCCATGGGCAGTGTCTGGGGCTGGGCTGGGAGTTTGGCTGACGCAGGGCTCAGCTCTAACCCCATTTTCAGCCCTTACCCCGTTTCTCTTGCAGAGGTGCCTGAGCCCTCCCTCCCTGCCCCGAGGGGTCCCCGGTCCCCTGCCCGCCCCGCAGTGCCGAAGAAGGAGAAAGCCCTGGAAGGTGACAAACCCCCGAAGAAGGAGAACGCCCTGGAAGGTGACAAACCCCCGGCAGTGCTGACAAAAGGTCCCCCGGCCGAGCTCTGTGGAGCTCCCGAAGCTGTGACATGTGAGTGTTGCCCTCGGGACTCATCACAAAGCAGGGCAGAGGTGGGAACCCGGCTCCTCCTCGCTTTGTTCCTCCCCACATCAAAGCCTGAACCGAGCCTGAGTCACCTGGAGAGGTGGAAGGGAAGGGCGGCTCCCGGGGTGGCTCCCGGGGCAGCTAGCGCTGCTTGGGAAGGGTTGGGATCCTCTGTGGTGCTGTGGTGGGAAAGGGGATCAACCTGCCTGGGAAAGGAGCATCCCCCAAAACCCCAAGTGGATGGAAGCTCCCCAGTCCCCTTCCAGGGGGTGCAAAATGGATGGAAGCTCCCCAATCCCCTTCCAAGGGGTGTAGAGTGGATGGAAGCTCCCCTTCTAAGGGGTGAAAAGTGGATGGAGGCTCCCCAGTACCCTTCCAAGGGGTGCAAAGTGGATGGAAGCTCCCCAGTGGGATGAGGGTGGTTGGGAATGGGGCTGCCCCTCCAAGGAGCAGGCAGGGGAGGGGAGAGGGTGGGAAAATGCAGGCACTGCAGTGAGGGGAGCAGAGCTCGGTGAGGAGAGCAGAGCTCAGTGAGGAGAGCAGAGCTCTGTGAGGAGAGCAGAGCTCAGTGAGGAGAGCAGAGCTCGGTGAGGGGAGCAGAGCTCGGTGAGGAGAGCAGAGCTCGGTGAGGGGAGCAGAGCTCGGTGAGGGGAGCAGAGCTCACAGGGAGAGCAGAGCTCAGTGAGGGGAGCAGAGCTCACAGGGAGAGCAGAGCTCACAGGGAGAGCAGAGCTCGGTGAGGAGAGCAGCGCTCAGTGAGGGGAGCAGAGCTCAGTGAGGAGAGCAGAGCTCGGTGAGGGGAGCAGAGCTCAGTGAGGGGAGCAGAGCTCGGTGAGGAGAGCAGAGCTCAGAGGGAGAGCAGCGCTCCCGATTCCCGTGGCTGAGCCCTCGCGCAGCATCTGCGAGCTGGGCCGGCTGCCCACAGACATTCTGCACGCCTGAGTCACAGCACAGCCCTGCACGGCCCCTCCCCAGCCCAGCCCAGCCCCCCAGCCGCCCCCCAAGGCTGGGAGGGATTGGGGCACCCTCCTCCTGGTGAGCAGCGTCACCTCTGCTGTCCCCACTCGTCACTGCGCTGCTCTTGGCGGGGTCACCATTGGTTTTGGGGGGTTATTCCCATTTTGGCGGGCCCTGAGGAGCACATTTAGGCTCTCCCATGGGATGGGGGCGTTCCTGTGCCAGCCTGGCTCGTGCAGGCTCAGGAGGGGCTGGGCAGAAGGGGCTGTTGGTGCAGGGTGACGTCTTTGCCCACCAATGCCAGGATTGGCCCCTCTGAGCTCAGCTCTGTGCTCGGATCCAGTTTTGCAGCATTTTGGAGCACTGGGGTTGCAGCTTTGGCGTTCTGTGTGTTGAGCTCCAGGCAGGAGCAGCAGACCCAGGTGGCCACAGCATCCCAAGCCCTGGCAGTGGCTCAGGGAGGGTCCCAGCAGGGGCACCCTGGTGATGCTGCCCTGGGACAGCCTGAGGGGATCCAGGAGCATCACCTCGCTGGGAAACCCAAAGTTTTGGGGATCAGGTTACAGGTTACAAACATCCGGGAGGTTTTTGGTCATTGAAGAGCTGTAGACAGGCAGTTTCCCCCCAAAATCCTGTTTTTCCAGGCCTGGTCCCCCCAATCCTGCATTACTGGGGATCTGAAGGTGCCTCTTTTAGCAGAGCTTCAGCCTCGTTTCTTAAAGGCTGTCCCAAAAAAAATGGAAGCTGTTTTCCCTAACTTTGGGGGGGGGGGATTCCTGGCTGCCTTCGGCTGCCCCTGGCCGGAGCCAGAGCGTGATTTTGATTTACAAACAGTTTAATCTGAGGAATGCAGCGAAATGGGGAGCGCCAAGTGCATCCTGCTGCAGTCCCAGACAACCCAGCTGCTGTCCCAGGCTGCTGAGCTGCTGCTGCTGCTGCTGGGTCCCTCTTGGCTCAGCCCCTGCCCTGCTCCCTGCAGGCTCAGCCCCTTCCTGGCACAGCTCTGGGCACCTCAGTGCACACACGGGGCAGGAGAGGGCGCTGGGTGAGGGCACATAATGGATGAGCACTCCGTGAGTGTCACAGACATCTCTTTGTGAAAAATCCTTTCTTTAGGATTTTTCCTCTTGAGAAGCTGAGAGGCTTCAAGAACAAAATGTAAACATTGATTATCTGCTGCTGTGGAATGCAACAGGTAGATCTGTGATTGGTCCATGTTGGTTGTTTGTAATTAATGGCCAATCACAGCCCAGCTGGCTTAGACACAGAGCCCGAGCTACAAACCCTTGTGATCGTTCTTTTCTATTCTTAGCTAGCCTTCTGATGAAACCTTTTCTTCCATTCTTTTAGTATAGTTTTAATGTAATATATATAATAGAACAATAAATCAAGCCTTCTGAAACATGGAGTCAGATCCTCATCTCTTCCCTCAACATAAGACCCCTGTGAACACTGTAACCATGAGGTTTTTAGGAAGGGGAGACAATCCCAGTTTTACCCAAGACCTGTTTTGTGTCTCCCCAGTCCCCCTCTCCTGCTCTCAGCCCACTCTTCCCGCTCACCTCTGGTTATTTTAAGTTCCCTTCCCAGCGGGTGTCAAGGACCAAGCTCCCACTTGAACTTCCCTCTATGGCCCAAGCCCAGCTCAGCCTGGTCAAACCAGGCGCTGGGACCATGTACTTGTGTCTTTCCCCTTCCACCTACTTTATTTTCACCTTCCATCTGTTTTATTTTGGTGGTTGCAGGACAGGGGCCGCCTGTGCCCTGCACAGAAAGCAGCTCCTGTTCCCTGGTGCCAGGAGGTGCCTTTGCCCTCGAGCCTCTGCCCTGAATCATCCCTTGTTTAATGCCGTGGGAGGGGAAAAGCAAAGTTTGGCTGAAGCACCACCAGACAGGGTTTATTTTTTTTTTTCTTTACTTTATTTTATTTTATTTTTATATTTTATTTTATTTTATTTTATTTTATTTTATTTTATTTTATTTTATTTTATTTTATTTCATTTATTTCATTTCATTTCATTTCATTTCATTTCATTTTTTTTTTATTTTATTTTATTTTATTTTATTTCATTTCATTTTATTTTATTTTTATTTTATTTTATTTTATTTTATTTTATTTTATTTTGTTTTGGTTTATTTTATCTTATTTTTATTTTATTTTTTTAGGTGGGGGGGAGGGGGGGGGGGGGGGCGCGGCGGGGGGGAGGAAAGGGCTGAGCCACCCCTCTGGCTCTGGCAGGACACAGGGCTGCAGCACGAGAGGCTGGAGGGAGGACAGCCACAGAACTGAGTTATTTTCCTCCTCCTGCAGAAGTTCAGCCAGAGGTTGCAGAGACCTCAAGGAAGTGGCTGGTTCCTGCAGGGCTGGGGAGAGGAGCAGGCTGCCTGCAGTGGTGCCTCAGCATTGGCTCTGCAGTGGTGCCTCAGCTCCGGCTCTGCAGCCTCTCGCTCCGGCTCTGCAGTGGTGCCTCAGCACTAAGGCTCTGCAGTGGTGGCTCAGCCCCGAACTGCAGCGGTGCCTCCTCTCTGCAGTGAGTGCTCAGCCATGGTTGCAGTGGGCCTCAAGGCCGTGGCTGCGTTCCTGCTCGGCTGGGCAGTGGGCTCAGGCTCGGCCTGCAGTGGTGCCTCAGCTCCGGCTCTGCAGTGGTGCCTCAGCTCCGGCTCTGCAGTGGTGCCTCAGCTCCGGCTCTGCAGTGGTGCCTCAGCTCTGGCTCTGCAGTGGTGCCTCAGCTCCGGCTCTGCAGTGGTGCCTCAGCTCTGGCTCTGCAGTGGTGCCTCAGCATTGGCTCTGCAGTGGTGCCTCAGCATTGGCTCTGCAGTGGTGCCTCAGCTCCGGCTCTACAGTGGTGCCTCAGCTCCGGCTCTGCAGTAGTGCCTCAGCTCTGGCTCTGCGGTGGTGCCTCAGCTCTGGCTCTGCGGTGGTGCCTCAGCTCCGGCTCTGCAGTGGTGCCTCAGCTCTGGCTCTGCAGTGGTGCCTCAGCTCCGGCTCTGCAGCGGTGCCTCCCGGCCCTGCAGGGGCATCTCCTCCCTCATGTCCTCTGATGAGTTTCAGCCCATCCTTCATGACAAATCTTCATTGATTGGGGTTTTTCCATCCCTTCCTCTCTCTGCAGCCTTTGCCTCCTTCCCTCCAGCCGCCTTTTCCACATCTCCTGTTCCATCTCCCTCACAGAATCACGGAATCACAGAATAACGAGGTTGGAAGAGACCTCTAAGATCGAGTCCAACCTATGCCCTAACACCTCAACTACAGCACCAAGTGCCATGTCCAGTCTTTTTTTAAACACATCCAGAGATGGTGATTCCACCACCTCCCCAGGAAGAGCGTTCCAATATTTTATTATTCTTTTCGTGAAAAACTTTTTCCTAATATCCAACCCGTACCTTCCCTGACGCAGCTTGAGACCATCTGTGGTGGCGTTCTCAGGGGTCCCAGGATGAGGGAAGAGATGAGAATCTTGACTCCATATTTCAGATTTATTATTTTATGAGATATATTATATTAATTTTTTGTTTATATTTCATTATTTTATGATATATATTATATTAAAAGAATTTATTATTTTATTATATATATTATATTAAAAGAAAATTATATATTAAAACTACACTAAAGAATAGAAGAAAGGATTTCATCAGAAGGCTAGCAAGGAATAGAAAGGAATGAATGATAATAAAATCTTGTGACTGACCAGAGAGTCTGATACAGCCGGACTGTGATTGGCCATTAATTAGAAACAACCAACATGGACCAATCACAGATGCCTCTGTTATATCCCACAGCAGCAGATAACCATTGTTTACATTTTGTTTCTGAGGCTTCTCAGCTTCTCAGGAGAAAAGATCCTAAGGAAAGGATTTTTCATAAAACGTGTCTGTGCCAACCATCCCCTTGGACCATCCACCCTCCAGCTCACCCCGTGTCCATCTGGGGACCGGATTCCCATTTTCCCCCGGGGTCTGGGCACACATTTCTCCCTGTGGAGAGGGCAGGGTGGGTAATACTCTGCTTTTCCCTTCCAGGCCAGCCCCAGGTGGGGTCACCCCTGCAGCCCCCTGGTCCCTGCACGCAGCTGCTGCCCAACGGGGAGGCAGGGAACGGCATCTGCCGGGCCGTGCCCAAACCACCCCGAAAGCTGCAGCCACACCACTCCATCAACAGCCAGGGCAGCAAGAAGAGCAAGGGCAGCTCCAAGTCACCCTCTTCCCACATCCCCATTGAGGCGCAGGAAGGTACTGCTGAACCCTGGGGCTCTCTTTCCAGATGTTCTCCTCGGGCCCCTCATCCCTTGGGATCTCTTGGGTGGCACCTTCCAAGCCCTTGGGCTCCTCATCCCTTGGGATCTCTTGCAGAGAGACCTTGGGATCTCTTGGGTGGCATTCTCCAAGCCCCTCATCCTTTGGGATCTCTTGGTGGCACCTTCCAAGCCCTAGGCCCCTCATCCCTATGGATCTCTTGGGTGGCATTCTCTAAGGCGCTGGGCTCCCCATCCCTTGGGATCTTTTGGTGGCACCCTCCAAGCCCCTCATCCCTTGGGATCTCTTGGGTGGCACTCTCCAAACCCTGGGCCCCTCATCCCTTGGGATCTCTTGGTGGCACCCTCCAAGCCCAGTGGGACCCCTGGACCCTCCTGGCAGCCTCTGCAGGGCAGGTGCTGAGTGGGGCCATCTCCTGTCCTCCAGAATTGGTCTTTCTTGAGGGCTGAATGTTGAGGGAGACCCCTGGGGCAGTGGCTGCCTCTCCGCTCCTTTTCCCCTCCCTTCCATGAATTCCTGAGGGAGCATTTCCACCCTCGGTGCTCCCCGAGCCTGGCCTTGTCCCACCCTGTGTTCCTCCCCAGATTGCTGCGTCCACTGCATCCTCTCCTGCCTCTTCTGCGAGTTCCTGACCCTGTGCAACATCGTGCTGGACTGTGCCACCTGCGGCTCCTGCACCTCGGAGGACTCCTGCATCTGCTGCTGCTGCTGCAACTCGGGCGAGTGCGCCGACTGCGACCTGCCCTGCGACATGGACTGCGGCATCATCGACGCCTGCTGCGAGTCTGCCGACTGCCTGGAGATCTGCATGGAGTGCTGCGGGCTCTGCTTCTCCTCCTGAGGGGTCCCTCTGGGCGGGGGGAGCTGCACCAGGACCCCCCAGCCCTCCCATAGCGGGCAAGGCTCCAGCCGGGCCCTCAGGAGGCCTCGCGGAGGAAGAGGAGGAGGAGGAGGAGGAGGAGAGCGAATCCCCCGCTGGAATCCCCGTCCTTGGAGCGTGTCCTGCCCCAGGAAGGGTGACACAGGACCACAGGGGCTCTGGTGGTGTCCTGGCCTGCTCTACCTCTGCCAGCACTGGGGGGACCACGGGAGCCTCCTGCCACCTGAGCCGAGAGCAGGAGCGCCTGTCACACAGAGCCACCCAGGCATTCTGGGGACAGCCACCCTGCAGAGCCACCCAGCACTGGGGACAGCCTGTCACACAGAGCCACCCAGCATTGGGGACAGCCCGTCCCACACAGCCATCCCAGGGCCCGGCCTTGGGGACAGCCTGTCCCATAGAGCCACCTCGGCTCCCAGCCTTGGGGACAACCCATCCTGCTGCCACCGCCCCAGGACAGCGCTCCGGGTGGGTTACAGGGGGTGGCACAGAGCAGGGACACCACCAAGGCTGGGTGACCTGACGGGCTGGGGAGACGGGAAGGGAAGTGTCACGGTATTTTATAAATTTTTTTTTTTGGTTCCTTTTTACTGTAAATAAAGGTCTTTCTTCATTTCTGACTAGCAGCTGGCCCAGCACGTGCTCTGCAGGGCACTCCCTGGAGACAGAGGCTCCGTGTCCCCTGTCCCTGCAGCCCATCCTGCTCACAGCTGGCTTTGGGGACATGGGACAGGTCAGCAAAAGCCCCAGGGTGCTCCTGATTGCTCCTTGTGCTGGGAAGGAAAATGCAAGAGGACTTTCTGTCCTTGGCTCCAGGGAACAGGTTGAGGTCCTGGAGTGCCCTGGCTCCCGTGGGACAAACCCTGGGCTCCCGTGGGACAAACCCTGGCTCTTGTCCCACCAACCCTGGGATGTCACCTGCTTCACCAGCCCCAGAGCATGAATTACTCAGAGAAAATAAATTCTGCAAATTCCTATGGAAGGGCTGGGGCTGGTGAGTTTGCTGCCCTTGGAATTGAGGTGGCTTTGGCCACTCCTGCCCTGGCTGGGACTCCCACCCGTGCCAGGGACCACAACCCCACTGCAGGGTCTCACTGCCCTTGGAAAGGCTCAGCTGGCCCAGCTCAGCTGCTGCCTGGGCTGAAGCTGAGTGAGGAGGGAAAAGCACTTAAAAAGCGAGGCCAAATGGGTCAGTTGGTCACAGTGACAGGGGCTGCCTGGGGATCTGGGCTCGCTGCCCTCCGGCGCTGCCGCTCGGCCGGGAATCCTATTTTTAGTGGTGAGCGAGAGCCCAGCGTGGTGCAAGTGCACAGAGGAGACACAGAGGATGGTGTGGGCAGCCTTCCTCCACCCCACAGCCCGCAGGGAGCGCTGGGGGTGCTGCGTTTGGGGTTTGACCCCTCGGTTAAGCAGTCAGGGGTGGGATGCACACCCTGCCCACCCTGGCACAAACGGGATCAGGGCCCCGTGTGGCACTGGCAGGGTCGCTCAGAGCTGTTCCACAGGCTCTGCTCCAAACCTTTTGCATCCTTGGCACGGAGGTTCTGGCCTTCCCCAGCCTGGCCTCGTTTCTGCCGCTAATTAGGGAGCCTGGAGCTGCCAGGGCTGCTCCCACCAGGCGCAGCCGCTTAATGGGGAACAGATTCCCCCAGTGCAGGAGGGTTCTGAGGGCTGCCTGGGTGGGGTGGGGGTCACACACACACCCCCAGATCCCTCCTGCTCCTCCTCAGCCCCCCAGCCCTTTAGTGCTGCTCCCAAAGGAGCAGGTCCCCACCCAGAGCAGGGATGGGATCCTGGTGTGTTTTCCTCCATGGGTGTGATGTTCATGCTTCTGTGACGGCTGCCTTGGAGAAAATGCAAATAAAAGAGCAATAATCAGCACAGGGCTGCCCAGATCTCTGCGCTCTGCAAACTTCCCCCTCAGAGAGCTGTTCCCGACTTCCTCAGCAGCTCCTCAGGGCTGGAGGTTGGAAGGGGCAAGGACGGATTTATTTCAGCCCCCACCCCAAACCTGAGGTGCATTCCCTGCCCTGGGCAGTGCTGCTCACACCCCAGGAGCTCCTGGAATTCCCTGGGGTGGTTCTGGGATGTGGGAATGATGGATCAGAGCAGGGATTGGTGACCCAGAGCAGGGAATGACGAACCAGAGCAAACTTGAAAAATTTAAACCCTTCCCCTGGATGCAAGTTGGCACTGGCCAGGCAGGTTGCAAAACACTGGGCAGGGCAAGAGTTAAACCCTCCTGCCTGGGAATTAATTAACAACAGATGTGCTTGGTTTTAACTAATTTCTCTCCTGCCAACACTTGGTTTTTATGGTTTTCTCAGAGTTGGAGCACCATGCCCACGCTGTGTTGATCCTGCTGGGTTTTCCTGGGCACCCTGGGCTTCCCTGCCTGCCTTCCCCAGCCTGGCTGGCCCTGAATTTGATGTTTTAAGTGAAACAATTCAATGAAATTGGCTAAAATCCATTAAAATTCCTGATTTTTAAGTCACCTAAACCAGTATTTTGGTGTGGGGTGCCCCTTGGGGTGGGCAGTGCCTGATCCCAGCTGGGCACGGGGGTTTCCTTTTCCTACAATCCCTGCTGGGGATTGATCATTCCTGGGACATTGGAGGAATTGGGAATGGGAATCTTAATGATGGGAGCTCGTTGTTTAATTGCTGACGGATTCCAGGGGCTGGGTGCAGCCAAGGCAGAGCAAAAGGGACAAGGGGAGGTTTGGAAATCCTGCAGGAGCCCCTGAGATCCAGACCAGCCTCACCCCCCTGCCCCGAGCTCCGCAGAGCCCTCCTGGTTTTTCCATGGCTGGAGCAGCTCGGGATGAGCCCCACGTTTGGCTGCTGCCTCGGCGGGGAAGGGCGGCGGCAGCCTGGGCTATTTCTGTCCTCGATCACGATCAATAAAGCAGGAGAGCATTTTTATTTTCCACTCCAAATTCTTTCTCCGTCCTGTTTCCTCCCCGTTCGCACGGCGGGCTGGGGAGCGCTCCAGCAAGGAGGCCCAGGGAGCCTTTTCCTCCTCCTCTTCCTCCTCTTCACCCTCCTCCTCCTCATTCCAACCCCCACTCCTGCACTGTGCCACCCCAAAATTCCCCAAAATCCCTGCAATCCAAGGGGCAGGTTCAGCTGGAAGACAGCGCACGTGCGTGCGCATACACGCACACGGAAAAGAAAACACCCCCAGAGCCAAAGGGGAAAAAAAAAATTAAATTAAAACAAAATAAGATAAATTTTAAAAATAAAATAAAAATAAAATTAAAATAAAATAAAATAAATAAAAAAAAAAAAAAATAAAATAAAATAAAATAAAAAAAAATAAAATAAAATAAAATAAAATAAAATAAAATAAAATAAAATAAAATAAAATAAAAATAAAATAAAAGTAAAATAAAGTAAAGTAAAATAAAATAAAATAAAATAAAATAAAATAAAGTAAAGTAAAGTAAAATAAAGTAAAGTAAAATAAAATAAAAAAATAAAATAAAGTAAAGTAAAGTAAAATAAAGTAAAGTAAAATAAAGTAAAGTAGAATAAAATAAAATAAAATAAAGTAAAGTAAAGTAAAATAAAGTAAAGTAAAATAAAGTAAAGTAGAATAAAATAAAATAAAATAAAAATAAAACAAAATAAAAAAATAAAAAATAAAATAAAATAAAATAAAATAAAATAAAATAAAATAAAATAAAATAAAATAAAATAAAATAAAACAAAATAAAACAAAATAACCCTGTTTTTTTGGAAGGCAGAGCAGCTCATGTAATCCCAGATTCTGGCAGGATGGGGGGACGGGGCCGAGGGGAGACGACTGCAGTCTATTAAACTTCCTTTGAGAAGCTGCCAGCCTGACAGCAGCTGGAAGGAATTAACATTTCGGGGCCACCGGCTCCTCTGCTGCTCTCAGCCTTCCCCAGCCCCAGCAGCGTCACTTTTCCCGCTGCCTGTGTCCCACAGCCCCTCCTGAACCTGCCAGAAACGTGAGCATCCTCTGCGTGGAAAGCCCAGTGCTTTTCCAGAGCCTTTTCCAGCTTCTCCAGAGCCTTCCCACCTTTTCTAAAGCCTTTTCCAGAGCCTTTTCCCGGTTTTTCCAAAGCTTTTCCACCTTTTCCAAAGTCTTTCCCACCTTTTCCAGAGGCTTTTCCAGCTTCTCCAGAGGCTTTTCCAGCTTTCCCAGGGCCTTCCCAGCTTTTCCAGAGCCTTTTCCACCTTTTCCAGAGCCTTCCTGGCTTCTCCAGAGCTTTTCCCACCTTTTCCAGATGTTTTCCCACCTTCTCCAGAGGTTTCCCACCTTCTCCAGAGCCTTTTCCACCTATTCCAGAGCTTTTCCACCTTTTCCAGAGCCTTTCTGGCTTCTCCAGAGCTTTTTCCAGCTTTTCCAGATGTTTTCCCACCTTCTCCAGAGGTTTCCCGCCTTCTCCAGAGCCTTTTCCACCTTTTCCAAAGCCTTTCCACCTTTTCCACCTTTTCCAGATGTTTTCCCACCTTTTCCAGAGGTTTCCCTCCGGTTTCCCTCCTTCTCCAGAGCCTTTCCACCTTCTCCAGAGATTTTCCCACCTATTCCAGATGTTTTCCCACCTTTTCCAGAGGCTTTCCCACCTTTTCCACAGGTTTCCCACCTTTTCCAGCTTTTCCAAACCCTTTCCCACCTTTTCCAGAGCCTTTCCACCTTTTCCAAAGCCTTTTCCACATTTCCCACCTTTTCCAAAGCCTTTTCCACATTTTCCACCTTTTCCAGAGGCTTTTCCATCTTTTCCATCTTTTCCAGAGGTTTTTTCCAGGCAGCCCTTCAGGAAGAGGAGCCTCCCAAACCCAAATAATGATTTCCTGCCCGGTTGTTTTCTTTTGGAAACCAGAGAGGGGCTGGAATTCAGGAATATCTGGGAGCTGGAGGTGCCAATGTTTGAAAGGAATTCAGGGGAATTTTTTTGGGGAGAGGAAAATTCGATGCTGAATTTAGCCCTGCATGGGTTAAACTGAGTTATGGGGTGAAAAAATATATGGTAAAAATATATATTCCATTTTAAAAAATAAAATATTTAAATATCATATTTAAATATAATATTAAAACATTATACCAGAATACGATATTGAAATATCACAAATTTCAAAGCAAAATCTATTTTAATGTATTTATATTTAATATTTTAATAATTTATATCCATAGTATATTTTAATGTATTTTAATTCAAATAAAAATTGTAAGGTAAAGTAGATTCTATAAAACATTATCCTGAAATATATTCTCTAAAATATGTGATATAAAAAGATATAAAAATAAATATATCAAAATATAATATGAAGACCTATAAATATATTATCCTTACATTAAATATTTTCATCTATAATATTTTAAAAATTAAATATGTATTTCCCTTTATATATAGATTGGCTCAGATATATATATTTTGCACAAACATAGATTTTTCTATGTTCACCCAGTGGTATTGTATATACACATATTATACACATATATACATATTTTGTATAGATTTAAAATATATTCTATATATACACATACCTATATATACATATTTTATATATTTATATATTTGTGTATATATTATATATATATATTGTATGTATGATACATATAAGATGGGTATATATTAGATGGATATTATATATTATATATAATATTTATATTAATATTATTTTATATTGACTGTATTTATATTTATATTTATATTTATATTTATATTTATATTTATATTTATATTTATATTTATATTTAAGATACCACTAGGTGAGTATAGAAAAATCGATATTTGTGCTTTTCCCAACCACTTTTATCCCTCTTGGAGCTTCCCAAACCTCCCTGGTGGTGCCCTGTGCCAGGTGGGGAGAGGAGCCGCTCCCAAAACTCACCCAGATTTTGAGAACCCAAATTCCCCAAAACCCACCCAGATTTTGGGAACAAGAGGCTCCTGCAGGAACCCAAATTCCCCAAATTTCTCCCAAAACCCACCCAGATTTCGGGATCGAACGGTTCCTGCAGGAACCCAAATTTCTGCAGGAACCCAAAATTCCCCAAATCTCTCCGAAAACCCACCCAGATTTTTGGGAACACAAATTCCTGCGGGAACCCAAATTCCCCAAAACCCACCCAGATTTTTGGGAACACAAATTCCTGCGGGAACCCAAATTCCCCAAAACCCACCCAGATTTTTGGGAACCCAAATTCCTGCAGGAACCCAAATTCCCCCAAACCCACCCAGATTTCTGGGAACCCAAATTCCCCAAATCCCACACAGATTTTGGGAACAAGCGGCTCCTGCAGGAACCCAAATCTCCCCAAATTTGCCCCAAACCCGATGCTCTCGGTGGATCCGCGGGTCACAGCCCTGGTGGTGCGGAGTCGTGGGGATGCTCCCGGTGCCAATCCCGAATTCCCGAATAATTCCTAAATAATTCCCGAATAATTCCCGAATAATTCCCGAACAATTCCCGAATTCCAGGTTCGTTCCCGGTTCATTCCAGGCTGGATGCTGCCCTCTAGTGAAGCTGGGACCAGTGCCACCAGTGCCACCAGAGCGCGCGTACTGGGGGCAGGTGATGGAAGGGTCCTCGGGAAAATCAAGGGCGAAAAAAATCGAGGGAAAAATCAAGGGGAAATCAAGAGAAAATCTAGGGGAAACAGAGGGGGAAATCAAGGGAAAATCGAGGGAAAAATCAAGGGAAAATCGAAGGAAAATCAAGGGGAATGTCAAGGGGTAATCGAGGAAAAATCGAGGGGAAATTGAGGGGGAAATCAAAAGGAAATCGAGTGGAAAATCAAGGAAAAAATCAAGGGAAAATCAAGAGACTATCAAGGGAAAATAGAGGGGGAAATCAAGGGAGACTCAAGGGAAAATTTGAGGGAAAATTCGAGTGGAAAATCGAGGGGAAATCAAGGGGAAAATCGAGGGAAAACAGAGGGAAAAATTTTGAGGGAATCGAGGGGAAATTGAGGGAAAATCGAAGGGAAATTGAAGGGAAATCGAAGGGAAAAAGGTGAAATAGAGGGGAAAATCAAGGGGAAATCAAGGGGAAATCCGAGGGGAAAATCTGAGGGGAAAATTGAAGGGAAATCAAGGGGAAATCAAAGGGAAAATCAAGAGGAAATTGAGGGGAAATCATGGAAAAGCATCAAGGAAAATGAAGATGCGAGGGTCACGTTCTCATTCCAGAAGTGCCAAGTGGCTGCACCTCCTCGAGACACCCCTGGCGCGGATTTCACCCATCTTGATTTAAAGCAGTTCTTAGCTTAAAATAAAAGCCAAATAAATGATTTCAAGAGAGTTTAAAGAGGCTGGAATGGGGGCAGTGAGACCCTCAAACTGAGGTTCCCTGGGGTTTCAAGTGGGTTGAGCAGCCTTGCAGCTCTAAAACCATTTAAAAGTTATTTTTAAGCGCTTCATTTTTAATTTAATGAGTTAAATTTTAATTATCTGGACACTCTGTGCCAGCTGGGGAGGATGGAGGACATGGGGGGGTGAGTTTGTGGTGCCCACATTGTCCAGGTGGGCAGGGGACAGAAAAACTCCTCAGAAATTCCCCAAACCCCCCAAAATTCCTAATCCACAGCAGGAAAATAATCCCTGCACTTGAATTTTGGCTGATTCCTTCTGCTTTTAGCCCAAACGAGGTGCTGGGGGTGGCAGGTCCATAGAGCTGAGCTGGCACCTCAAATATTCCAGCAACCCTGAGGTTTTTAGGGAAAGAATCAATAAAAGTTGGCTGTTAATTGGCACCAGCCTGGAGAACTCCCTGCAGTGGAATGTGGAGGAATGAATAAAAGTAGTGAGAAATGGGGGGAATAAAATTAAAAAAAAATACCTATCAGGTTCTTCTTTTGCCATCATAAAAAGTATAAAAGAAAAAAAAAATCCCTGTCCCTTTGTCCCGTCCTTTGCCCTCTACAGATGCAAAAAAAAAAAAAAAAAATCTAATTAAAATTTAGCAGAAGAGAGGGGGGGAAATAGAAAAAAAGACACGGGGTTTTTAGCTTTAAAAAAAAAGCAAGAAGATCCTTAACAAAGGCCATAATATTACCAGGGCTGATTCGTCAGCTGCTACCTGATAATCTCGACTTGAGCGAGCTTTATTAACGCTGGAAGCCTCGGCTCTTTGTTAATTACGGGCTTTGCTAATGATTTGGAATATTGGCCAGTTCTGGGGGATGTTGATGAATAGAGACCTCGCCAAGATTTATTCCTAATTATCTCATTTGTCTCCCTCCATTACTTTTTATGGCTGAAATTTATGGAGCTATTACCGGGGACCTCGCCGCGGCTCCGAGATGATTTGGGAGAAGAGAGATGTTTAATAATAATAACAATAATAATAATAATAAAAAGCTGGATTAATAGGAGAGAGATTACAGAGAGGCAGGAGGTGGGGGCTGCTCCTGGGGCGGCCCCAGGGATGGGCCCTGGGAGGGAGAAATGTCCTTGCCCGGCGGCCAAGGGGTGTCTGGGGTGCTGGAAAAGTTGGGGAATTCCTCCTGGCACCTGTAAGAGTTGGGGAACTCCTTCCGAAGGAGAAATCCAGCAGGGTTTTCCCAGCGGTTTTCCCCATCCTGGTCTCTTTCCTCCCCTCTAAATGATGCTCTTGAGCCTCTGGGATGTTCTGGCTTCTGATCCGCCCCAAAGTTGGAATTTGTGACCCCAGAAGCACCCCAGGGTCACTCCTTTAACCCCAGTGCTGCCATTTCCAGGCTCATCCCAATAAAATAATCCAGTGGTTGAATATCTGACACATCTGGATCATGGAATTTCCCCACGAGGGGTCCTGGGGGCCATGGCAGTGGCCAGTCCCATCCATCCCCAAAAATCCAAGGGGTTTCCAGCAGTTTTCCCCATCCAGATCTTCTCCTTCCCCTCCAAATGATGTTCTTGAGTCTCTGGGATGTTCTGGCTTCTGATCCACCCCAAAGCTGAAATTTGTGATACCTCAAGAGCTGAAATTTATGACAAAAGCACCCCAGGGTCACTCCTTTAACCCCAGTGCTGCCATTTCCACGCTCATCCCAATAAAATAATCCAGTGGTTGAATATCTGACACATCTGGATCGTGGAATTTCCTGTGTGGATGTGGCAGTGGCCAGTCCCATCCAGCACCAAAAATCCAAGGGATTTCCCAGCAGTTTTCCCCATCCAGATCTTCTCCTTCCCCTCCAAACGATGCCCTTGAGTCTCTGGGATGCTTTGGCTCCTGATCCACCCCAAAGCTGAAATTTGTGACACCCCAAGAACTGAAATTTGTGACACCCCAAGAGCTGAAGTTTGTGATACCCCAAGAGCTGAAATTTATGACAAAAGCACCCCAGGGTCACTCCTTTAACCCCAGTGCTGCCATTTCCAGGCTCACCCCAATAAAATAATCCAGTGGTTGAATATCTGACGCATCTGGATCGTGGAATTTCCCCACGAGGGGTCCTGGCAGTCCCATCCAGCCCCAAAAATCCAAGGGGTTTCCCAGCAAACCAACCCTTTAATCCCACCCCATCATGGGGCTGAGCCGCCACTCTTTAATTACCCTGCAAAAAGCATTTAATATTATTATTAATACTAAATAAAAATATTAATAATAAATATTAATTTAATGTTAAATTAACAATTATTATTTTCCTCTCAGCTGAGCTGGGGACTCCTTCTCTGCCAGGTTCTCCCAGTAAACATTTTGCCAGTCCTATCGAATTTGCCACACAAAGGAGAGCTGGGGCTGCAGCTTATCTCTGTGGAGTATTATCCCTGTATCTCCCCGTGTAAACCTACTCTGGTCCTGATAAGAGGCCTCACACAAAAGATCAAAGGCAGCCAGACTCTCGTGGAAAGAGGGTTTTGCTCCTTTTTTAAAATTTTATTTAATTCTTTCCCCTTTTTTTTTTTTTTTAATTCTAAATTTGCAGATCCAGAAGGAGAAGCTGCATTCCCGCCCAGGAATGCAGATTAAAATAATTACCCACAGCTGGTTTCATTAGCCAAGAGTTGGGGAATAAAAATAAAAACGAGCATTAGGGATTTGGGGAACCCCGGATTGTAGAGTTGTTTGTGGGGGGAATAGGGACAGGAGTGTCCCAACCCATCCCAGGGATGGGACAAGCACAGGTGACAAGGGAAACGTGAGGAAGATGAGGGAGCTGTTTCTTCCTTCCTTTTAAATCCACTGTTGGATATTCCTGGCTGGAAACACCACAGGATTGGGACTGGAGTTGGGATTGATGGGGCAGGGATGGACCTGGGAGCATCCAACCCTGCAGGATCCTGGGAATCTCCACCTGGATCCAGGGTCCCAGCACGCTGGGGACACGACAGATCTGGGACCAGGCTCAGATCCCACATCCCCACTTTCCCCTCCCGCCCGTGGTGATGCCAACGGCACTGGCTGAGATTGGGATGAAGGTCAGGATCAGGAATTGGGATGAGGATTGGGATGAAAATCAGGACTGGGATGAGGATCAGGACCAGGAATTGGGATGAGGATGAGGATCAGGATTGGGATGAGGATGATGGGATGAGGATCAGGATGAGGATCTGGATGAGAATCAGGATCAGGATGAAGATGAAGATCACTATGAGGATCAGGATGAAGATTGGGATGAGGATCAGGACCAGGATGAGGAGCAGGACCAGGATGAGGATAAGGATCAGGACAAGGATCAGGATAAAGATCGGGACTAGGATCAGGACCAGGATCAGGACCAGGATGAGGATGAAGATCAGGATCAGGATCAGGATAGGGTTTGGGATGAAGATCAGGATGAGGATCAGAACGAGGATCAGGACAAGGATCAGGATGAAGATTGGGATGAGGATTGGGACCAGGATGAGGATCGGGATCAGGACAAGGATCTGGCTGAGGATCAGGACCAGGACAAGGATCAGAATGAAGATCATGATGGGGATCAGGACAAGGATCAGGACCAGGATGAGGATCGGGATAAGGATCAGAATGAGGATCAGCACAAGGATCTCGATCAGGATGAGGATCAGGATGAGGATGAAGATCATGATGAGGATCAGGACAAGGATCAGGACCAGGACGAGGATCAGGACCAGGACGAGGATCAGGATCAGGCTCACCCTGGGAGTGAAGCAGCCCCTTCCCACCCAAGCTGCAGCCCCGTCAACACAGATGGCAAAATCTAAATGTTATGATAAGGTATTTCTCCCAAATTTCCATCTTAATAGAATTACGAGCCTGTAATTACCCTACAAGCCTGAAAACCTGCCGGAATCCCAATTAGGAATCTGAGGACATAATTGGCCCCTAATTAGAAAGATTTGTCAAATGAGCACAATTTTCTCACCTCTTTTTTTTTTTTCCTCTCCCCTTTTCTTTTCCTCTTCTTTTCCCCCTGATGAAAATACAGATATTTTCTTTCCCCCTCCACCTTTTTCCCCATAAACACGGGGCTGCAATCCCAGCTGCGCATCCCGTTCCTCCAGGCTCTTGGGAGAGTCAGGCTCTGCATGCAGCAGGTGTTGGGCCACTTTTATTTTTTTAAATTCCCTGGAAAACTGCGCAATTAAGAAATGATAAAAAAAAATACATTAAAAAGAAACAGAGAGGGAGAGAGCTGGAAAAGCCCAGGTTTGCTCCCCTGTGAGGATGGATACGGTGGGGTGGGGAGGGAGATGCTGCAGCGGATTTTGGGATGGGGGACGTGGAGAAGGTGGACGAAGAGAGCATCACCCCCCAGCTGCCATTCCCAGTGGGTTTTTTTGGAGATGGAGCATCCCCAGTCCCTCATGGCAGCGGCACAGCTGCAGCTGGGTAATTCCTGTTCCAAAATCCAGGTTTTGAGGTTAAACGCGGGGCCAGCACAGAGCCACGCTGATCCACAACCCCGGAATCCTGCGGTGCCCACGGAGGGGTGAAATCACCCTGGGAGCAAAGCCAGGATGGCCAGGCGGGGCAGAGCGCCCAGCCACCCCAGCGCGCCCATTCTGGGCTGGGATCCACCCTCAGGCCTGCACAGAAGCGGCCAAATGAAAGCCCGAGGGGGTTTGGGCTCATCCTGAAGGAGCTGGAACGGGGATGGCTCCAGAGGAGGATTTTTCATCACCAAGGAGAGCTCCCATCCCTCCCACAGGTGTGCCTGCACCCCATCCCCATCCCAAATCCCACCTGGAGCCCAAAACCATCCCCGTGCCACGTGCTGGCAGCACGAACCCCTCCTCATCCTCCTCCTCATCCTCCCACCAGAGCCTCTTTGGTTAAAAACGACAACAGGAGGGGAGGGATGGTGGGGGGGAAGCCTGGTTTTCCTAATTAACAATTAGCACAGAGTGTGCTGCTAATTATGTGGTTCCATGTAATTAAGAAGCTAATTAGTGCAGTGTCAATTAAGATTTAATTAGTACCCTTGTCAAAAATACTTGAAAGCGCCGTTTATATGCGAGTACTTCAATATTTCAATGGTCACGATCCCGGCGGGCCCGGGAACAGAAATCCTGACTTTATTGATATTGTCCCTTCAAAGCTGCCACGTGTGTCCTGTCACACACCTGGGCTGGCTCTGCAGGCAGCTGGGGACGTGGCAGAGCTGGGATGGGGATCTCAGCGTCCCCAGGTGATGGAAGGGTCCTTGGGAAAATCGAGGGGAAAAATTGAGGGAAAATCAAGGGAAAATCAAGGGAAAATTGAGGGAAAACTGAAGGAATAACAAGGGGGAAATCAAGGAAAAAATCGAGGGAAAAATTGAGGAAAAATAGAGGGGAAAACGAGGGGGGAAACGAGGGGAAAATTGAGGGAAAATCGAAGGAAAGTTGAAGGAAAAATGAAGGGATATCGAGGGGAAGATCAAGGAAAAAATCAAGGGAAAATCAAGGGGAAATCGAGGGGGAAATCAATGGGAAATCGAGGGGAAAATCGAGGGGAAAATGATGGGAAAATTGAGGGAAAATCGAAGGAAAATTGTAGGAAAAATGAAGGGATATCGAGGGGAAGATCAAGGAAAAAATCAAGGGAAAATCAAGGGAATATCAAGGGGAAAATTGAGGGAAAATTCAAGGGGAAATCAAGGGGAAATCAAGGGGAACGTCAAGGGCAAATCAAGGGGAAATCAAGGGATGTGCCAGGGGTTGTGGAGCATCCTGTGGGAATGGGAGAGGCAGAAACCTTCACATGTGAAGATTTTTTTTTTGAGAGAGTTTGTTTTGCAGCCCTGGAAGGAGTCTGGATTGATGTGAAAGCAGACATTGAAACCACGCAGACATGACAGAGAAATCATAAATTTATGTTTCTATAGCTGTAAGTGAGAATTGAAATCACACAGACAATGACAGAGAAATCATTGAAATGATTTCACTGAAATCACACAATGACAGAGAAATCATTGAAATTATTTCACTGAAATCACACAGACAATGACAGAGAAATCATTGAAATTGTTTCATTGAAATCACACAGACATGACAGAGAAATCATTGAAATGATTTCATTGAAATCACAGACATGACAGAGAAATCATTGAAATGGTTTCACTGAAATCACACAATGACAGAGAAATCATTGAAATGGTTTCACTGAAATCACACAGACATGACAGAGAAATCATAAATAATCTTTTTTATAGTTGTAAGTAAGAATGTGCCTTAAGTGAGTGAGAAACTGCATTAGTTAAGATGATAAAGGGATTTATCAGTAATGTGGTTGTGTGGAATAAGCTGAGTTTAGATGTTATAATAGGGACAGACGTGTGTACATGTGATCAGACATTACTGGGCAAAAGGATCCATGTTGCAGTGGAAAGAAGTGAAGGTGACAGGTCAGGAAAGCAAAATAAACTCTGTGGCATCAGCCTGTCGGGTCAGAAAGTTAATTTAAATATTGCCTTGTAGTGAGGGCAATATATCCAGCATCCTGCTGGAGCAAAGCTGGCAAAGCCACTGCTCCAAAGTCGCACAGGAGGAGTCCAGGGGGCACAGGGGATGCCCAGGAGGGACTGGGAATTTTTATTCCCTTTTCCCTCCTGCCCTGGATGGAGCAGCTCATCCTCAACCATCACCCATCCTACAGGAACCAAACCTGGCCAAGCCACTGCTCCAAAATCACACAGAAGGGGATGAGGAGCCTGGGGGACACAGAGGACACCCAGGAGGGACTGGGAATTTTTATTCCCTTTTCCCTTTTCCCTCCTGCCTTGGATGGAGCAGCTCAGCATCAAACAGCCACAGCCATCACACCTGGAGCCAAACCTGGCAAAACCAGAGTCACACAGCCAGGGGGACAAGGAGTCTGGGGAGCACAGAGGATGCTCAGGAGGAACTGGGATGCTTTATTCCATTTTCCCTTTTCCCCTCCTGCCTTGGATGGAGCAGCTCATCGTCAGCCATCACCTGCCAAACCTGGCCAAGCCATCGCTCCAAAACCCCACAGGAGGCGATGAGGAGTCAGAGGAGCACAGAGGATGCCCAGAAGGAACTGGGATTTTTTTTCCCTCATTTTCCTCGTTTTCCCTTTTCCCTCCTACCCTGGGTGGAGCAGCTCAGCCTCCACCATCACCTGCCAAACCTGGCCAAGCCATCGCTCCAAAATCCCACAGAAGGGGATGAGGAGTCAGAGGAGCACAGAGGATGCCCAGAAGGAACTGGGATTTTTTTTCCCTCATTTTCCTCGTTTTCCCTTTTCCCTCCTACCCTGGGTGGAGCAGCTCAGCCTCCACCATCACCTGCCAAACCTGGCCAAGCCGTCGCTCCAAAACCCCACGGGAGGGCATGAGGAGTCAGACGAGCACACAGAACACCCAGGAGGGACCGGGGTTTTTTTTCCCCGTTTTCCCTTTTTCCCTCCCCCCTGCCTTGGCCGCGGCTGAGGCGCTGCTCTCCCACCACGGCTGCCAAAATAGAGCGAGACAGGGTGTAATTACAGCCACTTACCGCGGCCATTACACCACCAGCACGAGTGACACACGACCCGTCAACTCCTTATTCACGCCATTAAGGGGACTCATTAGCATCTTCGCTCAGAAGCAAAATTACCCTCACTGCTCATTTCAAGATGTCATAAATTTTAATTTAGGACCCAAAGATAGCACAATGGGAGCGGGGCTGGCGCTCTGCCGGCAGTCTGAGGGAGGTGGAGGGGATGGAGGGGGAGGGAAGGGGGATGAAAGGGTTGGTTTGGTGGAAAATGGGGGGGTTTGAGGAGAAATTCAGAGGGAAGCCCCGCCCCCCGGCGGAGGGGAGGAGGGATGAAGGCTGAGGCATGAAGAGTGAGGGATAAGGCTGAGGGGAAGTGATGAAGGCTCAGTGAAGGCTCTTGGAGGAGGAGGCAGGGATGAAGGCTGAGGGATGAAGGGAGGGGATGAAGAGGGTTGGTTTGTGGAAATGGGTTTGAGGAGAAATGGGGAAGGAGGGGAGAGGAGGTGAGCCCAAAGGGCTGGGAAGTTCTCAGTGCTCTTGGAGGAGGAGGAGGGATGAAGGCTGAGGGATGAAGAGGGATGAAGAGTGAGGGATGAAGGATGAAAGCTCAGAGGGATGAAGGCTCAGGGATGAAGAGTGAGGGATGAAGGCTCAGGGATGAAGGGTGAGGGATGAAGGCTCAGGGATGAAGGCTCAGGGATGAAGAGTGAGGGATGAAGATTGAGGGATGAAGGCTCAGGGATGAAGGCTCAGGGATGAAGAGTGAGGGATGAAGAGTGAGGGATGAAGGCTCAGGGATGAAGAGTGAGGGATGAAGAGTGAGGGATGAAGGCTCAGGGATGATGAAGAGTGAGGGATGAAGATCCCCTGGGAGCAGCAGGACAGGGTTTTGAGCCACCAGCACAGCAGCACAACCTGCCCCTTCTAAATCCCTTCCCGGAGGCTGCTCCATCGCTGGGAGTGTCCAAATCCACGCTGGGATTGTGGAAAGGGGGTGGGACAGGATGGAATCCCTTAAAATCCAAATCATCCAACGATCCCCCCACCCAGCAGCATCACCCAGGCTGGGCACTGGCTGGATTTTTTTGGGGGAAATCCCCAAAATCCCTGAGAGGGAGGTGAGGAAAGATCCCAGAGGGCCCGGGCAGGGCTGTGGCGGGGCTGCAGCAGCAGAGAGCGAATCCCTGCGGGAGGAGGAGGCTCCTCATGCCCCTGACACGCTGTGGTTGAGGAGGCCCAAACCATCCCTGGGCAGCCCCGACCCCATCTCGCTGCTCGGGGGTTCCCGCTCCTCACGGGGAGCAGCACCCCAAACCCTCCATCCCCCTTTCTGCACCGGGATCCCTGCAGCCCAGCAGAACGGGCTGTAATTCCTGCATAATAAAATATAAAATAAAATAAAATAAAATAAAATAAAATAAAATAAAATAAAATAAAATAAAAATAAAATAAAATAAAATAAAATAAAATAAAGTAAAATAAAATAAAATAAAATAAAATAAAATAAAATAAAATAAAATAAAATAAAATAAAATAAAATAAAATAAGTAAAATAAAATAAAATAAAGTAAAATAAAATAAAATGAAGTAAAATAAAATAAAATAAAGTAAAATAAAAAAATAAAGTAAAATAAAATAAAATAAAATGAGGTAAAATAAAATAAAATAAAATTAAATTAAATTAAATTAAATTAAATTAAATCAATTAAAATAAAAAATAAAATAAAACAAAACAAAATAAAATAAAATAAAATAAAATAAAATAAAATAAAATAAAATAAAATAAAATAAAATAAAATAAAATAAATAATAAAAGTAAAATGTAAAATAAAGTAAAATAAAATAAAATAAAGTAAAATAAAGTAAAATAAAATAAGGTAAAATAAAGTAAAAATAAAATAAAGTAAAGTAAAATAAAATAAAATAAAATGAAGTAAAATAAAATAAAATGAAGTAAAATAAAATAAAATGAGGTAAAATAAAATAAAATAAAGTAAAATAATGTAAAATAAAGTAAAATAAAATAAAATAAAATGAGGTAAAATAAAATAAAATTAAATAAAATAAAATTAAATTAAATTAAATTAAATCAATTAAAATAAAAAATAAAATAAAATAAAATAAAATAAAATAAAATAAAATAAAATAAAATAAAACAATAAAATAAAATAAAATAAAATAAAATAAAATAAAATAAAATAAAATAAAATAAAATAAAATAAAATAAAACAAAATAAAATAAAATAAAATAAAATAAAATAAAATAATGTTGCTTTTATTTTAGTGTAAAAGTAACTCCTGGAACGGCAGAACAACTCCTGCAAGAGTTTTTTCCAGCCCATCTCTCCTCCAGCCAAACCTCCCTGGTGAGTTTGGGGGGCCCAGCCCGTGGGTGCTGCTTTAACCCCCCCAAGGAAGGCGAGAGGAGACCCCCCCAATCTCCCCCTTCCCTGCAAGCTCTGCCAGCAGCAGAGGCAACTCCAAACCCCTGAAACTCTGCCAGCTCCCAGGCTGGTGATTAATGGGTTCAAATGTCCCCATCTCTGAAATCCGGGGCAGGGAAAGAGCGAGAAGCAAAGCAGCTCCGATTGCAGGAGCTCTGGGGGGACTCTGGCCCACTCCTGTGCCATAAGAACACAGATCCAGAAAGGTTATGTTAATTTTTAATGTACAAGGCTGTAATTAATTTCTGAGGCGGGCTGGATTAGCAGGGAGTGTAAATTCCAGCCTCAGCTTGGGCTGCAGATGAACCAACAGTGCTCAGGGCTGGGGCCTCAGGGCTCCCCAGGCTGGAGCAAAGCCAAGCCACGGATTCTGGGGGCTCCTGGGGACTTTGTGCCCTCCCAGATGGCCACAAACCCCTCTGGGCACCGTGCTGGTGGCACCAGGGGTGGAATTGCCTTGGAGGTTGGCACCACGTCCAGCCTTGGAGGTGCTGAAGCATCCAGGGGAGTTTTGGGGAGCTGAAAACTCAGAATAATCCCTCCAGAAGGGAGCTGAGAACTCAGAATAATCCCTCCAGAAGGGAGGTGAAAACTCAGATTAATCCTTCCAGAAGGGAGGTGAAAACTCAAAATAATCCATCTAGAAGGGAGGTGAAAACTCAAAATAATCCATCTAGAAGGGAGGTGCAAACTCAGAATAATCCCTCCAGAAGGGAGGTAAAAATTCAGAATAATACTCAGAATAATCCCTCCAAAAGCTCTGTGCCCTCCCAGCTGGCCACAACCCCCTGTGCCAGCCCTGGGCATGGTGCTGGTGGCACCAGGGGTGGAATTGCCTTGGAGGTTGGCACCACATCCAGCTTTGGAGATGCTGAAGCATCCAGAGGAGTTTTGGGGAGGTGAAAACTCAGAATAATCCCTCCAGAAGGGAGCTGAGAACTCAGAATAATCCCTCCAGGAGGGAGTTGAAAACTCAGAATAATCCGTCCAGAAGGGAGGTGGAAACTCAGAATAATCCCTTCAGAAAGGAGCTGAGAACTCAGAATAATCCCTCCGGAAAGGAGGTGAAAACTCATATTAATCCTTCCAGAAAGGAGGTGAAAACTCAAAATAACCCCTCCAGGAGGGAGCTGAAAACTCAGATTAATCCCTCCAGAAGGGAAGTGCAAACTCAGAATTATCCCTCCAGGAGGGAGCTGAAAACTCAGAATAATCCCTCCAGGAGCCTTTGGAGAGGCTGGAAAGGAGTGGTCTGTACCCAGCAGGCTGGGATCTTGTGGCCTGGAAATCCAGTAAGTTTTGGAAGGGAAGCAAAGGCTCCATTATTCTCCCATTAAAGTCTCCCCCGCTCTCCCTTCCCTCTGTCAGTCTCTCCTTCTCTCCCTGACTTCCCCCCAGCCTCTCCTAAGACAGATCGTTCCCTTAATCATTCTGGAAAAGAACCCCAAGCTGATATAATATTATAATTAATTAATTCACTAAAAAGGTATTAAATTTCTTTTCCCCCCTGTGGATATTATCTGAATTCATTGACCTTTAGAAAAATCACCCTCTAATTGTAACCAGGTTCAAGTGCATTTCCAGCCTGTCCCTTTTACATTAATAATATCTTCCAGGACTCCACTATGCTGCTTAAATATTGTATAAATTTCACTGCCCCCTCAAAAAAAAAAAAGGAGAGAAAGGCACGAAATGAAAACTGGGAGCTGATTAAAGCAGCTCCAGAGCGCTGGGGGGAAGAGGGGAAAAGAACTCCAGGGTGGTGTGGGAGATGGACAAACAGAGCAGGGCCCTGGAGGGGCTGGGGTAGGAATTCCACATTCCCAAATGGCAGGAAAATGCCAGGATGGGGATTCAGGCAGAGGGAGCTGATAGCCAGGATTTGGGGTACAGCGGGATGAGGAATTCCACATTTCCAGATGGGAGGAAAATCCCAGAACTGGGATTCAGGGTGGCTCCCAGTCAGCAGGAGCTGATTGCCAGGATTTGGAGTACAGCGGGATGAGGAATTCCACATTCCCAAATGGCAGGAAAATCTCAGAGCTGGGATTCAGGCAGTGGGAGCTGATTGCCAGACTTTGGGGGCACTGGAATGAGGAATTCCATGTTCTGAACTGGGAGGAAAATCCCAGGATTGGGATTCAGGCAGAGGGAGCTGACTGCCAGGATTTGGGGTGCAGTGGGATGAGGAATTCCACATTTCCAGATGGGAGGAAAATCCAAGGATGGGGATTCAGACAGAGGGAGCTGATAGCCAGGATTTGGGGTGCAGCCTGAAGGGGTTTAGGGTGAGGAATTCCATGATCTGAACTGGGAAGAAAATCCCAGAACTGGGATTCAGGGTGGCTCCCAGGCAGTGGGAGCTGATAGCCAGGATTTGGGGTGCACTGGAATGAGGAATTCCACATTCCCAAATGGCAGGAAAATCCCAGAGTGAGGATTCAGACAGAGGGAGCTGATTTCCAGAATTTGGGGTGCACTGGAATGAGGAATTCCATGTTCTGAACTGGGAGGAAAATCCCAGGATTGGGATTCAGGCAGAGGGAGCTGACAGCCAGGATTTGGGGTGCAATGGGATGAGGAATTCCACATTTCCAGATGGCAGGAAAATCTCAGAACTGGGATTCAGGCAGAGGGAGATGATTGCCAGGATTTGGGGTGCAGCCTGAAGGGGTTTAGGGTGAGGAATTCCACATTTCCAAATGGCAGGAACATCCCAGGATGGAGATTCAGACTGAGAGAGCTGATAGCCAGGATTTGGGGTGCAGAGGAATGAGGAATTCCACATTCCCAAATGGCAGGAAAATCCCAGAGTGAGGATTCAGGGTGGCTTCAACACAATGGGAGCTGATTTCCAGAATTTGGGGTGCAGAGGAATGAGGAATTCCATGTTCTGAACTGGGAGGAAAATCCCAGGATTGGGATTCAGGTAGAGGGAGCTGACTGCCAGGATTTGGGGTGCAGTGGGATGAGGAATCCCCCATTCCCAGGGTCACCCAGCAGGGAGGAAAATCCCAGAAATGGGATTCAGGGCTGCCCTAAAAAATCCCAAAGGCTCCCCCATCCCTCAGAAGCTGCTGATGGAAAAGCAGCAGGCCAAACGGACCCTCCCCAGCCAGAGTCTCACCCACGGAGCCCCTTCTCTTTGGAATCCGTTTCTGGACGGGCATCAGAGGTTTTGCAGCCTCTCCCCCTTTATTGCAAAGATTTCCTTGCTCTTCTTTCTGGGAGCCAAGGCAGCTGTGGGGCTGCTCCCACCTGAAAATTCCATCCCCTCTCTCGGGTTTGGTGTTGCTGAAATGGCTCCCGAGGTGTTAAAAAAAAATCTCCTTTTTTTCTTTTTCCCCCCCCAGCCCCACGGGAAAAATTCCCAGCAAATTCCAGCATCGGCTGCCAGGGAGAGCTGGGGTTTGCAGGGTGCACTGCCCACACGGAATCCTAACGTGGTTTGGGTTGGAAGGGACCTTAAAACTCATCCAGGGCCACACCAGGTGTCCCTGGATGCTCCTCCTGCCCAGGTGAGCATCCCAGGTGTCCCTGGATCCTTCTCCCATCCAGGTGAGCATCCCCAGGTGTCCCTGGATCCTTCTCCTGCCCAGGTGAGCATCCCAGGTGTCCCTGGATGCTCCTCCTGCCCAGGTGAGCATCCCAGGTGTCCCTGGATGCTCCTCCTGCCCAGGTGAGCATCCCAGGTGTCCCTGGATGCTCCTCCTGCCCAGGTGAGCATCCCAGGGGTCCCACCTGGCTCCAGAGGGGCTCCAGCCCTGGAGCATCCCCCGGTGCCTCCTCCGGGTGAGCTCCAGGTGCTGCTGCTGGGGGAGCCCGGGCTGGGGCAGCTCTGCAGGTGAGGCCTCACCTGCGCACCGATGGATTTGGGGGCTGAGAGCCCAAATCCCCGCGTGCAGGTCCCGGGGATCGCCCCTTTCCCGTTCCCGAGCCCGGCCCCGGCTGCTCCGCAACCTTCGGGCTCTCTCTTGTGGCTGCTCAGCCCCGCTGCAGCCTCGCCGGGCATCCCGAGCGCGGGTGCCCCGGCTGCCCCTCCCGGGGTCCCCTGTGCCCCTCCCGGGGTCCCCATCCCCGCTCCTTCCCGAAGGAGCCGCCCCGAAATCGGGAAAAGCGCCAGGGGCAGGGTGGGAGCAGGACCCGGCCGTGCTGTGCCCATCCCGCGGCTCTGTCCGTCTGTCCCGGTCTGTCCCAGTCCATCCCAGTGCATCCCAGTCCATCCCGGTCCCTCCCAGTCCATCCCAATCCCTCCCAGTCCATCTCAGTCACTCCCAGTCCGTCCCAGTCCATCCCAGTCCATCCCAGCGCATCCCATTCCATCCCAATCCCTCCCATTCCTTCCCGGTCCCTCCCAGTCCCTCCCACTCCATCGTAGTCTCATTCCCAGTCCCTCCCAACACGCAGCCCCCAGCCCGGACTCATCCCCCAGCCCCTCCAGCTCTCCCTCTCTCCCTTTCCTCTGGATTTTTCCTGATTTTTCCCGATTTTTCCCGATTTTTCCGTGGCTGCCTGACAGGCTGTAATTAAGAGCTTCCTCTAGTCCATGGAACCCGAGGAAAGCCAAGGAAAGCCCCTCTCGTCCTCCCTCTCCCCTTTATAATTTTATTTTTCTTCCCCTCCCTGCAGCACATAAAGGGACGACAGGGCTCTTTTGCATTTCTGAGTTGGTTCTGTTAATTGGAAGGAGGGTTAAGAACCTGCAAGGTCGTTTCAATCTCTGGATTTTTCTCTGGATTTTTCCCGATTTTTCCCGATTTTTTTTCTGTGGCTGCCCCATGGGCTGTAATTAAGATCCTCCTCTGAGCTGTGGAACCCGAGGAAAGCCCCTCTCATCCTCCCCCCCCCTTTATAATTTTATTTTTGCAGCACGTAAAGGGATGACAGCGCTCCGAGCCGGGCTCTTTTGCATTTCTGAGTTGGTTCTGTTAATTGGAAGGAGGGTTAAGAACCTGCAAGGTCGTTTCAATCTCCATCTGACCTTCAGAGTAATCCTCTATGCCAACACCAGAGCATGTCATTAAAATGAGGCCCCTCTTCCACATCCCGCCATCCCTTTATTCTCTCCTTGTGCACATTAATTGCTCATAAGTTGATTTGATCTCCCCATTCTGCAAGAAGTAAATTGCCCTCTTATTTCGCCATTTTCATCCTGTTTTCTTAATTAGGCCCTTAAAAATCTCTGAGGGCCTCAGCCGGGCCCGCAGGCCTCATCCTGGGAATAAATTTTGATCTCAGGCTGATAAAGAGTGAGCAGAGCCCGGGCTGGAACAATGTCATGGGCTGCCCTCCCTCCCCACACGCTATTCTCCTGACATGAAAAGGCTATCAGCTTTTTCCCTGTGTTAATATAGGAAATAATTCACACTTCAGGCGTTGTTCGCTATTTAGTGCTCGCACTCCCCTGATAAATCAAATCAGGGATTCTTTTTTTTTTTTAATTTTTTTTTTCTCTCTAAAGTGTCTGGAGCCACTCACTCCTTCTCCCCCCGCCTCACCACCTCTTCTCACTCTTTTCCCCTCCTTCTCTTTTTAATAAAGTTTCCAAGATAAACCCCTGTGATTTTCCAATTTAAGGTGGATTTCTTGCTTTTTTCCCCATCCTGTGTGTGTTTAACACCAAAAAACCTCAAACAAACCAAGCACAGGCTTTAAATTCTACTTTAAAAGTAATTTTACCCTTGCACTGAGCAGGAGAGTCCCCAAAACCTGCCTGGCCCACAGGCCCCACCACCTTCACTAATAAATTCTTGGTTTTTTTCTTGTGTGTGTTTAACACCAGCACCGAGGAGACTGAGAACCTGGCACATGCCTTGGGATGTTTTACCAGGCACAGGCTTTTAAATTCTACTTTAAAAGTAGATTTTTTCCCTTTGCACTGAGAAGGAGAGTCCCCAAAACCTGCCTGGCCCAGGGGTCCCAGCACCCAGAGGGGTTCTGCAAAACCCTGAGACAAAGAAGAAGCTGCCACGCTCCAGGGTGTTGTAAATAAATATATTTTTAATGATTCTTCTTCCATTCCAGTTCATTCTTTTATACATTTATTTATAAAACAGTAGTAAAATTTTTTAATCAGAGCACAGTGCATTTAAAAAAAAAAAGAAAAAAAAAACAAAACTCCCAAAAAGATTAAAAAAAAATATAGTAATTATAATCCACAACTGTTTACTCAGAGCCAGGGGAGACATCTCGTGCTGAGCAGTGGCCAGGGCACCCTAAAGCCACAATAATCTGAATTTCCTGCGGGATTTCGTGCCCTGAGCACCCACCAGCCCCTCTGGAGGGCACAGACTCTCCCACAGCCAGGTCCCCAGCACGGCCAGGGTGACCCTGGTGGGGACAATCCTCTTTGCAGGCACTGATGGCAGCACACAAAGGGTGCCAAGGCCTCCTGTGAACACCCCCAGAGCTCTGGCCCGGAGCTCTGAGCTCTGCTGGATCCTCCTCTTCCTCACCTGGAGCCCCTCCCAGGTCACCCGGTGTCCCCTCAGGTCCCTGCCCTGCTCCGGCTCCTCCTCACTCTGCACTTCCCCGCACCCTCACGTCCCACAGACCCCTCTGTGGGGCTGGCCCCCACTCCAACCCCAAATCCTGTCCCCCCAGGTCACCCCTGTGTCCCCCCCAGGACATCCCTGTGTCCCTCCAGGACATTCCTGTGTCCCCCCAGGTCACCCCTGTGTCCCCCCAGGACATCCCTGTGTCCCCCCAGGACATCCCTGTGTCCCTCCAGGTCACCCCTGTGTCCCCCCAGGACATTCCTGTGTCCCCTCAGGACACCCAGCTCCAGGATGGGGGCACACAGTGACCCCACAGCCCAGCACAGACCCCTCTGAGGGGCTGTCCTCCACCTCCAACCCCAAATCCTGTCACCAGGGGCCACCTGTGTCCCCCCAGGACATTCCTGTGACCCCCCAGGTCACCCAGCTCCACGATGGGGACACAGAGTGACCCCACAGCCCAAGGGGTCTCCTCTCCTCTCCAGCTTCTCTCCTCTCTCCCTCAATAAACCCTGGAGGGTTTTCCAGCCTTCCCCTGCCCTTCCCAGCTGGACTGGGGAGTCAGGACCCGAGGCAGAGCCCAGAGCAGCTCCCCAGTCCAGAGCTGTGGGACAAACTGGTGACACTGGCAGGAGGAACAAGCCCTGAACTCCCAGCTGGGAGCAGCAGCTCGGCTTTGGCAGCCGGCACAAACCGTTCCCTGCTCACAGCCTGGAGCTTCCTGCCCACGTGGGGCAGGACTTGCAAGAAGTCTCCCCAAAAAACAGAAGTGGAAAACCCTTTTTATCCTCCCAGGAAAACCTTTTTTATCCTCCCAGGACTGAGCTGGGGGTGTCACAGGGCACAGACACTGGGTGGGGACACCTCCAGGACACTCAGGGTCACCTGGCAGCCCTGCCCCAAGGTTTTGGGGTGCTGGGGGTGACAACAGGGGGTGGGTGGAGCATCAACCCCCCCCCCCCCATTCCAGGTGTTCTGGAACCTTCAGCACCAACACCCCCAATGGTGCTGTATTAATGAACACGCTCTAATTAACACCTTGTCGCCCTGCTGGGACCCCAGAGGCAGTGAGTGCTCCCAGCAAGGAGGAACTGGGTGGACTGGGAAGCATCCAGGGGCTGGGGAGGACTGGGTGGGGATGAAGGATCCCAGAGCAGGGTGAGGGGACACCAAACAGGACACAAAGCTCACAGCATCGCCCCGGGGGCTCCAGGCTCCCAGGCACCACCCCAGGGAAGGGGGTGAGGCCAGGAGGCTTCAGCTGAAAGGCAAAGCAGCCCAGACGTCGCTGCCAGGCTGTGGAATCTGCAGTCAGGCCAAGCCAGGAAGGTCCATCCTCCTCCTCCTCCTCCTGGCCAAAAGAAGCTGTGACAGACTCGGTGGCACCCGAGCCCTCCTTGCATAGACAAAGACACTCCTGGGGAGATCCAGGTGCGTGGTGGGACGGGCTCCTCCTGCCAGGAGGGTCCTGGCACTTGCCCACCCAAAGTTGTGCTGCAATCCCTGCCCTGGCAGCTCCTCCCATCACAGCATGTCTGCGTCCTCCATGCTGAAGCTGCTGCGGCGGCTGCTGGCCTTGGAGGCCTCGGGGGACATGGCTGAGAACAAAGGGTCAGAGGCCAGGGGCAGCATCGTGTCCTGCATCAGCATCAAGTCCAGCTCCTTCTTGGATAGGGATGGGAAGGAGGAGCTGTGCCCGGGCTCCAGGCTGTCCGGGAAGGAGCCATCATCGAAGCTCAGGCTGTGGGTGAAGTCCAGCTGGTGATAGGGGGACTGAGGGGGCACAGGCAGCGCTGGCTGTGGCTGTGATTCGGGCTCTGGCGGTGGCAGCAGCGGCTCCAGGCTCCCCTCGTCCCCGCTGGCTTCTTGCTTGACCACTTGCTGAGCCAGCTCGGCCACGTTGACGCCCGAGGGCGAGGAGGTGGGCAGCCCATGGACACGTGCCTGCATCTCCAGCTCCTGCCGAGGGACACAGAGGGGCTTTGAGGGGCTGTCACACTCGGGGACACGGCACTGGGACGTTTACAGAGGTGACAAGCCCCCAGGGAAGGATCTGGAAGGTCCATGCGAAGCTCAGCACGCTGCAGTGAGCCTCAGCCAACAGGTCTGAATCAAGACCTTGCTCCTGGTGACTTCCCAGCCAAAAAAAGGCAGGAGACTGTCACAGACATCTTTTATGAAAAGATGAAAAATCCTTAGGTTTTTTTTCTCCTGAGAAGCTGAGAGGCCTCAGGAACAAAATGTAAACAATAATTATCTGCTGCTGTGGGATGCAACAGGTGCATCTGTGATTGGTCTCGTGTGGTTGTTCCTAATTAATGGCCAATCACAGCCCAGCTGGCTCGGACAGAGAGTCCGAGACACAAGCCTTTGTTATCTTTCCTTCTTATTCTATTCTTAGCCAGCCTTCTGAGGAAATCCTTTCTTCTATTCTTTTAGTATAGTTTTAATATAATATATTAAAATAATCTAATAAAATAATAAATCAAGCCTTCTGAAACATGGAGTCAACATTCTCTCTTCCCTCATCCTAAGACCCCTGCAAACAGCACCACATTTCCTCATGGAAAGGGTGGCCAGGCTTTGGAAGGGGCTGCCCAGGCAGGTTTGGAGTGCCCATCCCTGCAGGTGCCACCTGGACGTGGCACTCAGTGCCCAGGGGGGATTGGGCACAGGTTGGATTTAATCTTTTCTCAGTGATTCTGGGGTTCTGTGTCATGCTCCATGCACATCTCACAAACCGTGTCCTCCAGTGTCCTCACAGGTGACCCCACAACTTTTAGGATAGTTTTAATATAATATATCTAATAAAATAATAAATCGAGCCTTCTGAAACATGGAGTCAGATCCTCGTCTGTTCCCTCATCCTGGGACCCCTGTGAGCACAGGAGACGCCCTGGCCATGCCCTCAGCAGGGCAGGAGCGAGGGGCTGGCGGGGTACGGACAGGGCAGAGCCCAGGGCAGCTCACCTGGATGCGGAGCAGCAGCTGCTTGTTGGCCATCTCCAGGCGCCGCGAGTGGTTCTCCAGGTCCCGGGACCTCTGCAGGTCCTTCTGCATCCTCTTGATGTAGTCCACGGACGCCTTCAGGATCGTCCCTTTGTTCCAGCGCACGTCCCTGTCACCCAGCATGGAAAAAGGGATGGACCTGGCTGCCAGCAGTGTGGCCACTCACCTCTCCTCCACCCAAAGAGCCCTCGGTGACCCCGGTCCTGTGTAGCTTCCGGAAAAATCTCTTCTTTAGGATTTTTTCTCCTGAGAAGCTGAGAAGCTTCAGGAACAAAATGTAAACAATTATTTACAATGATACCTGTTGCTGCTGTGGGATGCAACAGGTGGATCTGTGATTGGTCTCAAGTGGTTGTTTCTAATTAATGGCCAATCACAGCCCAGCTGTCCAGACTGTCTCAGTCAGTCACAAGCTTTTATCATTCTTTTTCTATTCTTAGCTAGCCTTCTGATGAAATCCTTTCTTCTATTCTTTTAGTATAATTTTAACATAATATATTAAAATAATCTAATAAAATAATAAATCAAGTCTTCTGAAACATGGAGTCAACATTCTCCTCTCTTCCCTCATCCTAAGACCCCTGCAAACAGCACCACATTTCCTCATGGAAAGGGTGGCCAGGCTTTGGAAGGGGCTGCCCAGGCAGGTTTGGAGCGCCCATCCCTGCAGGTGCCACCTGGACGTGGCACTCAGTGCCCAGGGGGGATTGGGCACAGGTTGGATTTAATCTTCTCTCAGTGATTCTGGGGTTCTGTGTCATGCTCCATGCACATCTCACAAACCGTGTCCTCCAGTGTCCTCACAGGTGACCCCACAACTTTTAGGATAGTTTTAATATAATATATCTAATAAAATAATAAATCAAGCTTTCTGAACCATGGAGTCAACATTCTCCTCTCTTCCCTCACCCTGAGACCCCTGTGAGCACCACCACAATCCTGCAGGAGCCACGGATACCTACAGGTCGTTGGCTTTGGGGATCAGCATCCCCAGCTCCTTGATGCGGTCGTTGATGTTGAACCTTCTCCTCCTCTCGACTGCGGGCGAGAGGAGAGGGATGGAAGTGAGCAGGCAGCAAGCAGGGAAGGCTCTGAGTCCCTCCCACGTGTCCTTCCTGTCCCTCATGTCCCACATCCCCCAGTCGTGCCCCAGAGGAATTGGGGAGCCCAGGATGAGGGAGCTCAGGAGCCAGCCCCACTCCATGCCTGGCCTGGCAGGCCTGATCCTCCCTCTGGGTTTGTCACAGACATCTTTTATGGAAAATCCCTTCCTTAGGATTTTTCCTCCTGAGAAGCTGAGAGGCCTCAGGAACAAAATGTAAACAATGGTTATCTGCTGCTGTGGAATGCAACAGGTGGATCTGTGATCGGCCCATGTTGGATGTTTCTAATTAATGGCCAATCACAGCCCAGCTGGCTCGGAGAGAGAGTCCAAGCCACAAACCTTTGTTGTCATTCCTTCTTATTCTATTCTTAGCTAGCCTTCTGATGAAATCCTTTCTTCTATTCTTTTAGTATAGTTTTAATGTAATACATATCATAAAATAATAAATCAGCCTTCTGAAACGTGGAGTCAGATCCTCATCTCTTCCTCATCCTCAGACCCCTGCGAACGCCATCACAGGGTTCATGTCTGAGAAGGGCTGGGCAGGATGAATCCCGCTGGGAGGCACCAGCTGCCACAGGGATCTGCCCCTGGTGCTGCTCTGGGGAAGCTCCTGGCAGGGAAACCTCTCCTGGCTCTCTCATCTCCCCACCCTTGCTCCCTCACCATCCCTCTCTCCCACCTCTCCAGCTTTTTCAAAGGGTCCCCAACCAAGCCGATCCCCCCAGGTGTGCCCTGCACCCCACTGTGCACAGCCAGCAAGGAGGGGCTCGGGGGGCTCTCCTGAGCGTCAGCTGGGATGGGAAAGGGGGCCCAGCTCAGAGGAATGAGGATGAAGAGTGACGGGGAAAGGCAGAGCTGAACTCACTCAGGTTGTGATTGTCTTTCTTCTGGCGCTCCTTGGCCAGGGCTCGGCTCTCAGCATCTGCAAGAGACCCACGGTGTCACCCGGAGGGGACAAAGCTGCACCTGGGCTGGCACTGGGGTCCCTGTACCCCCATGGGGACAGGGCAGCCCCATTTCTGTCCCTTGTTTTGGGGCCAGGACACACCTGTGAGCTCTCTCTTCTGGGTGAGCTCGGCGGGGCAGGAGCTGCTGGTGACACCAACGAGTGACGCTGTCACCTGAGGGTCCCCACTGTAGACATTCATGTGGCTGCTGGACATGGGCAGCTGGAAAGCAGAGGGACAGCTGGATGAGCTCCATGCAGGGCTGGGCACCGGGATCACACCCAGCTGGGCAGGAATTGTCCTGCCAGGTGCTTAAAGCAGCATTCACCAGAACAGAAAAGAAAACAGGACTTGAAAGGGCACAGCTGATCCCCTCCCATGGCCAACATCAAAAACAGGGCAGGTGAATCACATCTGAGAAGGGCTGGGCAGGATGAATCCCACTGGGAGGCACCAGCTGCCACAGGGACCTGCCCCTGGTGCTGCTCTGGGGAAGCTCCTGGCACGGAAACCTCTCCTGGCTCTATCTCCCCACCCTCTCTCCCACCTCTCCAGCCTTTTCAAAGGGTTCCCAACTGTCCTCAAGGGAGAAAAAAAAAGCTGGAAAATTGATTCTTGTGGGTGTTGGTGTCTCCAAGGACAAGGCTGGCTTGGGCTGCCAGCAAGGCACCGCTGTGGGGACGTGGCAGAAGGTCCCCTCTGTGCCACCTCTGTGCCTGCAAGGACAGGGCTGTGACACCCCCCTCCCTGCCACCGCCCACTCACCGTGTTGGGCATGTGGACTTCAGGGTTCATGTAGCCCAAAACATCATCCAGGCGCATGATGTCATCGATGACCTCATCAAACTGAAAGGGAAAAAGCCCATGGGCTCCTGTGCCATTCCCAACACCCTGAGTTTCCCCAGCAGCAAACAAACTCTACAATTCTTGAGTTTATAAATAAATACAGCTTTACAACAATGTATTTATATGTATAAACATACAACTTTCAACATACAGCTTTACAATTGAAAGTTGTAAAGCTGTATGTTGAAAGTTGTATGTTTAGAACAGCGCTGGAGCATGTGGAGATTCCTCTCTTTAAAAGACCTGTGCACCCCTGGGAACTCCAGATCCTTTTTTATCCCCCTCTCAAACACACACGCATGCAATTTCACAATAGGTTCACACATATTTTTACAGATTTCGTGTGACATTTGCTGCTAATTCTTCTTTATCAGAAAGAATTTTTGGGTCAGGCTGACCTGCCCTCACAGCAGTCTCTGTCTCTCTGTCTCTTCACCCTTATTTCTGTCTTTTGGCTGAAGCAGTTTCTCTGAGCACACACTTTTTACAACAACAGGCAGCCAGACCAAACAGCTACGCTTTCAAACCACACACTTAAAGATGCAGATTTCACCTAAACCAAAACGGATTTCTGCTCTGGAGGATTTCCAGAGCAGGGGAGAGCCGCTCACCTCCCTCTCGGGGTTGGAGCCGATGTTGAGCATGGCCATGGGGCTGTTGGGAGCGCTGTTGCCCGCCGAGGAGGACAGGACGTGGCCGGGCCGGACACCGGGCGACGCGGCCGGGGGTGGCTTGGGAGAGTGGCTGGCGGGGCTGACGTGGGCAGCAAACTTGTTCCCGTAGGTCTCAGAGAGATAAGCCTGCACCTTCTTGTCCCGAGACTTCTGCAGGTGGTAGGTGGTGGGGTTCTCCAGGTAGGACTGGACCTGCAGGGGGGAAAAACCCATCAGGGACCCGGGTGGAGGTGTCACGGACACGTTTTATGAAAAATCCTTTCCTTAGGATCTTTTCTCCTGAGAAGCTGAGAGGCCTCAGAAACGAAATGTAAACAATGGTTATCTGCTGCTGTGGGATGCAACAGGTGCATCTGTGATTGGTCTCATGTGGTTGTTTCTAATTAATGGCCAATCACAGCCCAGCTGTCTCAGACTCTCTGGTCAGTCACAAGATTTTATTATCATTCCATTCTTTTCCTTTCCTTGCAAGCCTTCTGATGAAATCCTTTCTTCTGTTCTTTTAGTATAGTTTTAGTATATCATTTTCTGTATCATTTAGTATATCATATCATTTTATAATATAATATAATATAATATAATATAATATAATATAATATAATATAATATAATATAGTATAATAGAATATAATAGAATAGAATATAATATAATATAATATAATATAATACATTATATTATATTATATTATATTAATTATAATATATTACATTACATTACAGTACAGTATATTATATTATAGTATATTATTATATAATATGATATCATATGATATAATGTATTATATATAACAATATAATAAATATAGCTATTATATTTTTATAATACATTTATTGTTGTATTATTATGTTATATAATAATGTAATAAGATATAATGTAATATAATGTAATATAATATATAAAATATATACAATAAAATAATATATCAGCCTTCTGAAACATGGAGTCAAGTCATCTCTTCCCTCACCCTGGGACCACCACCACACAGAGGGGACACCACGGTACCTTGAGCACCTCCCCGGGCACGGGCGGAGGGGACTGGAAGTGGACGGGGGTGTTGATGGCAGGGCTGGAGGCCACGGGCGTGCGCTGCTGCTGCACGTAGCTCATCATCATCTGCTGCTGCACCCGCTCCCGCTCGGCTTCCTGCTGCGCCTGCTGCTTCATCAGCTCCATCCGCAGCCCGATGCGCGACGCCATGGTGCCACACGGGGATGGAGGCCACCAGCCCGCCTGGAGCAGAGGTCACCCTGCCGGGAGGGCACGGCACGTCACCCACAGCCTGCCAGGAGGACACAGCATGTCACCCACAGCCCGGCACAGCGGGGAAACTGAGGCACAGAGAGACATCCCAGAGTGTCCGCTCTGGCACTGAGGTCACCCTGCCAGGAGGACACTGCACATCACCCTGCACAGCGGGGAAACTGAGGCACAGAGAGACATCCCAGAGCACCCACTCTGGCACAGAGGTCACCCTGCCAAGATGACACAGCACGTCATCCACAGCCCTGCACAGTGGGGAAACTGAGGCACAGACATCCCAGAGGGCCCACCACAGAGGTCAGCCTGCCAGGAGGACACTGCACATCACCCACAGCTTGGCACAGTGGGGAAACTGAGGCACAGAGAGACATCCCAGAGCACCCACTCTGGCACTGAGGTCACCCTGCCAGGAGGACATGGCACGTCACCCACAGGCTGCCAGGAGGACACTGACAGCCCTGCACAGTGGGGAAACTGAGGCACAGAAAGACATCCACTCTGGCTTGTGATTAAACCAGGAGGAGCATCCCAGGGCTGGCTGAGGACCTGGTGCCACCACCCAGCCTGGCTGTGAGACCCCCCACCACAGTTGTGTCCTTACAGAAAACCAGGCTGAGGAAGTCAAAAGCGCCCCCAGGAAGCTCTAGAGAAGGGAAACTGCCGAGGATGAGGATGAGGATGGGGAAGGGTGGCCAGAGCCGGGATGGACAAGGAGAGGGGGGAATTTAGGGTTTGGCAGGAAGGCAACCCCGATGGAGCAGGCAGGACCCCGCACCGTGCACTCACCCAGAGCCACCTCCCAAACACGGCAGCGCCAGCAGAGCCCAGAGCGAGCCTGGCAGCGAAAGGGAAAGAGAAAGTGAGGGCAGAGCAGCAAGAAAAGGCCGGAGGGTGCCAGGAGCCGGGGGCAGGAGCAGGCAAAGCCCGGCTCGGGACAAGGCGGGCTCTGTGCTCTGTGCGGGAGCCGCACGCGAGCGCGGGGACAAGCGGGGACCACAGCGGCCCCTGCCCGGCACAGAGCGGCCCTTGTTCCCCGGGACAAAGGGGACGGTGGCTCCGGAGGGTGGGGGATGCCTGCTGGGGCTCCAGGAGCCACCCCCGGCCACCCCTGCACGGCTCTTCCCCGGGAGGGGCTGGGATGCAGGAGATGCTGCTGCAGCATCGCTGGGATGCAGGAGATGCTGCTGCAGCATCGCAGGGAAGCGGAGCACGGGAGGCAGAGGGAAAGCTGCGAGGGGAAAGCAGAGGAATCTGCAGGGTTTTGCTGTTTAAATGCAAGTTCAGAGATGGAGAAACCTCGACGGTGACAGCCACGCTGAGCTATGCCATGAGTTACCCGGAGGGGAAATGAAATCAAGGCAGGGTGGAGGATGACACAGCTCAGGAGCAGCGATTGAGCGGCCAGGGGAGGGGAATTAATCGGCCATGGTGGCCTGGGCCCAGGGGGATGGGAGCCCAGAGGCGGGGACAGCGATCCACTGGAGCTTCGTGAAGGGGGATGTGGGAACAGACCTGGAGGAGGGCACAGGGGGGTGCTGGGGTGAGAAACAGAACCCTGGAAAAGACCCAGAGAGGATGGAACAAGGCTGAGTTAAGGGGGGAACCCACCAGGGATGGACAGCCTCAAATCAAGAATTAAGAGGGAAACCCCACAGGGGATGTACAACCCCAAACCAAGGCTGAATTAAGGGGGAAATCCACGGGGGATGGACAACCCCAAACCAGGGCTGAATTATGGGGGAAACCCACCAGGAATGTACAACCCCAAACCAAGAATTAAGAGGGAAACCCCATAGGGGATGGACAACCCCAAACCAGGCCTGAATTAAGGGAGAAATCCACGGGGGATGTAAAACCCCAAACCAGGGCTGAATTAAAGGGGAACCCCACAGGGGATGCCCACGGGGGCTGTACAACCCCAAACACGAAGGGAAGGGAGAGAGGCTTTTCCCAGCAAGGGCTGGCACTCGTGGGTGTCACGGGAAGCCACCCACAGCTCAGCACCCACTGAGCCCTGCTGGCCCTGGTGCCACCACCCAGCCTGGCTGCAGGAACCCCCCCCTTACACAAAACAGGGCTGAGAGAGCCAAAAACTGCCCAGAAGAGCTGCAGAAGATGAGGATGAGGATGAGGTGGCCAGGGCTTGGTTTGGTGAGGAGAAGGGGGAAATTGGGTCAGGTTTAAAATAACCCCTTTGGTTCTGCTTGGCTTCCCCCCCAGCCCCCGAAACGCTGAGCAGCTTCTGCTTTCACTCTGAGTCAGCCCCGCAGGAGGGACAGGATGGGGACATGGGGCCCACCCTGGGGACAAATCCCACCCTCGCCTGCTCCACAGGAGCCCGTGGGATGGCAGCTCCACCCTGTTATTCCTGGGAGGGCACCCAGAGCTTCTCCCTCTGCTCCTTACTGGGAGAGCCCCAGCCAGCCTCGTCCCTGGGGGCTGCAACACCCACAAAAATCAATTTTCCAGTGTTTGTCCCCCTTTTGGGGGCAGTTGGGAACCCTTTGAAAAAGCTGGAGAGGCTGGAGAGAGAGCAAGGGCGGGGAGATGGAAAAATCACGAGAGGTTTCCCTGATTGTTGCACGGGGAGGCACCACTGGAGTGGGAGATGGAATTCCTTCCCAAAATCCCAACAACCCCGCCCTCTGGCAGTTTGAAGCCATTCTCCCTTGTCATGGCACTCCAGGCCCTTTTCTCTCTCCATCTTTCCTGTCAGCTCCCCAAACTTTGCCTTTTCCAGCCCCTTTTCCATCCATAATCACAGGGGGTGAGGGATCCCTGTGTGCCACATCCCCCGCAGTGACAAGGGACAGCTTTTGTCCCTCTGCACGTACAGAGGTGTCCCTGGCACACACCCAGCCCCGTCCCCTGTCCCCTTCGGCAGTGGCTGCATCCATTTTTCCACGCTTTTTTCTCAGCCCTGTCGCTCACTCCTGGGCTGCAGGGACAGAACACAAACGAGCAGGCTTGGAGGAGGATTTTGGGTAACTTCCCCCCCTTCCTGCACCCCACGTGGCTGCTGGAAATGAGGAACTGGGGTTGGCCTGGGGTGAGGGGGAGCTGTGACCTGCTGGGCCTGCACTGGGATGGTCCCCAAGCCCCTCAGCGACCTGCAGGGTCCCCCAGTCCCCCCAGTGACCTGCAGGGCCCCCAAATCCCCTCTGTGACCTGCAGGGCCTGCACTGGGACAGTCCCCAAGCCCCTCAGTGACCTGCAGGGCCCCCAAATCCCCTCAGTGACCTGCAGGGTCCCCCCAGCCCCTCAGTGACCTCTGGCACCTTCAGGGTCCCCAAATCCCCTCAGTGACCTGCTGGGTCCCCAAATCCCCTCAGTGACCTGCTGGTCCTGGCACTGGGAGGGTCCCCAATCCTCTCAGCATCCTGCTGCCATCTTCATGGTCCCCAAATCCCCTCAGTGTCCTGCTGCCATCTTCATGGTCCCCAAATCCCCTCAGTGACCAGCTGGCCCTGGCACCTGCAGGGCCCCCCAGCCCCTCTGTCCTGCACCCAGGTGACCCCAGCCTGGTTGTCCCCTGTCCCCTGTCACTGCAGGGTGACAGCAGAGCCCGTCCCCAGGCCGGGGCACACACGGGGTGGCTCTGTGGGGGTGTGACGAGGTGACAGCTCGGTGAC
This sequence comes from Camarhynchus parvulus, assembly GCF_901933205.1. Classification (NCBI taxonomy): domain Eukaryota; kingdom Metazoa; phylum Chordata; class Aves; order Passeriformes; family Thraupidae; genus Camarhynchus; species Camarhynchus parvulus. The sequence continues at coordinate 4,542,961 of NC_044596.1, read as the reverse complement.
ATCACAACAAACCCTGGGCTCGGGGCTGCCTGGGCTGGGGTCCCTGGTGCTCCCTCCCTGCCGCCCCTGGCTGTGAAAACCAAAACCGAGGAAGGAAAGAAGGAAGGAAGGAAAGAAGGAAGGAAGGAAGGAAGGGAAGGCTGGGCTGGCCCGTGGTGAGCAGCAAAGCTGTTTTCACTCCTTTCTTCTCCTTTTCCCTCAGTCCCCAGCCCAGCTGGGCTCTGGGTGGGTGATGGTCCCTGCCCTGTCCCCCTGCTGTCCCCCTGCTGTCCCTCCCTCCCAGAGCTGCTCATTGATTTTTCCACTCATAATCGAGCTGGAAATAAAACCCAGCAGGGCCCGGGTGCAGCGGCTTTGGGGGTTCTCGTCACTCAGAGGGTGGCAGGAGGTGTGTGGCAGGCACCCGGTGCCACCTCAGTGCCACCTCAGTGCCACCTCCCCCGGCAGGGTAACGCGATCCCCGCGGCTAAATGTGGAAAACGCCTCGGGGGCAGCTCGGGTTTCTCGGGCACACCTGAGCCTGGGGACACTGCAGGTGCTGTGTCCCTTCGGGTGGCACTGCCAGCTGCGCCAGCGGCTCTGTCACCAGCGCCCGATGTCCCCTCCTGAGTGTCCCCAGCGGCTGCTGAGCAGCCACCCCCGTGCCACCACCCCCGTGCCACCACCCCCGTGTCACCACCGGCTGTCACCGCAGGGCTGGGGGACACATCGGGGCTCTGTCACCTCCTGGAGCAGCTCTGGGGATCCTCCAGCTGGAGCCACCCCCGAGGGCCAGGGGGGACTCTTGGTGACATCACAGGAGGGAGAGCGAGGAAAGGCCGGGAATAATCAGAAATATCCAGAAATATCCAGGAATAACCAGAAATAGACAGGAATAACCAGAAATAAATAACCAGGAATAGCCAGAAATAATCAGAAATAGCCAGAAATATCCAGAAATAATCAGAAATAACCAGAAATAACCAGGAATAACCAGGAATAAATAACCAGGAATAACCAGGAATAACCAGGAATAAATAACCAGGAATAACCAGAAATAATTAGAAATATCCAGAAATAGCCAGGAATAAATAACTAGAAATAACCAGAAATAACCAGAATTATCCAGGAATAGCCAGGAATAAATAACCAGAAATAACCAGAAATAAATAACCAGGAATAACCAGAAATAACCAGAAATAAATAACCAGGAATAACCAGAAATAATCAGAAATATCCAGAAATAACCAGGAATAACCAGGAATAACCAGGAATAAATAACCAGGAATGACCAGAAATAATCAGAAATATCCAGAAATAGCCAGGAATAAATAACTAGAAATAACCAGAAATAACCAGAATTATCCAGGAATAGCCAGGAATAAATAACCAGAAATAACCAGAAATAAATAACCAGAAATATCCAGGAATATCCAGGAATAACTGAGCTGCCGAGCAGCACAGGGACATTTGGAAGGGAGATGCCTGGACAGTCCCTGTGTCCTGCGCTTCCCTGGGCTGGAAAAATGGAGCTGGGCTGTGGAGAGGGGCTGGGATCATCCAGATTTTCCCTTTTAACCCAAGGTGCTCTGCACCCCATCTCCAGACACAGGCAGAGCCAGGCCAGGGGTGCAGCTGGAGCCAGGTGGCCCTGCCCAGCCGGGACCAGCCCTTGGGGCACTCAGGCACACTTGGCAAGGCCACCACGAGGTGATTCATGGCCTGGCAGGGCACCCCCAGGGCCAGAATCCTCCCTGGCAATGCTCAGGGTGGGCAGCTGCAGGACGGGGGCTCAGGAGAGGATTCCTCACACAACCCTGGCAGCAGGGCCATGCTTGGAAACCCTGATCCACCACCAAACAACCTGGCCAGAGGCTCCAGAGATCCCATCCAGCCTCTGGGATGGGGATGGGAGGGAGAACAGGAACATTTCCAACCTCAGAGGGCAGGAATGCTGCATAGGGAGATCCTCACCCAGCCACGAGCTGTGTGGGACCCCTGGGAACCATCCCAGCCCCTTCCAAAAGCTCCTTCCACCCAAGAGCAGAGCTCCTGGCACCCCTGGGAACCAACCCAGGCCCATCCAGAGACTCCTTCCACCCAGGACCTGTTTGAGACAGGGTTTTGGGACCCCTGGGAACCATCCCAGGAGCTGTGTGGGATCCCTGGGAGCCATCCCAGCCTCATCCAGAGGCTCCTTCCACCCATGATCAGAGCTCTGGGACCCCTGGGAGCCATCCAAATCCCATCCAGGGGCTCCTTCCACCCAAGAGCAGAAGTCTGGGATCCCTGGGAGCCATCCCAGCCCCATCCAGGGTCTCCTTCCACTCAGGACCTGTTTGGGGCAGGGTTCCTGAGATCCCTGGGAGCCATCCCAGCCCCATCCAGGGTCTCCTTCCACTCAGGATCAGAGTTCTGGGACCCCTGGGAGCCACCCCAGCCCCATCCAGAGACTCCTTCCACCCAGGACCTGTTTGGGGCAGGGTTCCTGAGATCCCTGGGAACCATCCCAGGGGCTGTGTAGGATCCCTGGGAGCCATCCAAACCCCATCCAGGGGCTCCTTCCACCCAAGAGCAGAGTTCTGTGACCCCTGGGAGCCACCCCAGCTCCATCCAGAAGCTCCTTCCACCCAGGAGCAGAGTTCTGTGACCCCTGGGAGCCATCCAAACCCCATCCAGGGGCTCCTTCCACCCAGGATCAGAGTTCTGTGACCCCTGGGAGCCATCCAAACCCCATCCAGGGGCTCCTTCCACCCAGGATCAGAGTTCTGTGACCCCTGGGAGCCATCCAAACCCCATCCAGGGGCTCCTTCCACCCAGGATCAGAGTTCTGTGACCCCTGGGAGCCACCCCAGCTCCATCCAGAAGCTCCTTCCACCCAGGATCAGAGTTCTGTGACCCCTGGGAGCCATCCAAACCCCATCCAGGGGCTCCTTCCACCCAAGAGCAGAAGTCTGGGATCCCTGGGAGCCATCCCAGCCCCATCCAGGGTCTCCTTCCACCCAGGACCTGTTTGGGGCAGGGTTCTGGGACCCCGGGGAACCATCCCAGGAGCTGTTTGGGATCCCTGGGAGCCATCCCAACTCCATCCAGAGGCTCCTTCCACCCAGGAGCAGAGTTCCAGTGACCCCAGGAGCCGTCCCAGCCCCATCCAGAGGCTCCCTCCCCACAGCCCGAGCTCCCAGCTCCCAGGAGGAGCAGGCAGAGGAGGGGCTTGGCAGAGCCAGCCCGGGGTCAGTTGACAGCAGCACTGAGGCTCTGAGTCACCGGGACTGTTTTTAGCCGCGGCATGTCAGCAACGTGGAGCTGGACGTTGTTAACAGGAGCTGGGGCAGAGGCCAAATGTTTTCCCTGCCCCCTGTTCCCTGGAAAGGGCTGAGGGATCCCACAGGAAAAAAACATTCCCCAAACAGCCAGGTAAGCCTGGCACACCCAGGAGGGGTCAGGGAGTTGGTGCAGGGAGAAGCATCAGGCCCTGATGCTGAATTTCCACTGAATTTCCATTAAAAACCCCCTTGGTGGTGCCAAGGTGTGGGCAGGAGAGCCCGGCTGGGCTTGGCAGCCGTGAAGGGGTTAATAACACACACACAGCCTTGCTCTGGTGTCTCTCCATCCCAAAAATCTCCTCTTTTAACCCCCAAAAACCCACTCAGCCCACGGATGGCTGCAGAGCATCACCCAGCTGGGCATGGCAGGGGGAGGCTGGCAAATCCTGGCCAGGTTTGGGGACAGGAAAAGGCAAAGGGACCCCCAAAAAGAGGGGCCAGACTCCCCAAACAGAGCTGGGCAGGAGCTGCACAAGAGCCCTGATGGAAACATCACTGCCCGACTGACCCCTCCAGGGCAGCAATTAAAAATAAAAGTGTGAACAAGGCAGGAGGATGGGCTGAGCCACCAGCCCGGGCACGGTGATTAATCGGGACAGAGAAGGGGACCGTGGTGACCTTGGGAGTCTCTCCATCCCAAAAATCGCCTCTTTTAACCCCAAAAAACCCACCCAGCCCAGGGATGGCTGCAGAGCATCACCCAGCCGGGCATGGCAGGGGGAGGTTGGCAAATCCTGGCCAGGTTTGGGGAGAGGAAAAGGCAAAGGGACCCCCAAAAAGAGGGGCCAGACCCCCCAAACAGAGCTGGGCAGGAGCTGCACAAGAGCCCTGATGGAAACATCACTGGGAATTCACAGCCCCTGCCCTCTCCAGGGCAGCAATTAAAAATAAAAGTGTGAACAAGGCAGGAGGATGGGCTGAGCCACCACGCAGGGCACGGTGATTAATCGGGACAGAGGAGGGGACCGCGGTGACCTTGGGAGGCTCCAGATCCTGCTGCACATCCCGGGCAAGGAGGGAAAAAGGAGATTTGGGAGCGCAGCCCCCAAGGAAACGCCCGGCCTGGGGTCACTGCGGGAGATTTGGGTGTTGGCCTTGGGAAATAAGCTCATAAATGAGCAATGAGGGGAACTGGCAGGGCTGAACATGCTGGCTGGGCAGACACCGCTCCAGGGGGCTGGGACAGCGCTGCCACCCGCCCCAAAATCCTAGAAACCATCCCTGAAAGGGGGGAGAAATCATCCTAAAAACTGGGGAGAAACCACCTCATAAAGTGGGGAGAAACCACCCCAGAAAGTGGGGAGAAATCACCCCAGAAAGTGGGGAGAAATCACCCCAGAAAGTGGGGATAAACCATCCCAGAAAGGGGGGAGAAATCATCCTAAAAACTGGGGAGAAACCACCTCATAAAGTGGGGAGAAACCACCCCAGAAAGTGGGGAGAAATCATCCCAGAAAATGGGGAGAAACCACCCCAGAAAGTGGGAGAAATCATCCCAGAAAGGGGGGAGAAATAATCCCAGAAAATGGAGAGAAACCACCCCAGAAAGTGGGAGAAATCATCCCAGAAAGTGGAGAGAAACTATCCCACCAAGTGGGGAGAAACCACACAGAAAGGAGAGAGAAACCATCCCACAAAGTGTGGAGAAATCATCCTAAAAGCTGGGGAGAAACCACCCATAAAGTGGGGAGAATTCTTCCCACAAAGTGGACAGAAACTATGCCAGAAAGTGGGGAAAAATCATCCCAGAAAATTGAGAGAAAGCACCCCAGAAAGTGGGGAGAAATAATCCCAGAAAGGGGGGAGAAATAAACCTAGAAAGGGGGGAGAAATCACCCCAGAAAGTGGAGAGAAACCACACAGAAAGTGGAGAGAAACCATCCCACAAAGTAGAGAGAATCCACCCCATAAAGTGGGGAAAAACCACCCTAGAAAGTGGGGAGGAATCCTCGCACAAAGTGGAGAGAAACCACCACAGAAAGTGGGGAGAAATCACCCCAAAAAGCGAGGAGAAACCACCACAGAAAGTGGGGAGAAATCACCTCAAAAAGTGAGGAGAAACCACCACAGAAAGTGGGGAGAAATCACCTCAAAAAGTGAGGAGAAACCACCAGAGAAAGTGGGGAGAAATCACCCCAAAAAGTGAGGAGAAACCACCAGAGAAAGTGGTTTGAGGACAAACCACCCAGAAATTGGGGACAAACCACCCCAGAAAGTGACAATGCTCGACCAAACCAGCCCAGGAGCTCCAGGCGCCCCAAGCTCCGGTGCCACCAGCACAAGGTGACAGCGGCCACCCCCTGTCCCCCTGCCAATGCCAGAGGCACTCCCAGAACCTCCTCCATCCCTCCATCCCTCCCAGCCCCATGCTGCTATAAGCATGTCATATTTATAAATACACCACGTCCAGCCCGGAGGCTCGCTGGAGGCAGAGCTCGTGTAACCAGGCCCCAGAAATAAATAAACAAATTGGGGACAGCCCCTGCCTTGCCCTCTCAAAGCAGCCCGGGGGGATGCCACCCCCCCTGGCATCCCCTCCCCGTGCCCACCTCACCCGCTCCGGAGGGGTTTGTGCTGTGCCCTCCTTTGTGCCAGGCTCTGCCCGGAGCTTTTCCTGCTGCCTGAAGGTCAAACTGCTCCCCTGGGAGCCCCTGGTGCCAGCCCAGCCCCTGGCCTGGCACGGTGCCTCCTCTCCCGGGCACGCTGCTCTGCTTGGAGCAGTGCAGGAGCTCCGAGGTTTATATTCCCACTCGGATTTCTCCTTTGCCTGCCCCGTTTTGCCCAAAATGCTCGGCCAAACCTGCTCCCTCCTCACCTAGCAGCAATCTGTGCCAGGTGGATGAAGCCCCTTCCTCATTTCCTCCAAAATATTCCCACCACCCAAAATCTCCCAGGTACGTTGCTTTGCTTGGAGCCCTGCAGGAGCTTGGAGGTTTTTCTTCCCACTCGGATTTCTCCTTTGCCTGCCCTGTTTTGCCCAAAATGCTCAGCCAAACCTGTTGGCAGCAATCTGTGACAGGTGGATGCAGCACCTTCCTCATTTTACTCCAAAATATTCCCACCTCCCCAAAATCCCAGCTGAGAAATCCAGCAGGGATTTCTCCTTTGCCTGCCCCATTCTGCCCAAAATGCTCAGCCAAACCTGCTCCCTCCTCACCTGGCAGCAATCTGTGCCAGGTGGGTGAAGCCCCTTCCTCATTTCCCCCAAAATATTCCCACCTCCCAAAATCCCAGCTGGGATTTCTCCTTTGTCTGTCCCGTTTTGCCCAAAATGCTCAGCCAAACCTGTTGGCAGCAAACTGTGCCAGGTGGGTGAAGCCCCTTCCTCATTTCCCCCAAAATATTCCCACCTCCCCAAAATCCCAGCCGGGGCAGAAGCCAGCTCTGCTGGTCCCTGAGGCTCCAGGAACCCCCCTGGCCATCCCCACATTAGGAATTTCAGGTTTATCCGGAATCTGCACCCATTTAACCAAAGGAGGCAGAGCTCAGGGTGTGGGGAGTTCGTTTGGAGCCAAAAACGCTCCGAGGAAAGGTGACAAAACCCCGGGGGCAATTCCTAGAAAAAGCTTTCAAGATAAGGTGGCACAACCTGTAGGGACATTGGGGAGGCCTTGAATCCCCCCAGGTGAGCCCGGCCAGGTGATCCCACCCAAACCATCCCACGGTGCCCATCCCAGAAAGTGGAGAGAAATCATCCTAGAAGGTGGGGAGAAATTATCCTAAAAACTGTGGAGAAACCACCCATAAAGTGGGGAGAAGGGCTGCTAGAAAAGGCTTCCAAGGTAAGGTTTGCACAACCTGTAGGGACTTTGGGGAGGCCTTGAATCCCACCCAGGTGAGCCCGGCCAGGTGATCCCACCCAAACCATCCCAGGGTGCCCATCCCAACGCTCCTGCAGCAGCAAAACCCCCCCAGAACTGCCCCTGGCCCCCCAGAGATGGAGAATCCCCCGTTCCTGCTTTTCTGAGGAAGGCGAGGAGCAGCACCCAGAGCTCATCCTGGAGCACAGGGTTCCCCACATTCCTGGGAATTCCTGGGAATTCCACCTCAGGGGATCCCTGACATGCAGGGAAATCCACAGGGCAAACCTGCCCCAAGCACCAGCCAGGTGCCAGGAGGAGGGACAGGAGTTTGGGAGGGACGAGGGAAGAGCCATGGGGGCTCCTCCTCGATGTGCCAGCGAGAGGGAAAAACAGATGAGCACAAAATCCCAGTGTGGCCAGGGAGAGATCCCCCCCTTTGACCCCCCAAGTGTCACAGAGCCACCAGAGCGACCCCAGCGGCCTCCACACAGCTTGGGAAAGCTCATGGAGCTGGTGAAGGCCACCACAGGGAGGTGACAGCACAGCTGGCACCTCTGAGCACCCTCTGCCCATTTATGGGGCTGCCAAACACCCAGCACCGGCTCCCTGGGGTCCTCCTGGGGTCCCAAACAGCAAACAGGGGTCTGGGAAGTTGTCACAGAGCTGCCACAGGGACATGTGGTGGCACTGCCAGCCCCACGCTCAGGACCAGATTTTCTTTGTGTTTCCATTCTCTTTTTTGGTGTGTTTTTTTTTTTTTTTTGGTTTTTTCAGGTTTTTAATTTTTTTTAAGGAAATTTCCCCCATCATCTGACTGCCCCTGACTGCTGCCGGCCCCTGTCTGCTTCCTCTTTGTCAGGGATATGGGATAACCCCACACAGGGCACTGACAAAACAGCTCCCTTGAGGCAAACCCAGCTTGAGGTTTGCCTCTAAAACCACCCCAAAAAACTCCAGATGGGAATTTTTGTCCCCACAGAAGGGACAGGGGCGTGCCAGCTCCATCCCTGACATCTACACCCCATCAGAGGAGGGAGAAACACCAAATCCAGACCCCCAGCTCCCCATTCCAGCACCCCACGGCACGAGGATGGTTTTACCCTCAGCACTGTGGATTTTTGGAAGGGGACACCAAAAATCCAGTTTTTTGTGCTGCTCAGCCCTGGGAATGGTGACCCCCCAACATCATCCCAAGGGGCTTTTGCCATTCCCATTCCCATTCCAGCATTTCCAGGAAAACAGGGCAGGGCAGAGCAGGAGCACACACACACACATGTGCAGAGTGGAAAAAGCAATAAAATCTAAAACCCCTGGCTGGGCTCAGGGCTCCATCCCCAAACACCCGGATGCTGGATGGCCCCATCCAGCAGCTCCACCCCAGCACAGTTTGCAGTTTCCTACTGATAAGGGCGGGCAGATGGCTCAGAAAACACAAAACACGCGGGGCCGGCATCCCTCGGGAAGCAAACCCGGGATTCAGCAGGAAACAAACCCAGCATCCCTCGGAAAACACCTCCACGTGCTGGCCTGACCCACCAGCACCAAATCTGGGTGTTCTCCCCAAATCCAGCCACCAAATCTGGGTGTTCTCCCCAAATCCAGCCACCAAATTTGGGTGTTCCCCCCAAATCCAGCCACCAAATCTGGGTGTTCCCCCCAAATCCAGCCACCAAATTTGGGTGTTCTCCCCAAATCCAGCCACCCTAATCTGGGTATTCTCCCAAATCCAGCCACCCTAAATCAGGGTGTTCCCCCCAAACTCAGCCACCCCAATCTGGGTGTTCCCCCCAAATCCAGCCACCCTAATCTGGGTATTCTCCCAAATCCAGCCACCCTAAATCAGGGTGTTCCCCCCAAACTCAGCCACCCCAATCTGGGTGTTCCCCCCAAATCCAGCCACCCCAAATCTGGATATTTCCCCCAAACCCAGTCACCCCAAATCTGGGAATTGCCCTCAAACCCAGCCACCCCAAATCTGGATGCCCTCCCCAAATCCAGCGACCCCAAATCTGGGAAGTCCCCTCAAACCCAGCCACCCCAAATCTGAGTGTTGCCCCCCAAACCCAGCCACCAAATCTGGGTATTCCCCCCAAATCCAGCCACCCTAATCTGGGTATTCCCTCCAAACCCAGCCATCCCAACCCCAAATTCCCACCCTTCCCCAGCTTTGGGATTTCCACCCTCGTGCAGCAGGTGAGCCAGAGCAGGCTGGGAGAAACCAGCCCCACTGCCAGCCCGGAGCAGCCGTGCATGAAGCCAAGCAAACATGGCAGGGAAGTACAGAGAAGGGGGGGGAAAGAAAAAATAACCCCCCCAAGGCTCCCTTCGCCGCCTGCCGGACTCTGTTATATAAAAAACACCAACTCCCCCCGTGCCCCAAGGGGGGGAACACGCCGGGATTCCTGGAAACGAGCCCTGCTTTCCCCGCACTCGCACCGGCTTATTTATTTATCTTACACCAGCACAATAACCACCAGATTTTCTTCGTGTTTCTATTCTCTTTTCCCTTTTTTTTTCAGGTTTTTTTTTTTTTGTTTACTTTTTTTTAAGGAAATTTCCCCCATCATCTGACTGGCTGCCCCAAGCTCTGGGGGCTGCGTAATCCTTTCCTGCCTCGCAATTAATTCATGAATGTAATTAATCGCTCCGGGGCAGCCCCCTCTGTTCCCCCCCAAATTTCCCTGGGAGTGGGGGGACGGGACACGCTGTGTGTCCTCTTGGTGACCCCCCAAAAAGCCGTGTGACACGAGGTACCCCAATTTTCCCATTTTTTCAAATGGCAAAAATCCCCACTTCGCGTCCCCCAAACCCGCGGGTGCCGGGGACCCCCCGGGTGTCCCGGAGCATCCGTGCCTCAGTTTCCCCAGGCGTGCAGCACCGTGTTCGGGGGGGTTCCCCATGGGAAAGGCGACCCGGGCGGGTCCCCATGAGCTGCCGGGGGTCTCAAAACCTCTGGGACCGCCGGGTTTTTGGGACGAGCTGCTGGAGACCCCCAAAACCCCCGCGCCCCGCAGCATTCGAGCTGGAACCTCCCGGGGGCGATAATTTACAGCAAAATAAGGGGGAAAAAAGCAACTCCGAGTTCCGGGATGGCGCGGGACAGGGGGGAGCACCCCAAAACCCTCCCAGCACCCCCCCAAGGTGGGCTCCGAGCCGAGGGGGCCCCGCTGCGTGGCTGCCGAGCCCCCCCTGTCCCCGGGGACCCCCGGCCCCGCACTCACCCGTGGGCAACGGCGAGGAATCGAAGCGGCTCGGGTCTGCTCGGCCTCGCTCGGTTCGGGCCCTCGGCTCGGTTCGGCCCCGTTTGGCTGCGCTCGGGTCTGTTCGGGCTCACTCGGCTGCTCTCGGCCCGGTTCGGTTCGGGCCCTCGGCTCGGCTCAGCTCAGTTCGGCCCCACTCGGGTCGGCTCGGATCTGTTCGGGCTCGCTCGGCTGCTCTCGGCCCGGCTCGGTTCGGGCCCTCGGCTCGGTTCGGCCCCGTTCGGCTGCGCTCGGGTCTGCTCGGTTCCGCTCCTCGGCTCTGCCCAGCTCGGTTCGGCCCCGCTCGGCTCGGTTCGGCTGCGCTCGATTCGACTCCTTGGCTCAGTTCGGCTCTGCTCGGCCCGGCCCGGTTGGGCTCAGTTCTGTCGGGCTCCTCCGCTCGGCTCAGCGCAGTCCGGCCCGCTTGGGCTCGGCTCGGCCCGGCCCGGCCCCGTGCCGAGGGAGGGCAGCAGCAGCGCCCGCCCGGCCCGTTCCGCTGCCCTCGCTGCGCTCCCGGCCCCGGGCACGCCGGGAGCTGCAGTCCGCGCCTGCCGGGACTTGTAGTCCCCGCCCGGCCACGGCGGAGCTCGGGCTGGGCGCTTTCCTGCCCTGAAACGGGCGGGGCGTCCTCCCCTAAAATGTTTATTTTTTTCTCCTTTAAAGTGGGTGTTTCCGCCCCAAAAACGGGGCGGGAGAGGACGGATGGGGTGGGAGGTGAAGGCAGCGCTGTGCTGGGGTTGTGCAGTGCCGGGAACCAGGTTGGTGCATCCCTTCTGTCAGGAGCACGGGGGGTTGTGGGGCTCCTTGGACCAGGATCCTGCATCCCTTAGCACCACGATCCTGCATCCCTTTGGACTGGGATCACACAAGGATCATGGAGCTCCTTGCACCACGATCCTGCATCCCTTTGGACCACGATCCTATATCCCTTTGGACCAGGATCCTATATCCCTTTGGATTGGGACCACAGGGGGATCATGGAGCTCCTTGCACCACGATCCTGCATCTCTTTGGACCAGGATCCTGCATCCCTTTGGACCAGGATCCTGCATCCCTTTGGACCACGATCCTACATCCCTTTGGATTAGGACGACAGGGGGATCATGGAGCTCCTTGGACCAGGCTTTTACCACCCCTTGCGCCACGATCTCCCGTCTGATTGTGGCCCTGGCAATGTCCCCACATCCACCCTGATCTCCCTCCTGACCCCGCTCAGCGCCTCTGACCCCCAGCCCAAACACGGGACGCCGATCAAAAGCCAAACGCCGTCGTTATCACCCAATTAAAGGATTTTTTTTTTCTCTCCCAGCTCCAGCTTTCCGGAAAACAAAGGCACAGCCGCGCACGCCCCTTCCAGCAAGTGGGAATTCCTGCTGCCGGTGTTCTGGGAATGGGCAGCAGCGTTCCAGCTTCCATCCAAGCTTTTGGCCATGGAATGATGCTGGGAATCTTCAGAAGCTCGGGAAATCCCCACGAGGTTCCTGATGGGCCTGGGCAGGTCCTGCAGGGAGCAAAGGGGACAGCAAAGAGCGCAGGGACGTGGGCAGCCTTTGCTGGGCACCACCACCCCGTTTCCAGCGGAAAATTCCCATTCCAGAGGGAGGAGGAGGAGGAAGAGGAGGAGGAGGAAGAGGAGGAGGAGGAGTGCCCTTCCCTGCTGTCGGTGCCCTCCTAATCTCGGTCTCAGCGCGCTCAGCCTGTGTCAATATTTTGACTCAAAGCTCGGAGCGCTTTGTGTCCTTCCCCGGGAGGTGGCAGAGCCCTGAACGCATCTGAGAGCGAGCTCCGGTGATACAGAACTGCTAAAAATCTCAAAAACCACTCTGGGTGCTGGGAAAGAGCGGGGTCACCCAACCTCCCCCTGCCCAGGGTGTTCCCCATCCCCTTGGGCCACGCCTGCTCCCAATTCCCGATATTCCAGTGCGGTTTTCCAGCCCCATTTCAGGGCTCAGGGATCATTTGGGTGTCCTGACTCACCTCACAGCCTCAGGATCCCGCCTGGATACACCACGGGGCTTTGGCCAAGCTTCTCCAGCTGCAGGGAGGCCCAGGGGCTTCCCCTCTGAGGCTTCCCGAGGGTTGGAGGTGGGGACTGGGGATTTATCCCAGAGTCTGGAGCTCATCCCAGCACTTACCTTGCTGGAAAAGGGAATTGTGAGCCAGGGAACCCCTCAGGCTGCTCCCAACAAACCCAGGAGTTCGGAGATCATTTGGGATGCCAGGGTTTATTTGTTACAGGATCCATGAGCACACACTGACACACAAATCCCGAGGGATGGGCATGGAAAGGAGCAGAAATGTCCCTGGGAATGCTGCGGCACCCCGTGGGCCGGGAGAGGGGCTGGAATTTGCTTCCTCTAGGCTGAGAGGGCGAAGCCCACGCGGTTGTTGGCCATGTCAAAGATGGTGTAATATTCCTTCAGGAAAACGTTTCCCAGGATCCAGAGGGGCTGCCCGTCCTGGGAGGGCAGGTAGGTGGCCTCGATGGCCAGGGTGCAGTAGCCATTGCTCTGGAGGGGGCAATAACGGGGGGTCAGCACCTCCAGCAGCACGGGGCGAGCGTCGCTGCTGGAGCTACGGGCTCTTCCCGGGGCCTCGGGAATTCTCTGAATGCCTCAGGAACTCTCAGGAATGCTCGAGATGTTCCTGGTGCCTCAGGATGTTCCCAGTGACTCGGGAATTCTCGGGATGTTCCCGGTGCCTCGGGAATTCTTGGGATGTTCCCGGTGCCTCGGGAACTTTTTCAGAATGTTCCCAGTGCCTTGGGAACTCTTGGGAACGCTCAGGATGTTCCCGGTGCCTCGGGAATTCTCGGGATGTTCCTGGTGCCTCGGGAATTCTCGGGATGTTCCTGGTGCCTCGAAAACTCTTGGGAACACTCGAGATGTTCCAAGTGCCTGGGGAATTCTCGGGCTGCTCCCGGTACCTCAGGAACTCTCAGGATGTTCCTGGTTCTTGGGGAACTCTCAGGAATTCTTGGGATGTTCCCGGTGCCTCAGGAACTCTCAGGAATTCTTGGGATGTCCCTGACACCCTGGGAACCCTGGGGATGTCCCTGATACCCACGGAACCCTGTGGAATTTGGGGCTGCAGCCCACAGACCCCACGCACGTACGTTGAGGACGTAGGCGGCCGGGGGGAGCGCGAGCCGAGCGCCGCCGATGCCGAAGGTGAGCTGGGGCATGCTCTGGGTGTCACTGCAGTCCACAGCGTACTGAGGGGACAGGGACACGGGGCCATGGCAGCCAGGGGGCACAGGGGGACAAACACCCCAGCCCTGGCAGCGCCACACCGCGGGATCAGGGAAAGGTTTGGGTGGGAAGGGAATTTGAATCACCCGGTGCCACCCCTGCCATGGCAGGGACACCTCCCACTGCCCCAGGGGCTGCAGCCTGGCCTGGGACACTGCCAGGGATACAGGGGCAGCCACAGCTGCTCTGGGAATTCCATCCCAGCCCCTCTCCCAGTATTTTTTCCCAAAATCCCATCCAAACCTGCCCATGGAATGCTGGAATGGTTTGGGTTGGAGGGACCTCAAAGCCCATCCAGTCCCACCATGGGTCCCACACCTTCCCCTGCCCCAGGGCGCTCCAGCCTGGCCTTGGGCACTGCCAGGGATGGCACAGCCCCAGCTGCTCTGGGACATCCACCCCAGCCCATCCCCACCCTCACAGGGCAGAATTCCTTCCCTGCATCAGCCCTAAATTTCTTCTCTTTCAGTCTGAACCCATCTCCCCTTGTCCTGTCACTCCAGGCCTTTGTCCCAAGTCCCTCCCTGGCTTCCCTGTAGCCCCTGCAGATCCTGGACCGGGCTGTGAGGTTTGCACACAATGTTCTCTTCTCCAGGCTGAGCATCCCCCCCTTTCTCAGCCTGAGAACATTGTGTGCAAACCTCTGTGGTCCCTTTTCCTGCAGGTGCCACCTGAGTTTTGTGGCACCTGCTCAAACCCAGGGCTCTGACTCCCACGCAGGCTCCCCACTGCTCCAGACCCCCCAAAACCCCCACACTCACCCCATAGCTGGTCTCCTGGGCCCCCAGGGCCTCCAGGATGCTCTCTATGTCCTCCTGGGGCACGGTCAGCAGGAATGTCCCCGTGTCCACGATGGCCTGGCAGCCCTGGCTGCACCAGCCGGTCACTGACTGCCCGATGGCAACCCTGGCAGGACAACGGGGTGAAGGACGTGGCTTTGGGCACCCCCAAACCCAAAGCATCGAGCCTGGAGCCCTGCAGAGCAGGGGGTGATGGCCAGAGGTGCAAACACCACTCACTCCTCAAGTGCCACCTGCCAGTAGAGCCTCTGTGTCACCGGGGCCCAGGTGATGTCCCCCTGGAAGAGCTGAGAGTCCGTGCCCCCCAGGATGAGCTCGCCCCCGTAGTCGTAGGTGGGCTGGCTGTGAGGAAACAGAGCCAGGAGGTCCCTGTGGTCAACGTGGGCTGGAGAGGGGGGAATCCCTGAGGAACCATCAGGGGGACAGGCAGGGGACAGCAGGATGTGAGGGACACCAGGATGGGAGGGCGGGGGACACCAGGACATGAGGGCAGGGGACACCAAGATGTGCAGACAGGGGACACCAGGAGGTGAGGGCAGGGGACAGCAGGACATGAGGGATGTGGACATCAAGATGTACAGGCAGGGGACACCAGGACGTGCAGGGAGGGGACACCAGGATGTGAAGATAGGGGACACCACAACATACAAGGGACACCAGGACATGTGCGCAGGGCACACAAGGATGTGCAGATAGGGGACACCAGGACGTGCAGGCAGGGGACACCAGGATATAAAGGATGGGGATGCCAGAATGTGAGGACAGGGGACACCATGACATGCAGATAGGGGACACCAGGACGTGAGGGCAGTGGACACCAAGATGTGCAGGCAGGGGACACCAGGACATGAGGGCAGGGGACACCAGGATGTGCAGACAGGGGACACCAGGACATCCAAGCAGGGGGGCAGGGGACACCATGATGTGCAAGCAGGGGGCACAAGGATGTGCAAGCAGGGAACACAAGGACGTGAGGGCAGGGGACACCAGGATGTGCAGGGCACACCAGGACATGCAGACAGGGGACACCAGGACACTCAGAGCGCCCTGCAGGGCTCTCACCGTGAGAAGTAGAAGCTGAAGACGGGCTCAGCGAGCTGGTTCTGCTCCAGCATCCCCCCCAGGGCCGTGGCCGTGCCCCCCACAGCCAGCGAGGGGAAGGCCATGCCCAGGATGCCGTCGAAGGCTGCAAAGTAGAACGGCTGCGTGGGCTCCTCCTGGCTCAGCCCCAGCTCCTGCTCCCGCACCGTGATGCTCTGGATCTGCAGGGAAGGGGATCTCAGCGGGGGCTGCTGCTCCAAAGGTGCCAACAGCGCCGGGCAGAGGGGGAAATTGGGGAAAAAACCCCAGGAATTGGGGTAAAACCCAGCCAAAGTTTTCTGCCACCCTTGGTCACCACATCAGCTGGTGAGCAGAAAACACTTTTTGTCCGTTCTTGCCAGGGTTTGTCCAAGTCCAAGGCAGGTCAGATGAGCCCTTAGGCTGCTCCTGGTGGGGACACCCAGGCAGGACATCCAACCCCAACTTCTGTCATTTGTGTCAATAAATCCCCCCTCTAGCAAACCCATCGCTCCAAGCACTACCCCCTGAACCTGGCCATGAACTTAAGCTTCTCTGACCAATTTTCAAGCCTGTCCCTCCTGGGAATCCCACTAATCCTCATCTCAATAACATTCCCAGCTCTCCTCCCATCCCTAGATAATCCATGAATTACAAACCAACTCTCAACCCTCCAACTATAGTTTATCAACTGAGTTACAAAACAACTGATCATGCTCCTAGCCAAAAAAGGACACAAATGAGCCCTAATTTTAACATCCCTTGTAATCTTCCTCCTACTCATTAACATTCTAGGACTGCTACCCTACACATTCACCCCAGCCACCCAACCATCTATAAACCTGGCCCTGGGGACTCACCCTGAGCGTGTCGGAGCCCAGCACGATGGCGACGGAGCCGCTGCCGTAGGACACGTTGTAGGACTGGCCCCTGGGGCTGAAGGTGGCCGAGGCACTGGGCTGGAACTTGGCGTGGTTGACTGGGGGAGGGAGAAGAGGGAAAGCCCTGGGCATGGGCAGTGAAATCCCATGCAGGGGGGTTTCACTGCTGGGTGCTCTTTGGGGTGATTCCCAGGGATCAGGTCCTGTGCTGCAGTGGGATTTAACTGCTTGGTGCTCCATCAGTGGGATTTCACTGCTGGATGCTCCCTTAGGATAATTCCCAAGGAGCAGGTCCTGTTTTGCAGTGGGATTTCATTTCTGGGTGCCCCATCAGTGGGATTTCACTGCTGAGTGCTCCACTGGGATAATTCCCGGGGATCAGGTTCTGCTCTGCAGTGGGATTTCACTGATGGGTCCTCCATCAGTGGGATTTCACTGTTAGAACCTTTCTGGGATAATTCCCAGGGATCAGGTCCTGTTCTGCAGTGGGATTTCATTTCTGGGCTCTCTATCAGTGGGGTTTCACTGCTGGAACCTTCCTGGGATGATTCCCAGGGATCGGGTCCTGTTCTGCAGTGGGATTTCACTGCTGGATGGTTCCTGGGATAATCCCCAAGGAGCAGGTCCTGTTCTGCTGTGGGATCTAACTGGTTGGTGTTCCATCAGTGGGATTTCACTGCTGAGTGCTCCACTGGGATAATTCCCGGGGATCAGGTTCTGTTCTGCAGTGGGATTTCACTGATGGGTCCTCCATCAGTGAGATTTCACTGTTAGAACCTTTCTGGGATAATTCCCAGGGATCAGGTTCTGTTCTGCAGTGGGATTTCACTGTTGGATGCTCCATCACTGGGATTTCATTGCTGAGTGCTCCACTGGGATAATTCCCGGGGATCAGGTCCTGTTCTGCAGTGGGATTTCATTTCTGGGTTCTCTATCAGTGGGGTTTCACTGCCGGGTGCTCCATCAGTGGGATTGCCAGGCATGGCCAGGGAGCACCCAGAAGATTCCTGGGGTGGCTGTGAGGATTTGAGGGCTCTGAAGAGGCACAGCAACCCCAGATCATCATCCCAGGGTCATCTTTGGTCTGGCACCATGATGTCCCCAGCATGACAGGGGAAGGACATGGAAGAACAGGGGCAAGGATGTGGCTTTGGGCACCTGTGGCACCTAAACCCATCTTGGGGTGCTCTGAAATACATCGAGCCCCTGCAGTGCTGGGATAATTGGCACTAATTAGTGAGCATTAATTACTCCTAGGAGCAGGAACAGCTCTGCTCACAGCATCCTGGGCTACTCACAGCAAGCAGGGCTCTTGCAGTCCGTGGAGGGCACCCACAGGTTGGAGGAGCCGGTGTCAAAGAGCACCAGGAACTTCTGGGGGGGCTCCCCGATGCTGATCTCCCCAAAGTAGGAGGACTGGGAAAAAAAAGGGAATTTTCATTGGCCAGGGGATCAGGGACTGACCAGGCTCCCCCCTGGCATCCCCACACTCTCACCCTGCTTCTATTCCCCCCAAAACCTGAAATATTAAATCATTATTGTGGGTTTGTTTCATACAGAAAAGCCTGGCTCTTTGTGGCTGGGGGTAAACTTCCTTGGGGTTCAAAACAGAAGTTAAAAAGGGGAGGAAAAAGCAATTTAAGAGTGGGGGAAAAGCAATTTAAAGGTGGGTAAAAAAGCAATTTAAGAGTGGGGGGAAAACAATTGAAGGGTGGGGAAAAAGCAACTTAAGGGTGGGGAGAAAAAGTAATTTAAGAGTGGGGGAGAAACAGTTTAAGGGTGGGGAAAAATCAATGTAAGAGTGGGGGGAAAACAATTGAAGGGTGGGGAAAAAAGCAATTTAAGGGTGGGGAAAAAGCAATGTAAGGGTGGGGAAAAAAGCAGTTTCTCGCTGCTGGAGGCTCAGGGGTGTCCAGGGTGCTGTGGCAGCTGGCAGGGAGGAAGGACAGGCACGGAGGGCACTCACATCCAGGTGGTTGGCTATGGGCTCCCTCACCACCGAGCCCTGGCTGGGCTGGTATTTCTTCACTGGGTCGTATTTGATGTGCTTCAGGAAATCATCCAGCACCCCAGCTGCCCTCATCTGGTCCCGGATGGAGAGGCCTTTCTTTAGGCTGATCCTGCACAGACACAAAGAAAACACAACAGAAAATGGCAGGAAAGAAGATTTCAGCATTTTCAAAGGGTTCGGTTCTCTGGGCTCCTTTGAGACATGACAGGAGTTCTCCATGCCCCAGGAACTGCTCTCCACATCCCAGGAACTGCTACCCATGTCCAGCAGCTCTCCAGATCCCCAAGAACTGATCTCTACATCCCAGGAGCTGCTCTCCCTGCCCAGGACCTCTCCCTGCCCAGGATCTCTCCGTGCTCTCCCAGGATCTCTCCACATCCCAAGATCTCTCCATGCCGAGGATCTGCTCTCGATCCCCCAGGATCTCTCCATCCCCCAGGAGCTGCTCTCCATGCCCAGGATCTCTCCATGTCCAGAATCTGCTCTCCACACCCCAGGATCCCTCCATGCCCAGGATCTCTCCACATCCCAGAAGCTGCTCTCCACATCCCAGCATCTCTTCATTCCCCAGAATCTCTCTATTCCCAGGATCCCTCCACATCCCAAGATCTCTCCATGCTCAGGATCCCTCCATGTCCAGGATCTCTCCATCCCTCAGGATCTGCTCTCCATGCCCAGGATCCCTCCCTGCCCCAGGATCTCTCCACATCCCAAGAACTCTCCATGCCCAGGATCTCTCCCTACCCCAAGATCTCTCCATCCCCCAGGATCTCTCCACATCCCAGCATCTCTCCCTGCCCAGGATCTGCTCTCCATCCCCCAGCATCTCTCCCTGCCCCGGATCTGCCCCGCTCCGTGCCCCCCGTGCATCCTCCTCGGTCCCATCATCTCCGCATCCCCTGTCTCGCTGTCACCCACCTGACCGCGCCCTCGGCCAGCTGCAGCCACGCCAGCACCACCGGCAGCCACCTCATGGTGCTCGCAGCCCTCGGCAGGCGCAGAGCCGGGCTCGGCCGCCGCGGCTCCGCTTTTATCCCGGGAGGCAGCGCCGGCTCTGATCCGCCGGCCTCGGGCACCTCCGGGCCGGCCTCAAGGGCGGCTTTGTGCCCGGGACTCCGCGGGACCGGCCCTATCAAAGGGCAGCGAGCGATAAGGGGCAGGCAGCTCTTATCGGGGACCGGGGACCCGACGTCACCGCGCTGGGTCCGGGCTGCCCTGGCCAGAAACGCCGGAGCTGCTCGCCAGACCTTGCAGCGGGACAAAGGGACTCGGTGCTTGGGAAAGGCTTTGGTCTGCTCTCCTTCCGCCCGTGCAGAGAGGGATGGAGGCGGGGAGGACACGGGCGAGGAGATGGAGCCCAGCAGGGTCCTCCTCTGCCTTCCTCCAGGATGGTCCCCGGGTTCCTCCTCCTCTGCTTTCCTCCAGGATGGTCCCCAGCTCCTTCTCTCGTTTCCTCCAGGATGGTCATCAGGTTCCTTCTCTCCATTTTACCAGGGTGGTCCTCAGGTTCCTCATCTCATTTCCTCCAGGATGGTCCCCGGGTTCCTTCTCTCATTTCCTCCTAGGTAATCCCCAGGTTCCTCCTCTTGTTTCCTCCAAGATGATCCCCAGGTTCCTCCTCTCGCTTCCTCCAGGATGGTCCCCAGGTTCCTCCTCTTGTTTCCTCCAAGATGATCCCCAGGTTCTTTTTCTTATTCCCTCCAGGATTGTCCCCAGATTCCTTCTCTCATTTCCTCCAAGGTGATCCTCAGGTTCCTTCTCTTGCTTTTTCCAGGGTGATCCCCAGGTTCTTCTCTCATTTCCTCCAGGGTGGTCATCAGGTTCCTCCTCTCATTTCCTCCAAGGTGGTCCTTCTCTCGTTTCCTCCAGGATGGTCCCCAGCTCCTTTTCTCATTTCCTACAGGATGGTCATCAGGTTCCTCCCCTGTTTTCCTCCCGGACGGTTCCCAGGTTCCTCCTCTCATTTCCTCCAGGGTGGTCATCAGGTTCCTTCTCTTGCTTTTTCCAGGGTGGTCCCCAGGTTCTTTCTCTCATTCCCTCCAGGATGATCCCCAGGTTTCTTCTTTCATTTCCTCCAAGAAGATCCCCAGGTTCCCCCTCTCATTTCCTCCAAGATGGTCCCCAGGTTCCTTCTCTTCATTTTGCCAGGATGGTCCCCAAGTTCCTTCTCTCATTTCCTCCAAGGAGATCCCCAGTTCCTTCTTTCATTCCCTCCAGGGTGGTCCCCAGGTTCCTCCTCTCATTTCCTCCAAGGTGGTCTCCAGGTTGCTTCTCTTGCTTTTTCCAGGATGGTCCCCAGGTTCTTCTCTCATTCCCTCCAGGATGGTCATCAGGTTCCTCCTCTCGTTTCCTCCAGGATGATCCCCAGGTTCCTTCTCTTCATTTTTCCAGGATGTTCTCCATGTTCCTCCTCTCATTCCCTCCTGGGTGGTTCCCAGGTTCCTCCTCTCATTTCCTCCAAGGTAGCCCCAGGTTCCTTCTCTCCATTTTTCCAGAATGGTCCCCAGGTTCCTTCTTTAATTTCCTCCAAGGAGATCCCCAGGTTCTCCCTCTCATTTCCTCCAAGGTTCCTTCTCTTCCTTTCTCAATGATGTTCTCCAGGTTCCTCCTCTCATTTCCTCCAAGGTGGTCTCCAGGTTGCTTCTCTTCCCTTTTCCAGGATGGCCCCCAAGTTCCTTCATTCATTTCCTCCAAGGTGATCCTCAGGTTCCTTCTCTTCCTTTTACAATTATGTTCTCCAGGTTCCTTCTCTTGTTTCCTCCAAGGTGGTCCCAGGTTCTTCCTCTCATTCCCTCCAGGAAGGTCCCCAGGTTCCTTCTTTCATTCCCTCCAAGGAGATCCCCAGGTTCCTTCTCTGCTTTGCTCTGAGGTGTTCCCCAGAGCTGTCCTGCCTTCTCCTCTCCATCACCACCCCAGCCCTTCACTCTGGGACATGAGCTCGTTTCCATGTCCTACCTGCTCCTGTTTTCACTGTTTGGACTGAAATCCCCCATTTTCCCCATTCATTGGTTTATTTGGAGGAGCACACGATTCCCTCCCCATCCCAAATCCAAAGGCAGCTGCTGTAACCCCCAGGAAGGTGCCACCCACCCTCAGGGTTTGACCCATGCTCCACATCCTCCCAGAAAGTCACAAAATTCCTTCTTTGCCCTTTTTTTCCCTGTGAAAACAAAAAACCACAAGCACACATTTCCCAAATTGCCAACAAGTACCCAAACCAACCAGAACATTCTGAGTTATAACCCAAATCCTCTTTAGGAAATGGACCAAAATGGGTTTGGTCACCATCTAAATATTTTCTAGCAAACAAACCAAAGCTTTTTTGGTGATAACCAAAATATTTTCTAGCAAAGGGGCTGTTACCCAGATATTTTCCATTATTTGCATCCCAAATCCAAGCAAGACAGCTCTTGGAAAAGACACCGGAGGGAGTTGCTGCAGCAGGAATTATGGATTTGGGGTTTCCAGCAGGATTTAGGGTTTCCATCAGGATTTAGGATTTCCAGCAGGATTTAGGGACACCAGCAGGATTTAGGGACACCAGCAGGATTTGGGGTTTCCAGCAGGATTTAGGGATACCAGCAGGATTTAGGGTCACCAGCAGGATTTAGGGATACCAGCAGGGTTTAGGGATTCCACCAGCAGGATTTAGGATTTCCAGCAGGATTTAGGGACACCAGTAGGATTTAGGGATTCCCGCAGCAGGATTTCGGGTTTCCAGCAGCAGAGATGCGGTGATCCCACGCAGAGCAGGGATCTCACGCCCGGGATTTCCCTCGGGGCCAGGCTCTGGGCATTCCCTCTGCTTTGCTTTCAGTTTCCCTTCTGTGTTGGCTGGGTGGCCCAGCTCCAGCTCAGGGAATTCCTCCTCTCCACCAGGAGATTTCCTGGGATTCTCCAGCAGGTGAGCCCAGCACCCCTGGGAGCTGGAGCAGGGGAGGCTCTGGGGAGACCTCACAGCCCCTTCCAGGACCTGGAGGGGCTGCAAGGAGCTGGGGAGGGGCTGCTCACCAGGAACTGGAGAGACGGGAAGGGGTTCAGGCTGAAAGAGAGGAAATTTCTGTTGGCTATTAGGAAGGAATTCTTCCCTGTGAGGGGCTGGTGGAATTCCCAGGGAAGCTGTGGCTGCCCCCGGGTCCCTGGAAGTGTCCCAGGGCAGGTTGGATGGGGCTTGGAGCGATGTGGGGTAGTGGGAGGTGTCCCTGCCCATGGCGGGGGTGGATTGAGATGGTTTTTAATTCTCTTCCAACCCAGAGCAGGCTGGGATTCTCTGCCCCCGGAGCAGCTGTGTTTGTGAACCCACACAAGCACTGGGATCCTTCACGAGCTGCTTTTAGCGCTTTGTTTCCAAAACAGAGGTCACAGCGCGCAGGAACAGCTTCCCTCGCATCGAAATAAAGATTCCTCTTCTTCCTGTGAGCAAAAGATGGGCAAACAAACTGTAAATACATAGTTGGGCTCCAGGTCAGGCATTCAAATTCCCAAACCAGGTGAGGATCAGCCACTTCTTGATGATCAAAACCTAAAGGGGCTCTAAGGGAGCTGGAGAGGGATTTTGGAGGGGGAGCAGCACCAGGAATTGTCATGTAAAAGTCTCCCCATGGGTCACCAGCAGGGACAACCACCCCATTGCATTCGTTCTGTTCAGCTCCACACCTCAGGGCAAACCAGGAGCCCCCCTCAGGTCACAGAGCTGCCCTCCAGAGAGGCACAGCCTGGATTTCCATGGCAATGACCCAAAGGAACAACTGCACAGAGCAGCTCAGCCCCCAGAGCACCTTTGCTTCACTGCCGCGTCAGAAATGTTCAGTGTGGCAGCAGCACAGGTGACAATGGCAGCAGGAGCTGGAGGTGACACTGAAGCGCCTGGAAAAATCCCATTCGCTCAGGGAAGGAAAAAACCAAATTAAATCTCATCTTTGCAAGAAGCCTTTTCCATCCCCTGGCCTGTAATTGCCAACTTCAAAGCTGCCAGGGCTCTCAGTAATGAATTCACCTCCAGCAGCAGCAGCAGGAACCCAAACCTGTTCTGCTGCCTCTGAGCAGCATTTCCAGACCAGCCAAGTTTGGGGAAAAGACAGAATGCCCAGGAAGACTGAGGGCAGCCTTCCCAGGGGCTGGAATTTGGAAATGAGGGTTCATTAACAATCATTCATTAATGATCCTCCACTTGAGCAGCGTCACACAGAGAGACAGAAAACAGGGAGCTGGAGATGCCGCCCCTGGTTTGGTTTTGCTGCCGGTAAACAGCACAGTTGAGGTAAGAAAAACAAGAATTCCTCAGAAAAACAAGAATTCCTCAGAAATAACAAGAATTCCTCAGAAATAACAAGAATTCCTCAGAAATAACAAACACGTTTGAGTCTCTGCAGAAATAAAGATCCTTCTACCTTCACCACCTCCCCTTTCCCCTCCATGGAAGGCAGGCAGAGCTCACAGGGATCCCAGCCTCCTTCCCTGAGGGAAAAGCAGGCACCTGAAAAGGGTTAGAAGGGAAAAAACCCTCCCAGATGAGCACTGGGAGAAACTCTGGGAGGAAACAGCAGGGGGAGAAATCTGATGGATTCACTCAGACTCAAACAAGAACCACTTAAAAAGGTCAAGGCAGTGATATTCCCTCTGCTCACCCATTGCTGCTCACGAGGCATCCCAAAATCACAATTCCAGGTGCAGGAAGGAGCCCAGCAAGGCCAGGACAGTCCCCAGTGGGGTCACACAGAGCCATCCCCACCTCCAGCCCGGCACTGGAACCACCAGGGCTCAGCACCACCCAAATTCACCTCATTTTTGCTGCCTAAACCCTTCTGGAGAGCCAAAATCTCAGCAAATTTTCACCGAAGCAGCTCATTCCTCAATTTTCCAGTTGGCAAAACGCCAAACTGAACCATCTGAGCTTGGGACAGAGAGGAGGAGAGCTCAGAGCTCTCCTCAGCTTCAGGGACAGACCCCAGAGCAGGTTTGGGAGGGTTTTTCCCACCCAGCTGCTCCAGGATGGATCCCTGACAGCCAAAGGCGGATTTATGGATGCATCCAAGGTGAGGATTCTGCTGAGGAGGACGAGGATTTTCCATGGCTGGAGTGTCCCAATCCCATTTCCCACCCAAGCCAGCAGCACCTGGGCAAAGCCCAGCAGAACATGCCAGACCCAAAGGAAAATCCATAAAAATCCACCAAAATCCACTTTTACAGGGTTCACCTGGGGAAAGCCCAGCACAAGGTGCCAGACCCAAAGGAAAATCCATAAAAATCCATAAAAATCCACCAAAATCCACTTTTACAGGGTTCACCTGGGGAAAGCCCAGCAGAAGGTGCCAGACCCAAAGGAAAATCCATAAAAATCCATAAAAATCCATAAAAATCCATAAAAATCCACTTTTACAGGGTTCACCTGGGGAAAGCCCAGCACAAGGTGCCAGACCCAAAGGAAAATCCATAAAAATCCACTTTTACAGGGTTCCACAAGGACACAACAGGCTGGGGGAACATTCCCAACCAGAATAAAACAACCACAGGGACAAACAGACCCCAAACCACAGAATTGAAGGAACGAGGGAGCACGGACTGGAATTCCCTCCTCGCTTCCCAATCCCAGCCCGATCCTCCTCTGGAAGCGTTTCCCCCACGGCCACTAGAGGAAGCTGCGACACTGCTCAGGGAGAGTCCCAAAAGTGTCACCCGAGCTGCGGGGACAGCCCCGAACACCCCCGGCAGAATCCTGTGAAAAATGAGTATTTTATCATTGGCTTCTCGCAAATATTCAAATAAATATTACAGGTGTTGTGTTAAAAAGTGATGCTGTATTAATTCTCTTAATAGTGTGTTAAATACAGTTTTAGATGTGAAAAATGCGAATTTTATCATTGGCTTCTCGCAAATACTCTAATGAATATTGTATGTGTTGTGTTAAAAAGTGATGCTGTATTAATTCTCTTAAGTACTGTGTTAAATATAGTATTAGATGTGAAAAAATGCGAATTTTATTTTGGCTTTTTGCAAATATTCTAATGAATATTGTATGTGTTGTGTTAGGAAGTAATGCCGTATTAATTCTCTGAAGTACTGTGTTAAATATAGTTTTAGGTTATAAAAAATGTTAAAATAGAAACGATGCTATGTAAGATACTTTTTTTAAAGAAAGGACTTGCAGTGAGGTAGCAGCCACCGGACACCTGAATCTTTCAGGGAAAAATAATTTATTGCTCTCTTATCAGAAGAAACGAACTTCTTCCCACCTCAAAGGATTAGGAGGAAGAAGTTGACACTGCCCAGACAGAATCCTGTGTTTGAATGGAATTTATGCATCATGGATGAGCTGTATGAATATTATTGTTTTTAAGGGTTAATCCTCCGTAAACGTGGGTCCTTTTTCGGGCTTATTTTGCCCAGAAAGAGGTACCTAGACTATCCATAACTCTTTGTTTTTATTGCCTCATATTGTCCTAATCCAAATTGTCCAAATTATTATTACTCCAATTGTGTTACTATTTTTATAACCATTTTATTACTATTAAACTTTTAAAATGTTAAAAACAACTGATTTCCTGACACAAAACTCTGGTGGAGCCACCAAAACGGGATTTTGCCAGAATTTTTAAGGAACACCAGTGCTGGAGTGGTGGATGCTGAGAATTTTGGATTTTCTGCATTTGACCTGAACACAAACCATCATCTCAAGTGCCTTCAATCCTGATCTCGACAGAGGTAGGAAAAAAGTTAGAAAAGGTAGAAAAAAGGTAGAAAAGGTAGAAAAAAGGTAGAAAAGTTAGAAAAAAGAAGCAAAAGGTAGCAAAAAGAAGCCAAACCCAGCACTGCAGGGGGAATTCCCTGATCCCAGGAGCTCACAGACCCTTCCATGCCACCCCCAGGGACACATGGCAGGACACTGGGAGCAAAATCCCAGAACTGGGATTCGGGGTGGCCCCCAGGCAGAGGGAGCTGATTGCCAGGATTTGGGGTGCAGGGAGGAATTCCACATTTCCAGGTGGGAGGAAAATCCCAGGACTGGGGTACAGACAGAGGGAGCTGATAGGCAGGATTTGGGGTGCAGCCTGAAGGGGTTTAGGGTGCAGCCAGGGCAGCAGCCAAGGCACAAAGAGCCCACCCCAGCACCTTCCCTGGAATTCAATTTCCCTGGAAAGGGCCCTGAATGGAACTGGAAAACATTCCATCCTTTTTTCCCTTTCTGGGGAAAAAGGGAATTTTTATTTCTCAGCTCCAGCAGGTTCCTACAGAGGCTCCACAGGGAGTTGTGCTGTCCCAGAGGGTGACACTGACAGCTTAGAAACTCTTTATTTAAATACTTTATTTAAAGCTTAACGCAGTTAACTTATATATATATATATATATATATTTATATAGATAGATAGATATAAACAATTTCTTCTCTCACTTCCCTAAATGAAAGCTGGATTTAGGGGGATACATTACTTGGGGTGGGGGTTGTTTTTGTGGTTTTTTTTTTTTCCTTCAAATAAAGTCATTTGTTATACATATAAAAATATATTACTTGGGTCTCCTTTCAGTTACAGGTGGCACAAGGGACGGATGAAAGAATGGAAGACGAGCACAAGGACTTCCAAAATGAAAATAAAAACCAGTGGATTGAAGCATGTGGCACGCTTGGAATTTATAGTGCAACAGCAAGCCAAGAACTGCACGTTCTGCGACACAAACATGGCACCACTCGGACTGGGGACACGTGGCCTTGCTCCCAACAGGGTCACGGATCAACAGGACATGACAGCACCAAAAACCAGAAAAAAAAAAAAGGCTGAACTTGTGAGTTTCCAAGGCCTGGAACTGGAGCTGCTGGCCCTCGGAGCTGGGGGATGGGGCTCCTTCATCTTCCATGGGTGTCAACAGCAGGAAAAGGACACGGGGGACACGAGGGTTGGCACTGCAGCCAGCCCCTGTCCCAGGAGGAACACGGGCACAGCCAGCAGGGAGGGGGGATCCAGGGCACCCCAGAGAATCCTACAGGATCCCAGAGCACCCCAGAGCATCCCAGAGCATCCCAGAGAATCCCAGAGCATCCTAGAGATTCCCAGAGCACCTCAGAGCATCCCAGAGAATCCCAGACAAACCCAGAGCACCCCAGAGAATCCTAGAGATTTCCAGAGCATCCTAGAGCATCCCAGAGGACCCCAAAGCACCCCAGGGCATCCCAGAGAATCCCAGGGCACCCCAGAAGATCCCACAGCACCCCAGAAGATCCCAGAGCACCACAGAGGATCCCAGAGCATCCCAGAAGGTCCCAGAGCACCCCAGAGGATCCCAGAAGATCCCACAGCACCCCAGAGGATCCCAGAGCATCCCAGAGCACTGCTCTCCATCAGAACAGGCACAGAAATCCAGGGACAGGCCGAGGTGCCGCGTGTCCCTCGGGGAGGGATGAGGGGCCATCCCGGGGCGGCCCAGCGCCACCCCGGCATCGAGACAAAACCCCACAGCAAAAGGCCACGAACGTACCCGGAACCTGAGCCCTTCCAGGCCCACAGCTGAGAGAACAAACTGCACATTCGCTCCTGACCCCGAGCTGGGCTGCTCCCAGCCCCAGCCGGGCCCGTGGGTGTCGCTTTGATGCCGCTCCAAGCTCGGCTGCCCGGCGGCTCCGCTCCCACTCCCACGGCTCCCATTCCATTTCCCACCCACCCCCTGACACTCAGCCCCCCAGTTCACACATCCTTCATTCCCAGCTGCTCCTCTCCACAGCGTTTTTCCCCGGTTGGTGGCTCAGCAAAGCCACCAAGCTCTTTTGGGACCTGTCCTCCCAGGCAGGAGCGAGCCCTGGTGAGCGCAGGCTGCAGACTGGGATGCAAAGGAGCAGTTCATAAATAAATAAGTAAACAAATAAATAAACCCACAGCACTTCTCAGCAGCTGCCAAATAGAACCCTGGTAAAAAAAAACAAAAACAAAGCAAGGTATGGCACAAGTGAAGTTTTCTAGACCAAACCTCCAATCTCCCTCATGGTTGTGGCCTTTCCCTCCTCTTCTAAAGCAGGGGAGGGAATTTAAGGATTCAGGCAATCGGGTTTCTGTGATCACAGTGTGTGCCCATGGCTCTGTGTCCTCCTGGTTTCATTGCAGCTGCCCAATTGAAACTGGATCTGAGACGGGGACAGAAGGATAAAAAGCTTCAGGAACAAACAGTGAGCTGAGGGGGGAAAGGCCACGGCGTGAGCTCCTCATCTCCAGGCACCACTGGGAGCACAAGGCAAACCCCAGCTCTGGAGTGGCCTCACCACAGAGCTCTCCTGGAGGTGTGAAATCCACGGGGAAAGGGCTCCGTCTGCACAGAGCTCCTGAGGCAGCTCAGTTTTGGGAGCACTGCCCCGAGGCACTGCCCAGCTGGCTCTGCCCTGCCCCAGCCCAGGCTGCGCCACCAGAATTCCACCCTCAGAGTCACCAAACATCCCACAAGGCTGGAAAAACCACCAAACGTCCCACAAGGCTTGAAAAACCACCAAACATCCCACAAGGCTTGAAAAACGAGCAACACACAGAGAGGGGAGGACAGACAGACAGACAGACAGAGCCTCAACAGCAGCAGCAGCTGCAGGAGCCACGCTGGGCCCCGGGATGGCAATGGCGAGAGAGGGAGCCACACTCAGAGGGCGACAG
This sequence comes from Camarhynchus parvulus, assembly GCF_901933205.1. Lineage (NCBI taxonomy): Eukaryota > Metazoa > Chordata > Aves > Passeriformes > Thraupidae > Camarhynchus > Camarhynchus parvulus. The sequence continues at coordinate 4,513,990 of NC_044596.1, read as the reverse complement.
GACACAACGAGGGGCAGGGACCAAAGCCACGACACGGGGCTGGCACTTGGGGCCCTCAGAGGGGCAGGTCAGTGCTGTTGTGCCGAGTTTTCCTCGAGGTGCCATCGTCCCTGGGCAGGGCCCGCTGCAGGCTGGACATGGCCGCCGTCTTCTTGAGGTCGATGACGGCGTAGGAGTCGGTGCGGCGGGCACCGGGGCTGCCAGGGGCTGCCACCCTGGGCTCCTGCTGTCCCTTGCAGGCCTCGGGCTCCAGCTCCACCTGGATGTAGTTGAGCTGCCGTGGAGGCTCCGGGCAGGGCCGGGGGAAGTCGAAGCTGAAGACGTTGGGCAGGCGGCTGCGCCGGGGCCTGGGCAGGAAAGCGCGGCGCGGCTCCGAGCCCGCGGGATTCTGCAGGGGCTCCTCCTCTCCAGCCTCAGAGAAGCCATTTGGGGACGGTGTGGGTGCCATGCCAGCGTCCTCATCCCTGTGCTGGGCTGGCTGCAGCTCCCAGACCGGCGGCAGCGCCGGCAGGTTCTCGTAGTGCAGCAGCGCCGAGCGGCGCTGGGAGCAGCTCCCGTCCTCCCGGGACGCCTTGGAGCGACCAGCCCGGCACAGGGACGAGCTGCTGGGGGCCACCAGCCCGTTGAGGTTCTCATAGACACACTGTGGGGATGGACAGCCCTGCTGGCACTCGTTGTTGTTGTTGTTGGGGGCGCACAGGTGAGGCCGGCATTGCCGGGGCTGCCGGCACAGCCGGCGGTAGCTGGAGGTGGGAGCCAGCACGAATTTCACCTCCCCTGGCTGCAGGAAGACCTGGGGGTTTCGGTCTTCCAGGGAGCAGCTGTGGTTCCTAGGGGGGAAAGGAGGGTGGGCTTCAGGCAGGGAGTGCAAACAGTGCCGGCCCCTCGGCTCCGGCTCCCCGGTGTTGACGTAGGTGTGGGACTGCAAGGAGAGAAGCAGAGGGACAGTGAAAGGAGGAGACAGCACAGACCAGAGCAAAGCAGCTGAGAAACCACCAGGAGAGGGGGGGATTCCTCAGAGGAGAAAGGATTTTGGGAGTTGGGAAGGTTTTGGGAGGTAAAATGTAGATTGGTTGGTTTGGGTTTTGTGGGATGGGAGGAGAGTGCAGCTGCAGATACACACTGTGTGTCCTCATGGATGGACAGCTGCAGGAATTTCCCTGTCACAGACATGTTTTATGAAAAATCCTTTCCTGGGAAGCCTCAGAAACAAAATGTAAACAATAATTATCTACTACTGTAGAATGCAACAAGTGCATCTTCGATTAGTCCATGTTAGTTATTTCTAATTAATAACCAATCACAGTCCAGCTGTCCAGACTGTCTTGGTCAGTCACAAGCCTTTGTTATCATTCTTTTTCTATTCTTAGCTAACCTTCTAATAAAATCCTTTCTTCTATCCTTTTAGTATAGTTTTAATATAACATATATCATAAAATAATAAAAAAACATAAAGGCAACATTCTCATCTCTTCCCTCATCCTAAGACCCCTGCAAACAGCACCACATTTCCTCATGGAAAGGGTGGCTCAGACCAGAAAAAATTAAAAATTCTACAGCTGCGAGCAAAGAGCTGAACCTCAAAACCAAAAATAAAAAAGGGTCTGAATGTAGGGGTTTGTGTGACAGCTGGCAGGTCACTGCCACCCAAATACCAACGGGTTGAGGACAGAACTCGGATTTTTTTGACAGAACACCAGTTCTGGTGAAGTATCAAAGAGCAGGAGCCACCAGGAGCAAAATGAAGTAAAGAGAATAAAAAGAGTGACAAAGTGTGAGGATCCCCTGAGTTTGAGTGGGGGAAACCCAGAACTGCAGCCAGCAGAGTTGAGGATGGGTTTACCTGCTCCTCAGGCCCCAGGAGGGGGTGGGTAGAGTCTTCCCCCACAGAGGGATGTCTCAGGCTGCTCACTGAGGGCTGCTGGGCTGCAGAGCAGGACAGGGATTCTCCAGGGAAGCTGTGAAATCCATTGGGAAGTCCAGTGTAGCCCAGACCTGTGAGGGAATCGAGGCAGAGGAGCATTAAATTGGTACAAAATAGAATTATCACATTTTCAGAGGGAGCTGGGCTCTTGTGGACACCCTGGAAGGTAAAAGCAGCCTGTCCAGGGGCCATCCCAGGGCCAGGGCCTCTTTTAAATCTGAGGAATTCCTCATGGAGACAGGAATTGAGCCTTTCCAATGCTCCAGCAGAAGCACAGCTGGCACTGCAGGAGGGCTGAGCCACCATGGGATGGGGCTGTGCCACCTCCCTGACCCACAGGCTGTCAGGGCCTCTTCTGACTCTATCAGGGCTGCTTTGTCTTACTGCATCTTTATTTTTTTTTTTCCCTAATAAAGAACTGTTATTCCTCCTCCTATATCTTCCCCTGAGAAGCCCTTCACTTCAATAATCAGGAGGGATTATAATTAATTTATTTTATTTTTATTTTTACTCCCTAATAAAGAACTGTTATTCCTATCACACATCTTCCCCCGAGAACCCCTTAATTTCAAAATTACAATTATTAGCAGGGAGGGGGTTTAAATTCTCCATTTCAAGGGAGGTTCCTGCTTTCCTTAGCAGACTTTTCAAGCCAAGACACAGCCCAGCCCTGTGTCCCCAGTGCTGTCCCCTTACTGGTGGGGCCCTGGGGGCTGTGGGGCAGCTCCCCCTCCGAGGGGTGGCTGTTCCTGGTGACCACCACGGGCTCCTCCACCACGTTGATGCTGTTGCACTGCATCAGGTCCTGCAGCAGGTTGAAGATCTCCTCTGCTCTGGAGCACTTGAAGGCAAAAATCCCTGCCAGGGACAGAGAGGAGGGTTAGAACAGCAAGGAAATGATCCCGCTTTAAAAATATTTTTTTAAAATATTTTAAACGTTTAAAAATATGTGTTGTTCCCATTTCTAAATGAGTTCTGATTTATTCTGCTGTTGTTTCGCACCATCAAGCCACAACCAAGAGCCCTGTGGATTATTCAGGAAATAACAGCAGGAATCATGGAAAACGGAATGGTTTGGGTTGGAAGAGACCTTAAAAATCATCCAGTTCCACTCCCAACGTGCCACAAGCCCAGGCTGGCTTTAAACCCCCCCAGTGCAGTGGAATCTCACCCCACACAGGCGTGGGGGGCCAGGGGAACTGCTCCCCTCTCCTATTGAACCCCCTCCATCCTTTCCCAGGGGAAAATCCAGGCAGTGACTCCTCACAGCTGGGCTGGGCCCCGTGCACAGGAGGGAGGGATGGAAATGTAAAATAACAAAAGAAAAGAAAAACGTTTTTTAAAAATCTCTGGGATTGAAGAGCCTGTCCCCAAAGGAGCAGCCCAGCCCAGGAGCCAATCCCAGGCTGGCACACACACACACACAGCACAGCCATGGCAACAGGAGCAGCCTGGCAACAAGGGCTGCTCCCAAAGATCCTCATCTTCCACCAAAAAAACCCAGCTGGATCTGCCCTGCATCAGGTGGGGAGCAGCGCCAGCAAGGAGGGCTGCAGGTAAAATTAATAAGCAGGATAAAATCCCACAAAGAAGGGAGAAAATGCAACACAACACATCATCCCTCTCATTTCTGCCTAAAGAGTGCCTGATAAAAACTCTGCAGGATGTGAGAGCTCTGCTTCATCCCCTCTGCCTGGACCTGAACAGAACCAAACCACGCAGAGGGCAGAACTTTTCTCCCTGGATTAAATTTTCACCACTGATCCTCAGCCTGTGAAAGGCAAAAAAAAACCCCAGAAACCAAAGGACAAATTCCCTGATGGGAGAGGAAAACCTCACTGAAATAAACACTAAAGAGCAGCAGATGCCAGTGCAGATTCCCACAGACCCTGAGCACTCACGGGAGCCCTTTTGGAGTTGACAAACACATTAACAGAATGAGGAAACAACTTCTGCTTTTCTCCCAGGGGATGCAGATGCCAAGGAAATGTTCAGCTCTTTCAAAAAGCATCAGAGCCAGACTGGTGAAGGAACCAAGAGGCACCAGTGTAAAACTGCAATTCCTCAATTCCCAGACTATTCCCAGGGCTGCTGTGACTTGGCATCAGCTCCTGGGTGAGTCACTTCCCTCTCCGTGCTCTCAGCATCAGGGAAACGTGCTGGGAAACCTTTTCCTCTGTCACAAAGTTCCAAAATCAGAGCTCTGAGCAGAACCAGCGAATCGAGGGGAGCAAAGCTTGAGGATGGGGCTGCACAACCTGGAGCTGTGATTGGACAATTAACCCCAGTATGGACATGGAGCAAAACTTAATAAAAGTGTGAAAACTTGTGACCAGGTGTCCATCTTGGGTGGCAAGGTGTATCCTTCAAGATTCACCTTGGGCAGGTAGGACAGGGACAAGGTGAGGGGACAGGGACAAGGGGAGGGGACAGGGACAAGGTGAGGGGACAGGGACAAGGGGAGGGGACAGGGACAGCCCTTCCCCAGCAGCTTTGCCCCTATATTTTAATAAACAGGGGTCACTGTCACTGTATCTTATTAAATCCCTACTTTATCCCTTTAAATCTGTCTAGCCTGTGTTCTAGGGAGCCTCTCTAGGCATCGAGGGGACGGAAACCTCAGCATTGCTGCCCCCAGGGAGCCCCTCAGGGACTGACCCTGTCCCAAGGGAGCCCCCCTGGCACTGATCCTGCCCCAGGGAGCCCCCAGGGAAACCCTCAGGGAGCCCTCCAGACACTGACCCTGCCCTGTCCCTGTCCCCTCAGCCACTGTCCCTGTCCCCAGGACGTCCCCCTGGCACTGACCCTGGCCAGTGTGGCAGCGGCGGCTGCTCTCGAAGGAGAAGAGATTGGAGTCGAAGCCCCCCTGTCCCTGTCCCTGTCCCTGTCCCTGTCCCTGTCCCTGTCCCTGTCCCTGTCCCTGTCCTGTCCCTGTCCCCCCTGGCACTGTCCCTGTCCCCAGGGAGCCCCCAGCCCCTGTCCCTGTCCCTATCCCTGTCCCCCTGGCACTGACCCTGGCCGGTGTGGCAGCGGCGGCCGCTCTCGAAGGAGAAGAGGTTGGAGTCAAAGCCCCCCTGTCCCTGGCCCTGTCCCTGCCCTGTCCCTGTCCCTGCCCTGGGCACTGTCCCTGCCCTGTCCCAGCACTGACCCTGGCCGGTGTGGCAGCGGCGGCCGCTCTTGAAGGAGAACAGGTTGGAGTCGAAGCCCCCCTGTCCCTGTCCCCTCAGGCACTGTCCCTGTCCCCAGGGAGCTCCCCAGGCCCTGTCCCTGTCCCCCTGGCACTGACCCTGGCCGGTGTGGCAGCGGCGGCCGCTCTCGAAGGAGAACAGGTTGGAGTCGAAGCCGTAGCGCCGCAGGCTCAGGTACGGCCACCGCACGGCGTCGCGCTTGTGCGAGTGCAGGATCAGCTCCCGCCGCGTCAGCTCCATCACCCCCGAGCCCAGCTCGTGCCCCTCGTCGTCCACGTTGGTCACCTGCAGGGACACCGACGTTAATTAATGAATGAGCGTTGGTTAATTAAGAAACCACCCTTCTGTTATCTCTCCATGTGTTCACAGTAACGGGCGGAAAAGTTAAGATTGGAATTGTTTTGCATTCTTTTTTCTGATCTTCTCACAGCCTCTCCCAAGAACAATGATTGGGAAAGTTGTGGGGAACTCCCTGGGCACTCCCAAGGCACGACCACCCTTTCCATGAGGAGATTCCTGCTGATTTCCAGCCTAAACCTCCCCTTTTTGGGACACACAACACTCTGGATCTGGTTAGCATAAGAGATTTGATAATCGGGATGTCTTGCCAAGAACAAACAGCTTTGAAGATTGCAGGAAGATTAAACCAGGCTGACTTACTGGATAAGAAAATTACACCAAGAATTTCTGCAAGTGAGAGATGCTGTAAAATGCTAAAGTTTGTTTATGTGATTATTAACCCAATCATTGTAATAAAACATTTCTAGCCTTCCCAAAATAGTATATGAGCATAGCTAGCCCACAAAAAATTTGGATTTTTAGTCCACAATAAATTTGGATTCTTCTGATCATATCTCAGAGTCTCTCATCATCACTGACCTCCCCTGGCCCAGCCTGAGGCCGTTCCCTCTCCTCCTGTCCCTGTGCCCTGGGATAAGATCCCAAATTCCCCCTGAGCCTCCTTTTCTCCAGGCTCAGCCCTTTCCCAGCTCCCTCAGGACTCTCCAGCCCCTTCTGCAGGTGCTCCAGCTCCATCCCCTTCCCTCCAGCCCCTCCACGTGTCCCTTGCTGTGAGCACCCCGAGCTGGACAGGGCTCCCAGGTGTCCCTGAGCAGCTCCAAGCACTGCAACCCCATGGATTTCCCCCATTTCCCGCAATCCCATGGATTTCCCCCATTTCCTGCTGCCTTTCTCCCAGCTGCCAGCAGGGATCCGTGGCTGGCAGGAGCTGGCAGCCCTTGGCAGCTCAGCTGCTGTGGCTGAGCCCAGGCTCTGTCTGGAACACAGCCCTGAGCAATAAAAGGTTTTTCTCTCCACTCCCCCATTTCCTTGCATTTCCCAAGCAGAGGCAGTTTAGCAACAAACACATTTTCAGCAGGAGTCTCTTAAGGAAAGGGGGAAAATAAAAAAAACCAAAAAACCCAAAGCAGAAGCGAGGAATTTGCAAATCCTCTGGCAGGATGTTTGTGTGCAGGAGTTTGCTCTCCCCTCGCACAGGCAGAGCTGTCCCAGACCCTCTGATGGGGTTGGAAGGGCCCAAATTTACCTTGAATTTGGTGGGATGGTTGTCTGGGATGCTGTCTGGGCACAGACAGCTGCAGCAGCTCCCCATGACGCCAGGCAGAGAGGCAATCCCTGGGGACAGGACACAAAAGGTGGCACAATCAGATCCCAAATCCCAAATCCGCCTCTCCCACCCTCTCCGGCTGTGTCCTCCCCATCCCAGTGGGGCTGGAGCTCCAACTCTTTGCTCTGCTCCTTGATTAACGTCACAAATGTTAATTAAAACCAATTCTTACCATCAGGCAGTTGTTGGATTTGTTGTGGAGGAGCGAGAAGGAGTTCCCACTGCAGTCCCTCTATCTCCCTCGGGATTTCATGGCAAGCAGGTTTCACCTAAAACACGAGGGGAACACTCCCATCTTCCACCTGGCAAGTAGAACACAATTAAACAATGATAAAAGCAGAGAAAATTAAAAAGCAGGGGGTGGGAGAGTGACTGAACTTCCCTTCAGACAACCCAAGGAAAGCAGGTGCATTTTGTGTTTAATTAATTACATTTTGTATCAACACAGAAAACTCTGCACGGCAATGAAAAAGGCGCAGCTAAAAAGAATGTTTTAAAAAAATAAATAAGAGTTATTTTATTTCCTGGCTTTGGGATCCCAACGAGTAGCGGGGTTTACCAGGGTGAAGGAAACAAAACTGAGCAGCCAGGGGTGGTGAGGCAGCTGCTGAGGAATGTGAAGGTGCCTTCACTGCAGGGAAGGTCCTTCAGGGTCACAGAACAGCAGCTGCTCTGCTCTGGAGTAGGAGAAGAAAGAAAAAAAAAAAAAGGCCAGAAAGCACAAAAACTCTGATATCTGCCCCAGAAAACACCAAAATTCTGATACCTGACCCTGTCAGGGTGAGGATCAGGCAGGGAGGAGGCAGTGAGGAACGCTCCTGTGCTTTTGCTTGCTTTTTTTAAAATTGGAGTGAGAAATGGGAAATTCTGCTATCCCTGATGGGAACTTGGGCAGGTGACAGGGGATGATGCCAGGTGTGCCCTGAGACCAGCTCAGTGCCTCCACCTGATCCACCAGGATCCCCAGCCTGGCGCCAGGGCAGGAAATGGCAATTTGGGAACCTCTTTCCATTGGAAGCCTCTTTCATAGGGAACCTCTTTCCACGGGAACCTCCTTCCATTGGAAGCCTCTTTCTACTGGAAATCTCTTTCCATTGGGAACATCTTTCTATTGGAAACTTTTCCATTAGGAACCTTTTTCCATTGGGAATCTCTTTTCCATTGGGAACCTCCTCCCATTGGAAACCTCTTCCCATCGGAAATCTCCTTCCAGTTGGGAACCTCTTTCATTGGGAGCCTTTTTCCATTGGGAACCTCCTTCCATTGGAAATCTCTTTCCTTTGGGACCTTCTTTCCATCGGAAACCTCTTTCCATTGGGAGTTTTTTCATTGGGAACCTCTTTCTATTTGGGACCTCCTTCCATTGGAAACCTCTTTATTTGGGACCCTCTTTCCATTTGGAACCTTTTTTCATTGGAAACCTCTTTCCATTGGAAACTTCTCTCCATTGGAACCCTCTTTCTATTTGGGACCCTCTTTCCATTTGGAACCTCCTTCTATTGGAAACCTCTTTCTGCTGGAAACTTCCTTCCATTGGGAGCCTCTTCCCATTGGAAACCTTTTTCCATTGGAAACCTCCTTCCATTGGAAATCTCTTTATTTGAGACCCTCTTTCCATTGGAACCTCTTTCTACCTTCTTCCACTGGGACTCTCTTTCCATTGGAAATCTCTTTCCATTTGGACGCTCCTTCCATTGAGAACCTCTTCCCATTTGGAATCTCTTCCCACTGGAAATCTCTTTCCATTTCAAGTCTCTCCCTCTGCCAGGCTCTGCCTCGCCCTCCTCCCAATGAAACCACAGCTCACAGAGTGGCACAGCTGCCCTGGGCCCCTTCCAGTGTGGAGGGAGGGCGCAGAGCTGCCCAAGGGTCCCATTCCGCTTTTACATCAAAAACAGCTCCATAAATCACCTCCCACTGCACCTCTTGGCCCTTGCAGAATTCCCCACCGTGCCCCAGCCCTGCCAAGCGCCCAGGAGAGAGGAAAGCTTCTTTCTGTGCGAGCTGAGAACAAACAAAGGCGGTGCCAGGTGCCCTCCTGCACACACCTGCCAGCCCTAGAGCAGCACCAGCCCTTCCCCGTGCCACCCCGCACCCTGCCCCAGCCAGCTGCTGCTTCTCCTGGGCTCTGCAGGGATTTATTTATTTATTCCCTCACAGGAATTCAGCACAGATCCTGCTCCAGCTGATCTGGGCACTGGGGGCTGGCTCCTCTCTGGCTGGGCTCTCCCCCTCGCACCTCAGCAATTCCCTCAGGAATCAGAGCAGGGAGAAAACACTCTGCCTTTTGTCCTCTTTCCTCACTCCTCTCCCTGCACCCCCATCTGTGAGGGGTCAGCCTGAAGTGCTGTGGCTTACCAAGGACAGTTTTTACACTGAAAACAGAACAAATGAACTAAAAAACCACCTGGGTGCTTCCCCCTGCTCCTCACGGGTGAATATTTCAGCAGCATCCCTTCCACACAGCCACTGAGATTCCCAACTCCCCAGGGTCCTGCTCTGCACTTCCAGCTCACCTCCCCAGCCCTGTTTGCCCATTCAGAGCCCAGCCAGTGCCTAAAGCCACCCCAAGAGCCCAGCAGGGTCCCCACAGCAGGACTGGGTCCCTCCTGAGGCCACCAGCCCCATCCAGACTCGCAGGATCCCAACCCAAACCCTCCTCAGCCCTGCCTGGAGCGGCCTCTCCCGAATTCCCAGGTTGTTCCCATCCTCCCAAAGCGCCCCTCGTGCCTTCACCCTCCTTAAAGCCAGAGCTGGAGAAGGTTCCCCTAATCCCAAAGGGTCAGGGGGGCATCCTGACACCCCCTGCACGGGGACAGACGGACACCACGGGTGGAAAAGCACCTGGACCCACATCAGCCCCTCCAGGACACGCAGGGACAGAGCCAGGAAAAGGAGGGAGCAGGGGGGGCAGCTCTGGGGGCAGGAGGGGCAAAAAGGGGATGGGGGGATGAGAAGAGGGATGGGAGATTGAGGAGGGGCTGCAGGGAGGGAGAAGGGGATGGAGAGGGGAGGAAAGGGATGGAGGGATGGGGAAGGGGATGGAGGGATGGGGAAGGGGATGGAGGAAGGCAGAAGGGGCTGCAGGGACGAAGAGGATGGGGCTGCAGGGACATGGGAGAGGATGAAGGGATGGGGAAGGGGATGGAGGGATGGGGAAGGGGATGGAGGGATGAGGAAGGGGATGGAGGGATGGGGAAGGGGATGGAGGGATGAGGAAGGGGATGGAGGGATGGGGAAGGGGATGGAGGGATGAACAAGGGGATGGAGGGATGAGGAAGGGGATGGAGGGATGAGGAAGGGGATGGAGGGATGAACAAGGGGATGGAGGGATGAGGAAGGGGATGGAGGGAGGAGGAAGGGGATGGAGGGATGAACAAGGGGATGGAGGGAGGAGGACGGGCCTGCAGAGCCCGTGGGAACGAGGGCCCTGAGGAAGGGGCGAGTCCCGGGGGGCTCCCGGGGAATTGCCTGCGAGGGGCGGCGGGGGCAGCCCGGGGAGGGCACGAGGGGAGGGGGACGGACGGGGGCGATGCCGCGGCCCCGCTCCGGGCGCTGCTCGGTACCTGAGGCGCTCCCGGCTCCTCCGTCCGGGACCTGCGGCCCGGAGCCCCCGGCCCGGCCCTTCCCGGGGCCCGGAGCGTGTCGGGGCCCCCGGCCCGGCCCTGGCCCTGCCCGGCCCGGCGGGTCCGGGGGTCCCCGGTGGGGCCCGGAGCGATCGGGGCCGGGCCGGGCCCGCCGGAGCAGCGACACCGCGACAGCGCCGCGCGGCCGCCAGGGGGCGGCAGGGGGGCGCGGCGGCGCCGAGGGGGCGGAGCCTGATGGGCGGTGCTTGGGTGGGCGTGGTCTGATGGGCGTGGTCAGGGTGGAGGTGATGGACGGGAGGGGTTGGGGGGTCTGGGGAGGGTTTGGGGGGGTCAGTGAGAGGGTTTGGGGGTCAGTGAGAGGGTTTGGGAGTCTGGAGAAGGAGAGAGGCAGCACAGGAGGATTTGGGGTCTGGCTTTGGGGGTTGCTCAAGGGGGATCAGTGGAGGAGATTTGGGGATCTGGGAGGGAGAGGGGCTGGGGGTCACTGCAGGGGGATTTGGGGGGTCCGGGATGGCAGGATGCCCTCGGGGGTCTCTGGAGGGGAATTTGGGGGACCTGGAGTAGAGGGAGACTCTAGAGGGGCGTCGGGGCAGCTGCCAGTCCTCATCCCAGAGCCACCGAGCGTGTCCTGCCCTCCGAGGGGACACGGGAGCGCCCCGGTGACCCCTCTGTCCCCCCCCGTGCCCAAGCAGGACTTTGCCCGTGGGTTTTTCCGCCCTGGGGAGCGATGGAGGAGCGTGGGGGCAGCAGGGGACGGGGAGGGGGGGGTCCTGTCACCACCCGCGGGGACAAAGTCCAAACAGCAACGGGGCCAAGATAAAGCTGCAGGGAGCAGAATAACAGCGTGGGGACCTCACAGGGACCGTTTGTGACATTGGGGACCTCAGAGGGACCCCGGGCAGTGACATTGGGGACCTCAGAGGGACCCCGGGCAGTGACAGCCCCGCTGGGACCCCTGCACAGGGGGCAGAGCAGCCAAGCATGGAGCTGTTCCCCCCTTCCTCCTCCTCTTCCTCCTCCTGGTTCTCCCCCTGCTCAGGGGATTGTGCAGAGGATCCTCAAATGGTTCGGGTTGGAAGGGACTTTAAAAAATCCCTTTTTAAAAGGGACAATTTCCACTGTCCCAGGTTGCTCCAAGCGATGCATTACCCGGGCTGCCTAAAAGCAGAGACCAAATAAAATTAAGAAAACAAAGAGCCGTTTTATTTATTTATTTATTTATTTATTTATTTATTTATTTATTGAAGGGCCTTCAGGAACATTTAGGGCAGATGAAGCCCACCCAAAAATAGACATTGGATCACAGGTTTTCACACTTTTATAAGTTTGGGCCATTTGGATATCTGGGGTTAATTTTCCAATTACAGCTTCAGGTAATGAAGTCATTGACCCCAAGTTTGCTCCCCCAAATAATTTTTGTTCACATCTCTCAGGGCCTGAGGCAGTGAGGTGTTGTTGATTCCCAGGCTTGGAGAGGAATTTTTTGTAAAAATGGGAAAGCAGCAGCTCACACTGCGTGTGGAGTTTAGAGTTAACCACTAAAGAATTACAGGATTATAAATGTATGGAAAAGATAAAACCCAAAATCCTAAGTAGGCATCACAAACCCCATCCAACCTGACCTTGGACACTTCCAGGGATGGGGCAACCACTTCCATAAAGCAGCACCACAAGCTGTGCCCAGCGCCGCCCTGCACGGCCTCACCCAGCAGTGCCACGGGCTTGTCACGGAGCCCGGCACCTCCTCTGCCAAATCACCACCCCTGGGAGCTCTGGCTGCACTCCCAGCCCTGATCCCAGCACCAACACGAGCCATCTGCACCCCTCAGGGCTCCCAAAACCAGCCCCAGCTCCCAGGACCACGCAGGCGGCAGAGATCCAGCCTGGCCCCGGCAGACCTGGGAGGTTTTTGGGGGATGCTGTGTCGATTCTCGTCCTCAAAACCACATCAGCAGGCAGGAAAATCTTACAGCGTGGTGAGAAATGCGCAGAAACGCCAGCAGGACGCTGTGCTCTGATCAGTTTTTCCCCTGACTCCCGCCTGGGTGGAATTGCTGCAGTCTGGAGGAGCCTCGTCAGGTGTGCAGGGCTTGTGGAAACTGGGACATCCTGACTTGCCGCTGGCTAACTCCTTTGTGAGAGCCCCGCCAAAGTTTCTCCACCTCTAAATTGGGGTGTAATGACACTTCCCCCTCTTTCATGAAGCTTCAACTCTTTGTGATCTCGGCAGGGAAATAAATCACCGCGCGGGATCATAAAAAGCCATCAAACGGCAACCTGGGGTGAACCGAGCCGCAGATGGAGGGAAGGGCGCGGGCGCTCGGAAAATGAGAGGTAGGAGCGAGCCAGATGTCATCGGCAGCTCTTTCCCCTGTAGGGTTAATGTCCCCCCCCCTTTCCCTGCCTGCCCTGGAATTCCAGCCATTGGCTGCCTCCCGAGGTTTAGGCTAAAAAGCCTCTAATTAGGACCCCGGCAGCCGCGGAGCCAGTGCCTGGGCAGGCAGGGGGAAAAAAAAATAGAGAGAGAGGAAAGAAAAAAAACAAAACAAAAAAAAAAGTGTTTCCCTGGCTGAGCTTGGATGTTTTCCTTTCGCTTTGCGAAGTTTTCCCAGGCCAGGCTCCATTCCCTGGCGTGCTCCGGAGCAGGGCGGGACGGCGGGGCTGGAGCGGGCGGCCGAGCCCGGAGCGGCGGCGAGCGGGGCCCGGAGCGCCGGGAAAGGGCAGGTACGTGAGGCTGGAAGGGATTGCCGGGAAAGGGCAGGTACGTGAGGCTGGAAGGGACTGCCGGGCTCGGCTCTGCCGGCTCCCAGCGGAGATGGAGCTGGGGGACAGGGGGATTGAGAGCGGGGGGCAGCGGGAGGGTCCTGCTGCGAGGGGAAGGGGATGAGGCAGAGCGGGGAGATTTGGGCTGTTTGGAGATTTTTTTTTGGTGGGGGGGAGGAGATAATATCGCTGTCTTTGTTTTCGGGAATTGTCCCCTGCGAGCGGGAGGTGACGCGCGTTCCGTCGTGCCAGGCTCTGCCAGGTGCGCGGGCAGCGCTGGTGCCACCATCCCTGGGATCGGCCGGGAATGGGATTGGGGATGGAGCTGGACCCCTTGGACCTGCCGGGGTGAAGTCCGGTGGCCACGGGGAGGGGTGGGGGGGCTTCGTTCTGGTGGTCACCGGGAGAGGAGGGGTCGCGAATCTCCATCCCAGTGGTCACCGGGAGGGGTGGGGGGCTTCGTTCTGGTGGTCACCGGGAGAGGAGGGGCGGGGGTCTCGGTCCGTACCTGCGGGAGCACGAATGCGTGAGCCAGGGTGGTTTAATGGGTTAATGGGTTACTGCTCCCTGCCGTGCCTGCGGACGGAGGGAAAACAGCAGGAAAAGCCTTTGGCAGCGCTGGCACATCCCCTGGCGAGCCAACAGGCCGCGGTCCCCTCTGGTGCCACCGTGCAGTGTGGCAGAGCGGGATGCTGAGACCCTTCCCCATCATTTTGGGGGGGCTGCAAAGGCGTTTTTAAAGCGAGGGCCACGACTCTGCTGTGCCCAGCAGTGGCACCAAGGGCTGCTCCAGCTGGTGCCACCCCAGCTCCAAAAGGCACCGTGGGCTCCTCGGTGGGACCGGCTCCAGGTCGGGCAGGACTTGCTGCTCCTGCTCTCCCTGCCAGACCTCAGCTTATCTCACCCCAAAAGATGCATCTTTATTGCCCTGCATCTTCGTTGTTATGCATCTTTATTGCTCTGCATCTTTTTGCTCTGCATCTTTGTCGTTATGAATCTTTGTTGCCCTGCACCTTTATTTCTCTGCATCTTCATTTCTCTGCATTTTATTTCTCTGCATCTTTGTTGTCCTGCATCTTTATTCCTCTGCATCTTTATTCCTGCTTGCTCCTGCATCTTTATTTCTCTGCATCTTTATTTCCCTGCATTTTATTTCTCTGCATCTTTGTTGCCCTGCATCTTTATTTCTCTGCATCTTTGTTGCCCTGCATCTTTATTTCTCTGCATCTTTATTTCCCTGCATTTTATTTCTCTGCATCTTTATTTCCCTGCATTTTATTTCTCTGCATCTTTGTTGCCCTGCATCTTTATTTCTCTGCATCTCTGTTCCTGCTCCTGCAGCTGTGTTGACAGGAGCTCAAGCACAAACAGGTTATCCCGTGGGTGAGGCCAGCGTGGATCTGCGCCCCTGGGAGCCGCCAGCGCTGCTTTGAGGGGCTTTTTGGAGTTGTTGCGTCCCCCTGGGGACTCTGCAGAAGCAGAGTTGAGGCGGGGATGGGATGCGGCTCCCTGGGCGGGCTGGGAGCGGGGGAGCCTGTGCTGAATTCCGAGCAGGCTGGGGTGGCTGAGCTCCAAGTTAATGTGTGACCTTGGCAGCAGAGCCCGCACGGGCTCCCACAGCCAGCTGGAGACGGGGGCTGCTCCCGCCGAGCCAAATCCGATTAACATTCCCAGGAATTTCAGCCTCTTGTACCCAGGGAGCCGCGACGGCTTCCGATGCTTTGGGGAGAGCGAGAGAGGAGCATCCGGAGGAGCTCCCACAGGCAGGACGGAGGATTTGCAGCCAAGGCAAATAAATGACAGCCGCTGGTGCCACCCAGCCTGCCCGACTGGTCTGTCGCACGTCCCTTCTCGGGGACTCGCTGGCAGCGACAGCCCCAAAGTGCCACCGCGGTGCCACCTCCGCCGCGGGTCTGGGGCAGGCTGGGAGCATCCCTGCATCCCTGGGCAGGGCAGGGCAGCGGCAGCAGAGCCCGGAGGCAGCGAGGGAGGGCAGGAAGGGAGAGGGGACAGGGCTGGGGAGCGGAGGAGCCAGACCTGTTGGGGCTGCCTGGCTCTTTAGCATGGGAGGCGCGTACCTCTGTCACCGTCTGGGGCTAATTACAGGGACTTGTTTACAGCCCAGACGGCTGCCAGCCGGCGTAATCACATCTAACCGGGCTGGGCTGGGCTCTCCGGCACATTCCCCGCCCTGCCCAAGCCGCCCTCCCCACCCCAGTGTCACCCCACCGTGCTGGTGGCCCTGCCATGGGGTCCCTGTGGCTCTGGGGGCTGGGGCCAGGCTGGCACTGCCACCCCCCCGAGTCCCCCGAGCATCGCAGGGGTCTGATTAACAGCAGAGTTCCAAGAGATTACACAAATGCAGCTTGGAGGCTTAATGAGCCCGGCAGAGCCCGGGAATGCCCCAACCTCCCACGGGAGGGAGAAATGGGGGCGCTTTCCCAAACCAGGCAGCAGCAGAGCTGGGGCTGGACACGAGGGTCCCCACTCAGCATCCCGGGGTCTCCCTGGCCCAGCTCTGGTCCCTCACCAAGCCAGCAAGGCCAGGGCTCTTTTTGAGCAGCAAACATTCAGTCAAACCAGATTACTTCATCCCTACCCCAAAGCGCAGCTTTGAACAGCGCCCCACAACCAGCCCTGCATCCCCGCAGGGTTCCAGACCCCAAATGGCAGGAAAAAAGCCAGCAGCCCTTTTTGTTTTATCTCTCTGATTAGCCGATGTGTTAATCATTGACCCGGCAGCAGGGCAGGGAAACCTGAGCTGCCCCGGCTGATCCCACCTGCTCCCGGCCCCAGAGCTGCCCCTGCCACGTCCCAGCAGCCCCAGGTGAGGCTCAGGAGTGCTGGGGGTGTTTGCTGGGAGCACTGGGGACACTGGGATGTCCCTGGCAGGTGGGACACACCAGCACCACCCCAGTGTGGAGCAGGGAATGGATCCTCGTCGTGGTAGAGGTAGAGGAGAACCAAAATTTCATGGTCTGGGGGTTCTCACCCCCTCATCCCTGAGACCGTTTTGTGCGTGGAGCATTTTCCAGAGGGGTTGATCCATCCGTGGGTGAATCCCTGGGTGTGTTTGGTCACAGCCCCGTGATTTTCCCCTCCATCCCACCCTGGCTCCCCGTGGCACGGCAGGAAGTGTGGGCTGAGGGCGTCAGGCTCTGGGCTGGGAACCCCAGGAGCCAGCACCACATCAGCATCTGGCCTTTGTTTTGGGAAGCCAGGGCAGGAAGGAAGCGCCGCGCTGGAAAGAGCCCGCATGGGGAGGAGGGGAGGGCTCCGGATGGGTTTCACTGCCTAACCCTGAGCCAGGCGTGTGCTGTGGGCTGCGACAGCCCTGGGCAGAACAATGGCAGCCCCAGGGGAGGGAATTATTTTCCACTGAGTTTGGCTCAACCTCGGTCTGTTCCCACTCAGGGATGGGCCACTCGACCCGGGATTAGCTGTGGCAGCTGGGGGAAAGCTCCTGCTGTGGGTGTTGCTGTTTTCCAAAACCTATTTTAGCTTGAGCTTGGGCATTTGGGGTCTTCCCTGCCTGGCTTCATCACCATCCCATCCCACCACCATCCCATCCCATCCCATTCCCATCCCATCCTCATCCCATTCCCATCCCATCCCATCCCATCCCATCCCATCCCATCCCATCCCATCCCATCCCATCCCATGGATCCCATCCCATCCCATCCCATCCCTTCCTGCTCAGGAGACAAAGCCCCAGCCCTGGCAGGAGCCCGTATCCTCAGTGTGGGTTTGCTGTAACCCCCAAAGAGAAAGGAGCCCCCCAAAAAATCCCTTGGGATTCCTGCAGTGGTTCAGCTGAAGATCTCGAGGTTGTGGTGCCTTGGAGCATCATCCCAGCTGGACGTGGCCCAGGTCCCTGCAAAGGACAAGGACCTGCTTGTCCTGCTGCCACAGGGGCACAGGATCCGTGTCCAGGGATGGCTCCCCGCTCCCTGCCCTGTGTCTGATGCCTCTGGCTCCCTCTCTGTCCCCAGCTGATGTCCCTGCCGAGCCCTGCATGGCCCCAGCAGGACGAGCCCTCCCCCTGCGGCACCACCGGGGCGCTCCCCCCGGCCTCGTCCGACAGCGACTCCGGCTGTGCCCTGGAGGAGTACCTGGAGCCCCCCGAGGTGGGTGGCTCCCACGCCGTTTCTGGGGTTAAACACGCATTTTAGCCCCTCTAAACACATTTTAATCCCGCTCTGAACTCGCTGTTTCCCCCAAGGTGCCGCCGTGCTCGCCCCAGCCGGGCTCTGCCTGTGACCGGACGCGGCTCCGCGCCAGAGCGCTCCTGCAGCAGCTGCCCCCCCAGGACTGCGATGTGAGACCCCCCTTCTTCGGCTGCTGCTCCCCTCCCCGGCCTCACCTGGTCCAAAAACAGAGGCCAGGCCGAATTAAGGGAATAAAAAGCAGTTTTATTTATTATTCAGCTGCCCTAAGTGCAGCTGAAGCCCACCCAAAAATGGACCACAGGTCACGGGGTTTTCACACTTCCATAAGTTTGGGCCATTTGCATATTGAGGGTTAATTTTCCAATTACAGCTTCAGGTAATGAAGTCATTGACCCCAAATTTGCTCCCCCAACTCAGTTTTGTTTCCATCTCTCAGGGTCTGACCAGTGAAGTGTTTGATTCCCAGGCCTGGAGAGGAATTGTGTAAAAATGGGAAAGCAGCAGCTGACACTGTGTGGAGTTTAGAGTTTACCACTAAAGTTTGGAGTTAACCACTAAATTTGGGAGTTTACCACTAAAGTTTAGAGTTATACACTAAAGAATTACAGGATTATAAATGTCTGGAAAAG